>NC_091471.1:132731933-133050355 GCF_036971445.1 Narcine bancroftii | reverse complement strand
TTTCCCATTTTAAAGTGACCCTCGTACACCCCTTTCAGCATTTCTTGTCACACTTATTGAGGAATGACAATTCTGCTCTGTCTGAGTAGAAGCCCATTGACAACACTCAGCTCTGATGTTGTATTATGGCTGACATTCATCTCTAGGCCATCATTCATTCAAATTTTCTTAATATTATTTTTTATTTTTCACACTATGAACCAAATCAATCAAAATATGTACAAACGTTTCTCATGAAATTTACACAGTGGTCTTTTCTCCCTTTTTTTTCCCCTTTCCCTCCCTCCCCTCTCCCCACCCCCCTCCAAAACCCATAAATATTCAAGATATACAATACAATAAAACCATAAAACAATATCTTCACACAAAGGAAAATAAACAAGAAAAATGCATCTATTACACATAATGTAATAAATGCATTTATTACACACTGAATCTAGTCATTTTGTCTTATCATTCCCATTTTAGGGGATGGAGGTCGTAGGCAAGCTCTCTCTGATATGTTCCATGTATAGTTCCCAAATTTGTTCGAACATTGTGACTTTATTTTTTAAATTAAATGTTATTTTTTTCCAATGGAATACATTTATTCATTTCCATGTACCATTGCTGTATACTCATGGTCTCTTCCATTTTCCAAATTGACATGATACATTTTTTTGCTATCGGTAAGGCTATCATAATGAATTTTTTTTTGCACTTTATCCAATTTGAGGTCTAATTCTCTACTTCCCATGTTAATTAAAAGAAATTTTTTTTTTTTTGGTATGTTATTTTTTGTAATTTTATTTAGTATCTGATTTAGTTCTTCCCAAAATGTATTCACTTTCATACATGCCCAAGTTGGATATAATGTTGTTCCCATTTCCTTCTGACAGCGAAAACAACTATCCAATAATGTTGAATCCCATTTTTTTTTAATTTTTGAGGAGTAATATATACCCTGTGTAACCAATTATACTGTATCATGTGTAACATTGTGTTTATTGTATTCTTCATAGTTCCAGAACATAACTTTTCCCATATTTCATTTTTTATCTTTATGTTTAGATCCTTTTCCCACTTCTGCTTAGGTTTATAGTTTATTTCATTTTCCTTATCTTGCAGCTTAATGTACATGTTGGTTATAAATCTTTTAATTATCATTGCGTCTGTAATCACATATTCAAAGCTGCTTCCTTCAGGTAATCTCAAGCTGTTTCCCAATTTATCCTTTAAGTAAGCTTTCAATTGACATTTGAACAGTTGAAGTACAAATATGGAATAACTCATGGTACAATGTTTGCATTTCAATTGATGATATGCAAACATTGTACCATGAGTTATTCCATTTTTGTACTTCAACTGTTCAAATGTTAATAAATTGTTCCCCAAAAAACAATTTTGTATTCTTTTGATTCCTTTTCTTTCCCATTCTCTAAAGGAAAGGTTGTCTATTGTAAAAAGGATTAGCGGATTTTGCGTCAATAATAATTTTGGTATTTGATCATTTGTTTTTTTTCCTTTCTAAGTGGACCTTCTTCCATGTATTAAGTAAATGATGCGGTACTGGTGAGTTTTTATATTACACCAGCTTTTCATCCCACTTATAAAGTATATGTTCCTGTACCTTCTCCCCTATTTTATCTAGTTCTATCTTAGTCCAGTCTAGTTTTTCCCTTGTCTGGTAAAAATCTGATAAATACCTTAATTGTGCGGCTCTATAATAATTTCTAAAATTTGGTAACTGCAAACCACCTTGATTATACCTTTCTGTTAATTTATCTAATGCTACCTTTGGTTTCCTCCCTTTCCACAAGAATTTCCTTATTATTCCCTTTAGTTCATTAAAGAATTTTTCTGTTAAAATAATTGGTAATGTTTGAAATAAGTATTGTATCCTTGGAAACACGTTCATTTTAATGCAGTTTACCCTCCCTATCAACGTTAGCGGTAATTCCTTCCAATGTTCTAAGTCTTCCTGCAATTTCTTTATTAGTGGCTGATAATTTAGTTTGTACAAGTGGCTTATCTAACCTGATTCCTAGGTATCGGATTGCTTGTGCTTGCCATTTAAATGGTGATTCTTTTTTAAATTCTGTATAGACTGCGTAACTCATTGGCATCACTTCACTTTTATTTGCATTGATCTTGTACCCTGATATTTCTCCATATTCCTTCAATTTCTTATGTAATTCTTTTACTGATACTTCTGGTTCTATTAGGTATACTATGATGTCATCTGCAAATAAACTGATTTTATGCTCCTTCTCTTTGATTTTTATCCCTATTATTTTATTTTCTATTCTTATCAGTTCTGCCAAAGGTTCTGTTGCTAAGGCGAACAATGAGGGGGATAGTGGACATCCCTGTCTAGTTGACCTACTTAATTTAAAGTGACTCGATACATATCCATTTATTGCTACCTTCATCAATGATCCATTATATGCTTTAATCCAATTTATATATTTTCCTGGTAGATTGAACTTCTGTAATATTTTAATTAAGTAGTTCCACTCTACTCTGTCAAAGGCTTTTTCTGCGTCTAGAGCAACAGCCACTGTTGGTTTCGTATTTCCTTGAACTGTGTGGATTAGATTTATAAGTTTAGAGACATTTTCATTACTTCCAGGAGAGGAGAAATAAATAACTCTAAATGTTTTATAAAATTCTATTGGAAATCCATCCTCTCCTAGTGTTTTATTGTTCAGCAGCTTTTTTAATATATCCTGTACTTCCTCTATTTCAAATGGTTTTGTTAGTTTGTTTTGTTCCTCTTCTTGCAATTTTGGCAGTTCAATTGTAGCTAAAAATTCCTCTATTTTATCATCTTTCCCCTCGTTCTCAGTTTGATACAATTGTTCATAAAATTCCTTAAAATTTTCATTAATCTCTGTTGGGTTATATGTAATTTGTTTGTCCTTTTTTTTTGGTGGCAGTATCGTTCTTTTAGCTTGTTCTGTTTTAAGTTGCCAGGCTGATATTTTATGTGTTTTTTGTCCCAGTTTGTAACACTTTTGTTTTCATTATGTTCTTCTCCACCTTCTACGTTTGTAATGTTTCGTTTTCAATTTTTTTATCTGCCAATTCTCTCCTTTTTGTTATATCATCCCTTTTTACTGGTTTATTTTCTGTACTTACTATCTCCCTTTCCAACTGCTCTATTTCCTGATTGTAATCCTTTTTCATCTTAGTCACATAACTTATTATCTGCCCTCTAGTGAAGGCTTTCATTGCATCCCATAATATAAATTTGTCTTTCACTGATCCTGTGTTTATTTCAAAGAATGTTTTAATTTGGCATTCAATAAACTCCCTAACCTCCATCTATATGTTCTTGGTGGGATGGCCTCCAGTTCTATTGCTAATAATAGGGGTGAATGATCTGATAGTAGTCTAGCTTTATACTCAGTTTTCCTCACTCTCCCTTGAATATGGGCCGACAACAAAAACATATCAATCCTTGAGTAAGTTTGGTGCCTACTCGAATAATATGAAAATTCCTTCTCTCTTGGGTGTTGCCTCCTCCATATATCCATAAGTTTCATTTCCTGCTTTGATTTAACCAAAAAATTGGCTACTTTATTCTTTTTACTTGTCTTTTGTCCAGTTTTATCCAACATTGGGTCCAAATTAAAGTTAAAATCCCCTCCTATCAATCTATTCCTTGTGTGTCTGCAATCTTCAAAAAAAATATCCTGCATAAACTTTTGATCCTCCTTGTTAGATGCATATATATTGAGCAAATTCCAAAATTCTGAGTATATCTTGACACTTTATCATTGCATACCTCCCTGCAGGATCTATTATTTCCTCCTCTATTTTAATTGGTACAATTTTATTAGCTAGTATGGCTACACCTCTAGCTTTTGAATTATAGGATGCTGCTGTTGCGTGTCCTACCCAGTCTCTCTTTGTTATGTTCTGCTTCAGTTAGATGCATTTCCTGCACAAATGCTGTATATATCTATTTTTTCCTACTAAATTTAGTAACCTCTTCCTTTTAATTTGGTAATATATTCCATTAATGTTTATAGTCATATAATTCAACATGACCATCTTGTATCTTGCATACACTTCTTCGCCACCTCCATCCCCCTTTTCCTAATTTTTATCTCTTAGTTTTCTCTTATTACACTTAATGTACACCAACACATTTAAGAAATAAAGTACCCGCGCAGTTCCCACATCCACTAAAACCTTAACCCCAAAAGTCCCCCCCCCTCTGAGTTGCCCCATATCCCTTTCCGGGCAACCACAACTCCCCTTTTCATTTGGATTGCGTTCTTGTTCGCACCGTCAACTGATTTTGCAGTGATGGTTATTCCCCCTCTACCCAGCCCTCTCCAGAAAACACTTCTTTTAACACATAACAAAACCCTCTTTTTTCCCCCCTCACTTCCTTCCTTCCCTTCTATTTTCCCTCTCTAGTTCTTTACATATACATTGTTTTTACATCTTTATATATACTTTATCGCCGTTCTTCATTCTTGTTACATCTCTTCATCTCTTCGCCTGTCCTGCAAATGTTCTGCAAATTCTTGCACTTTCTCTGGATCTGAGAAGAGTCTGTTTTGCTTCCCGGGTATAAATATTTTAAGCACAGCTTGATATCTAAATGTGAATTTGTAACCTTTTTTCCATAAAATCGATTTTGCTATATTAAACTCCTTCCTCCTCTAAGAGTTCAAAATTTATGTCTGGGTAAAAAAAATATTTTTTGACCCTTGTATTCCAATGGTTTATTATCTTCTCTAACTTTATTCCTTGCCCATTCCAGTATATTTTCTCTTGTCGTGTATCTCAAAAATTTTACTAAGATGGATCTTGGTTTTTGATGTGCCTGTGATTTTGGAGCTAATGCTCTGTGTGCCCTTTCTATTTCCATTTCTTCCTGCATTTCTGTTGTTTCCAGAACCTTCAGGATCCATCCTTTTATAAATTCCTTCATGTCTGTGCCTTCTTCACCCTCCTTCAGGCCCACTATTTTTATGTTGTTTCGCCTACTATAATTTTCCAACATATAAATTTTCTGAGCTAACAACTCTTGTGTCTCTAATTTTTTTCACTTTTTTCCAATTTTTCTTTTAAGTTATTTACTTCCATTTCTACAGCCATTCCCCACTCTTCCACATTCTCTACTCTTTTCTCTATTTCTGTCATTACCAGTTTTAACCTTTGCATTTTCTGTTCTTTTCATTTTCCTTTTAATTGCATTAAATTCTAATGATAACCATTCTTTTAGTGATCTCATTTGTTCTTCAAAAAAAAACTTTATCTATATTCTGTTCATCAGTTTTACCTTTTATTTATCTTTGTCCATCAGTTTTACCTTCTATTTCTCTGTGAAGATCTTGGTCTTCTTCTTCCTCTTCTTCTGTGTCTGTACCTGTGTTTGTGTCTTCTCTTATTTGTCTGTGTCTCTTCCATTTTTCCTGATGAGCTGCTTGTATCTCTTTGTCGGGCCTCTTCTTGCTGGTCCTCCCCTCCTGGTCTGCTCGTCTGTTGTGCTTCCTGACATTGATCTTCTTGTCAGTCATCCCTCTGTCTATCTCCCACACCTTTCATTGCTCCCTCTTCTGCTGCCTTCCTCGTCCTCCAGCTGAGCGCCCTGGTGTCGGACATTCCTCAGCTGTTCGCTCTGTGGCAGCCTGCTCTTCTGCTGAGCCCCCCCTCTCGCCGGTTGTCCTCTTTGCGCACTTTTGATTGGCTCTGAGAGCCATTTTTGTAGTTCACTGGCTGGTGAGTCACGACTCTGGAGGGCAGGCACTGATCTCAGGGGTCGGGCGCTCCTTGCCACCGCAGTGCCCAGTTCCTTCTTGCAGGTAAGGCCTTTTTCTTCTCCGGTGACTTTTCTACTATTTTTCCAGTTGCTTTTACTTTCTCCTTCTTGGAAGCCATCTTCTTTCTCTTCTCTGTATCTTTATCTTCTATTTCTTATATTTTATTTTTGTTATGCTTTGCTTTTTTCTAACTTTTTTCCTATTTTCCTGGATAGGGGTGATTTTCCTGACCGGCCACTACTCCATCACATGACTCCTCTTCATTCAGATTCTTGATGACGTTCTATAGACCTATCATTTTCTGTTTCAGCTGCAATCTGCTTGGATTTCCTGGTGTCCAGCTTGAAAGGAACATTTGTATGCAATGACACCGTCCACTTGTCCTGCTTGAATCTGTTCACACTTGACTGTTCAGTGTCTGTTGGTTTATAATCTTCCTGCACTACCATGGCCTCAAAGTGTATCACGGAGAGCAGTTTCTTCTATAGTGTGTACAGTATGCATGCTTTCACCTGTTTTATTTCCCTTTGGAAAAACTTTGCTTTGCTTAGTGATTCTGCCCTTTGAACTTATCAGACTTTTCCATAGGTTGGGCATTGTTTTGGTGCATGTTAAATGCCACATCATTTACACTTGAATGTCTCTCCATTTTTTTTGTTGTTGTTTCCTATATCTAATTTTTTGTTTGTGTGTGTGGTCACACAGTGGCTATGCCTATGCCTTTGTTTTCACTGGGTTTTGGACCTTACTGAACTTTTTTTGTGTGCTGCAGAGCTAATTCACTGGCGCATCATATCTTCACAACTCCACCCAAGTTAAGCTCTGTCTCTCGCAGCAACCGCTTTCTCAATTTCTTATCAATAATCCCAAACACAATTTGATCATGGATCATTGAAGCTTTCAGCTTTTCATGTCCATTTGTATTTAAAAAAAAAACATATCAAAGCTCTCTCCCTGCAGCTGTTTCATTTTTTTTTCTGGTCATCAAACATCTTGATAGCCTTGTCAAACTTGCTTTAGTTATCTGACCTAGCAAAAACAAATGTATTAAAACCTCTAGTGCTTCAGATCCCACCAAGGTAAGTAGCAATGGAGTCTTCTGTACATCAGACTTGCTATTGACTCCAATGGCTTGCAGGTACAGTATGAATCTTTGAACAGCCTCCACTCATGGTCAGTATTTCCAGTCCAATTTACAGCATCAGGAATATTCACATTTTACATTTCTCTACTGTTATATTGACTAATTTGCACTCCTGATAGGATGTAATGTTTCTTTTATTGTAATAAATAAACTTGGGTTCTTTTAAAACAACTAATTTATTAGCTAAATAACTCACTTAGGTCCGTGTGGAGGCATCCATCTTGTATCCATGCAGCAAACTAATCTCTGTCTCCCTTTAGTGGTCAGGAGGGTGACTAGCATTCTATCACTACACAAATTCCTACATGTAAAGCATAAGATGTGACAGACTCTACAGTCTATTGCTTTTTCTGGTTCTGATTCTTCACCAGATTACCAGATTCTCTGTGGACATGTAAAGTCTGAACTGAGAAGCACAAAGGTGTGTGCATAGACTTCACAATTTAAAATCTCACATCAAGACTAATTAAAACCAGTCTCTGAGGTTGGTCAAACTGAATTTTGCCTGTTGTTTTGGGCATTTTTCATAGGGTATGCTATCCTAAACACCATGTGTCTAATTCATTCCTGATAGGAATTGCAATGCATGATTATAACCATTCAAAATTTTTCCTTGTCCCCAGAATACTAACCCCATAATATGCACAGTTTGTATTTATTTCAATAGCCTTGTGAGGCATCTTCTGGTTTAATACCTTCAAGAAGCTTTTGTCTTTTTTTCCTTTTGTGATTTTTTTTTCACCAGTGAGAATTCTCTATCCTTGTTTCCATTAGTCCACCAGTAGAGGCAGCATCTTGTTAGCCTCCTTCTATACTGCAAAGTGCTGTATTCCCGTAGGCATGACCCATCTTAGGAAGCTGGCTTGTGTGTTCACACAGAACCGAAAAAAGTTGGCTCTGTGAGTCAAATATACTCCACCGATGAGACTACCTACCTAGGTGGATTGAAGATGGGTAAGTCTGGACACCCCCCCCCCCCAAACTACCTTGCGATTCTTTCACACAAAGCTCAAAAGGCAGATAAAACCCAGCTCTCGAGCTCTGTGTAGAAGGGCTACCCTTGGTGCAGAGTAGGATTGCCAAGTTTTACTCAGCCCTCTAGTGGCGGCTGCTGCTCTCTGTGTCACTCCGATTTGTGTACTGTGGCTATTCTCAGTTTTGCAGCTGCTGTACATTCTGCACTTTGTTTCTGACCTCTGATTCCCACAATCTCTCTGTTCTTTTATCATTTGTAACTGAACTTATTATTTAGACTTGTTCCAACAGCAGCAGAGATTTAATATATTGACTTCATGTGTTTTTATTTTTAGAATCAGAAAAATAATATCCCTTGTTGCTTTCTTGGACAGTTTTTGAACAAGCTTGAATTTTCTGCTTGTGTCTCTATTATCAAGCATTTTATTTAAAAAAAAAAGGTTTTGAGAAGGGTTAAAATGGCCTTTACTGCTGTGATTCATCGTGCAGTGCTTTATAAGCCACGTGGCAGGAAGGAAAGTGAACTGAAGCCCAGAATGTCAGCTGAACCATTACTATTGTTAACCAGTGGAGACAGTCTTTCAACAGTAAACCTAAAAATTGAGATCCTTAAATAAATAGACATTTGTTTGTTTGAAAACTAAACTTCCAGTGACAAAGCTTGGCATTTTCCAGAAATGCCATTTCATACAAATTTGATTCCAAGTCATAGTTGATTCTAGAAATACAGGCTATGAAGGAGGAGGAGCTTTGAGGTTGGAGGATGTATGGCTTCCTGTGAAGAGGAGGGTGCATAGTGTCAAAGTTGAGGAATACGCACCTAGAAATTATTATGTGTTAAATGCCTGTTCAAGGTATAGTAACGTAATTTTTTTCCCAAGGAACTACCACTGTAAATGAAGCACAACATGATGTCTACAAATGTACGGGGTTCACTGTAGGCAGGGGCTTTTAAATGCATGAAGGATGTGGGATAAATATAGGCCTGGGTAAAGTGGGATAAATCTGGGCCTGCGTAACGTGGCACAGAGCATTGCTGGGAGTTGAATGAAAAAAGTGCAGAATTCAAAAGGAAATTGATAGGCAAAGAATCAGTAAGTGAACTGATTGGACTAGGAAATTAGAGCTTGGTGAAGATTGGCTCCAAGGATTCATAGGGAGTTTGTAGAAGTCAGTGGAAAATTGAGTATTTTGTACATGGGAATGGAAAGGCTTGCTGTCAGGTGCACATTGGGAGAGTTTGCTGTAGCAAGCCCAAAAAGAAGTGATATGTATCTAATGAGGATCTACTCAATGTCAGGACTTGTGTGTACTGTTGCAAATGTCTTCTGTCTGTTAGCTTAATGAAATACAAGTACGAGAAGTGCTGTTGAAGCATTATGTATTTGTAGATGTTGTGCTGGTCTGGGCTTGCCTTTGCATTTTCATATCTCTTCACAGATGTCCTGACCTGCTCCCTTTCCAACATTATCTGTTTTTAAGTGAACTGTTTACTTGTGCTTTACAATACAAGTACTGTCCTCTGCTGTATGTGTCACCAATTCCTCAAGCTGCAAATGATTGTAATTCAGTCAGTCTGGTGATTTATTTTTTTTTGTTTCTTCTTCTTCTTCTTCTTTCCAAAAGTATGTTGAAAATTTTAGTAAAGTTTGTAATCTTGATCTGCCCCAAAATGTTTCCAATAGTTTTATGATTTGAATGCTGTTGGAGTGCAAGAAAAACAGATGAAGTTTGTGATCAAAATCCTGCAAACTGCAAGAGGTAAACACAGAAATACTGGAGGAACTCTGCAGCATTCAAAGGGAGTCAAAATTAACTAACGTTTTGTGCCTGAGCCCTTCTTCAAGGTATGAGTAAAAAACAGGCAGGCAAATGAATTAAAAGACTGGGGTGTCATGAGACCTGCTGAGTTCCTCCAACATTTCTATATTTTAACTGCAGAGTCTGCTGAGTTTTGTGTTTCAAATTGCAAGGGATAAATTATTAAATAGTTGTTTTGAAATTGGAATTCGTTTTTTTTTTCCTGCTTTGGCTAAATATCTGCTCCTGTGCAGTGTACCAGTGGCAAGTTGAATAACCTGCAAAAAAATAGTTAATAAATTACCAAGGTGGATTTGGCCCTGAATCCTATAAAAACATTACCTTTTGGAGTTGTTGGTGGTAGCTGCTATGTTGTTGGCATCTTGGAAGGAGGTGAGCTCTTCTTTTGACTGCCCTAGTGCAGAAGTGCACAGAGCTGCCATGAAAGTGAGAGGTAACATGCTGTGATACTGTATAGCTTAGAAACTCCCTAACATAACTACACAGCCTGATTCTCATCAAATGCCACTCCACTCATCCATTTCTTGAAGCCACAGGCTGAAAGATGGACTAGTGATCACAGTGCAAGTCACAGATAAACTTGAAGGAAAACTTGAATCCAGTAAGTGAAAGGAGCTCCAGAGAATGAGCTAACTTGCTGCTGACTGCCAGTGAGGCTGGGGTCTACTGTATGCAAAACATTGAAGCAATGTGTGCACCCTTCAGTTGCTTTCTTTCTCTTTTTTTTTAAATTTTTTAATTTTTCACACCATAAATCACATTAGCCATGCTATACACTTTTTCTTTTTCACACATATACAGTGACTTTTTCTCCCCCCCCCCCACTCCTCCCAAGCCACCCCCCCACCCCCCCCTCCCATCCATTTTAGGTATACAATCTAGGTTACATTAAACCAGTCAGACAGTGTTGTCATTCAACAAAAATACACCAGAAATTCTATTGAGTCCATTCTTTTCTTTCCTTCTCCTTCCATCAACTTAGGTAATGATTGTCCCCGGTAGGTTTTCGCTATTGTATTTAATGTAAGGCTCCCATATTTGTTCGAATATTTCAATATTATTTCTTAAACTATATGTAATTTTTTCTAATGGAATACATTTATTCATTTCTATATACCATTGTTGTATTTTCAGATTATCTTCCAATTTCCAGGTTGACATAATACATTTTTTTGCTACGGCTAGAGCTATCTTAACAAATCTTTTTTGTGCATCCTCCAAATCAATTCCAAATTCTTTGTTTTTTATGTTACTTAGGAGAAAGATCTCTGGATTCTTTGGTATATTGTTTTCTGTTATTTTATTTAATATCTGATTGAGATCATCCCAAAATTTTTCTACTTTCTCACATGTCCAGATTGCATGAATTGTTGTTCCCATTTCTTTTTTACATCGAAAACATCTATCAGATACTGTTGGGTCCCATTTATTTAACTTTTGCGGTGTAATGTATAGTCTGTGTAACCAGTTATATTGTCTCATACGTAGCCTCGTATTTATTGTATTTCTCATCGTTCCAGAACATAATTTCTCCCATGTTTCCTTTTTTATCTTTATATTTAAATCTTGTTCCCATTTTTGTTTAGTTTTACCATTTGTTTCCGCATTTTCCTTTTCTTGCAGTTTAATATACATATTTGTTATAAATCTTTTGATTAACATTGTATCTGTAATCACATATTCAAGGTTACTTCCCTCTGGCAAACTCAAACTGCTTCCTAATTTATCCTTCAAGTAGGATCTCAATTGGTAATATGCCAGCGCTGTATCTCCAGTTATATTGTACTTATCTCTCATTTGTTCAAAGGATAAGAATCTACTTCCTGATAAACAATTTTCTATTCTTTTAATCCCTTTTTTTTCCCATTCTCTAAAGGAAAGGTTATCTATTGTAAAAGGGAGTAACTTATTTAGCGTCAATATTAGTTTTGGTAATTGATAATTTGTTTTATTTCTTTCTACATGAATCTTCTTCCAAATATTGAGGAGATGATGTAATACTGGAGAACTTCTATGTTGTACCAATTTTTCATCCCATTTATATAATATGTGTTCAGATATCTTTTCCCCTATTTTATCTAATTCTAATCTCGTCCAGTCTGGTTTTTCCCTTGTTTGATAAAAATCTGATAGGTATCTTAATTGTGCGGCTCTATAATAATTTTTAAAGTTTGGCAATTGTAAGCCTCCTTGTTTATACCATTCTGTTAATTTATCTAGTGCTATCCTCGGTTTCCCCCCTCTCCATAAAAATTTCCTTATTATTTTCTTTAACTCTTTGAAGAATTTTTCTGTCAGTTGTATTGGCAATGCCTGAAATAAATATAATATCCTTGGAAAAATGTTCATTTTAATACAGTTTATCCTTCCTATTAGTGTTAATGGTAAATCTTTCCAATGCTCTAAATCGTCCTGTAATTTTTTCATTAGTGGATAATAATTGAGTTTATATAATTGGCCGAGATTTTTGTTTATTTGTACACCTAGGTATCTTATTGCCTGCATTTGCCATCTAAATGGAGATTCCTTCTTAAATTTTGAGAAATCCGCATTATTCATAGGCATTGCTTCACTTTTATTTACGTTTATCTTGTAACCCGACACTTCTCCATATTCCTTCAATTTCTTATATAATTCTTTTATTGATAGTTCTGGTTCTGTTAAGTACACTATAACATCATCTGCAAATAGACTGATTTTATATTCCTTGTCTTTTATTTTTATTCCTTTTATATTATTATCTATTCTTATCAATTCTGCTAGTGTTTCTATAGCTAATGCAAACAATAAAGGTGATAGTGGGCATCCCTGCCGCGTTGACCTGCTTAAGTTAAATTGCTTTGATACATGTCCATTTACTGTCACTTTCGCTAACGGTCCCTTATATAATGCTTTAATCCAATTAATATACTTCTCCGGTAAACTGAATTTTTGCAATACTTTGAACAAATAATTCCATTCTACTCTGTCGAAGGCCTTCTCTGCGTCTAAAGCAACTGCTACTGTAGGTGCTTTATTTCCTTCTATTGCATGAATTAAGTTAATAAATTTACAAATATTGTCTGTTGTGCGTCTTTTTTTGATAAATCCAATTTGGTCTAAATTTACCATTTTCGGTACCTGCTCTGCTAATCTGTTTGCTAATAGTTTAGCTATTATCTTATAATCTGTGTTTAGTAAAGATATTGGTCTATATGACGCTGGTGAGAGTGGATCTTTCCCTTGTTTTAGTATTACTGTAATTATTGCTGTTTTACATGAATCTGGTAAGCTTTGTGTTTCATCAATCTGGTTGATTACATCCAGGAGGGGCGGAATTAATAAGTCTTTAAATGTTTTGTAGAATTCTATTGGAAATCCATCCTCTCCTGGTGTCTTATTATTTGGTAATTTTTTTATTATCTCTTGTATTTCTACTGTTCCAAATGGTTCTGTTAATTTATTTTGTTCCTCTATTTGTAGTTTTGGTAGTTCAATTTTAGTCAAAAATTCATCTATTTTCCCTTCTTTCCCTTCGTTTTCAGTTCGGTATAATTGTTCATAGAATTCTCTAAAGTTTTCCTTAATTTCTTTTGGATTATATGTAATTTGTTTGTCTTTTTTCCTTGATGCCAATACCATTTTCTTAGCTTGTTCTGTCTTAAGCTGCCATGCTAGGATTTTGTGCGTTTTTTCACCCAGTTCATAATATTTCTGTTTTGTCTTCATTATATTCTTCTCTACCTTATATGTTTGTAATGTTTCATATTTTATTTTTTTATCCGCCAATTCTCTTCTTTTAGTTGTATCTTCCTTCATTGCTAATTTTTTTTCTATATTTACTATTTCCCTTTCCAACTGCTCTGTTTCCTGATTATAGTCCTTCTTCATCTTGGTTACATAACTTATTATTTGCCCTCTAATGAATGCTTTCATTGCATCCCATAGTATAAACTTATCTTCCACTGATTCCGTATTTATTTCAAAATACATTTTTAATTGTTTTTCAATAAATTCTCTAAAATCCTGCCTTTTAAGTAGCATGGGGTTTAATCTCCATCTATACATTCTTGGAGGGATGTCCTCTAGCTTTACTGTCAATATTAAGGGTGAATGGTCCGATAGTATTCTAGCTTTATATTCTGTTTTTCTTACTCTATCTTGCATACTAGCTGATAACAAAAATAGGTCTATTCTTGAGTATGTTTTATGTCTAGCCGAGTAATATGAATATTCCTTTTCTTTTGGGTTTTGTTTCCTCCATATATCCAAAAGTTTCATTTCTTGCATTGATTTAATTATAAATTTGGTTACTTTGTTCTTTCTGTTAATTTTTTTCCCAGTTTTATCCATATTTGATTCCAAATTCAGGTTGAAATCCCCTCCTATTAGTATGTTCCCTTGCGTATTAGCTACCTTCAAAAAGATATCTTGCATAAACTTTTGATCTTCTTCGTTAGGTGAATATACATTAAGTAGATTCCAAAACTCCGAATATATCTGACATTTTATCATTACATATCTCCCTGCTGGATCTATTATTTCCTCTTCTATTTTAAATGGCACATTTTTACTAATTAATATAGCCACTCCTCTTGCTTTTGAATTATACGATGCTGCTGTTACATGTCCTACCCAATCTCTCTTTAATTTCTTGTGCTCCAATTCAGTTAAGTGTGTTTCTTGGACAAATGCTATATCAATTTTTTCTTTTTTCAGTAAATTTAGCAGTTTCTTCCTTTTAATTTGGTTATGTATTCCATTAATATTTAAAGTCATATAGTTCAACATAGCCATTTTATACTTTGTTTATCTTCCCTTTCCGTTTTTCCATCATTACCTTTCCTCCTTTTCCATTTCTGTTTTCTTATTTTAAACCCTTTATAAGACAACATTCCTAAAACATCAAACATTTTCCTTATTCTCCTATTTATTACTTCTTTAGCCCCAATCTCCCCTTCCCCTCCTGAGTTGTCCTTTATCCCTTGTCGGACAACCACATCTCCCCTCTCCATTTGGGTTTGCGAATTCACTCGCAAGCGTCAACTGATTTTGCAGTGACCGCTATTCCCCCCCACCCAACCACCCCCAGAAAAGATTTCACTTTTCATATGTAACAAAGGTCACTCTTTTAATTCCCTCCTTATTCTCTCTATTCCATTACCTTCCCTTATTAATTCTTGTCTATACTATCTATATTTTCCTCTAGGTACAGATATATTCACGTATGCACATTATACCTATACACTCTTATACCTCTTTACCCACATACATATCAATCGTGATCATTTTTACTCTCATTACACGTCTTCATCTCTCCGTCTATTTTGTAATTGTTCTGCAAATTTTCGTGCTTCTTCTGGATCTGAGAATAGTCTGTTTTGTTTTCCTGGAATAAATATTTTCAATACCGCTGGATGCTTTAGTATAAATTTATACCCTTTCTTCCATAAAATCGCCTTTGCTGTATTGAACTCCTTTCTCCTCTTTAGGAGTTCAAAACTTATATCTGGATAAATGAAGATTTTTTGCCCTTTATACTCCAGTGGCTTGTTGCCCTCTCTTACCTTTTCCATTGTCTTCTCCAGTATCTTTTCTCTTGTATATCTTAGGAATTTTACTAAAATAGATCTTGGTTTTTGTTGTGGTTGTGGTTTAAAGGCCAATGCTCTATGTGCCCTTTCTATTTCCATTTCTTGCTGTAGTTCTGGACATCCTAGGATCCTAGGGATCCAATCTTTTATAAACTCCCTCATATTCTTGCCTTCTTTATCTTCCTTAAGGCCCACTATCTTTATGTTATTTCTTCTGTTATAATTTTCCATTATATCTATTTTCTGAGCTAACAGTTCTTGTGTCTCTATAGCTTTTTTATTAGATTCCTCTAATTTCTTTTTTAAGTCCTCTACCTCCATTTCTGCTGCTACTGCCCGCTCTTCCATCTTGTCCATTTTCTTTCCCATTTCTGTTAAGGTCATATCTATTTTATTCATTTTCTCTTCTGTGTTGTTTCTTCTTCTTCTTAAATCATTAAATTCCTGTGTTTGCCATTCTTTAAATAACTCCATGTATCCTTTAATAAGAGAAAGTATATCCTTTATCTTGCCTTTCCCTTCTTCTATTTCATTGTACTCTTCCTCTTCTTCTTCCTCTGGGTTGGCCATCTGTTGTTTCTTTGTTGCCCTTTTCTTCTCTTCTTTCTTGTTTCCATTGTCTTCTGTGTTCTCTTCTTGCTGCAGGTGTTCTGCAGCTGTCGTTGCCGGCTGTGGAGATCGACTCCCCAGCTGGTCCCCCCTCCCGTCGGTGTGTTTTTTTCATGCGCATCGCGCATGCGCGACTCCTCGCGCATGCGCGGTTGCGCACTTTTACTCGGCTCAGCGAGCCATTTTTGTAGTCCAATTTCTACCAACCTGAGGAAGCGGGTTTCTCTCTCCACAGCGGGCCTCTTCGAACAGGTAAGGCCTTCTCCTTCTTCCTCCGTTGTCTTCTCTTCCTCTCTTCTTATCGTTGATTTCGATTTTTCTTTTTTTGTCGCCATCGTCTTTCCACCTTTATACTCACTTTTCTTTAACTTTTATTTCTGTGCCTTTGTGTTTTCCTTTGTTTTTTCCGACTTTTCTGGAGAGGGCTGGAGTTCACCGTCCGGCCACTACTCCATCACGTGACTCCTCCAGTTGCTTGCTTGAATGTTCCTCATTCATAATTATTTGTTGATAGAGTTTGTGGTTTGTACCCAAATGTTCCTATTTCTCCCAGCAGAGTGGGACAGATGTCAGTTGTACTCATCAAGGACCTCAAAGCTTGATGCCACCTAGGTCCAAGTGGCCCATGATTGGCTCTCCATCTAACACATGACATGCTCATTCCCTCCACAAAGCTGCAGCACGTGTCACAAAACTGCACAAAAGCTGCTTTTTTTTTGTGCTCTGAAAATGCTTTCCAAGCCTATAGCCTCTCACTAAGAGTTCCTCCAGCATTTCCTGCCACTTGTGGCCTGAATTTAACATTCCATTTATTTAACATTCCATTTATCAGCTTTGCAAGCTGACCAGATTTATTAAAAACAGTAATGGATTGCTTCGTTTGATGGGTAGTGAATTTTTTGTAGGTTTCAGCAAACATTCCTGTTTTTTGAACTTGTGGTGGATGGAAGGTCATTGATAAAGCAGCTGAAGAATTGTTGTGTTGACAACACCATTATAAACAACTCCTGAAATAACTAGAGAAACACAAATGGCAAATGCTAGAAGCTTGAGCAAAGAAAGAATTACCAGAAGAATGCTGCAGGCTGCTCGTAGTAGAAATGATCAGCCAATATTTTGGCCCCAAAATGTTGGCTGACTCATTTCTATCTACAGGGGCTGTCTTGCCTTCTGAGTTCTGCCAGGAATTCTTTGCACCTGAGGTAACTTCCTGAGGCTGGGGACAGCTGATCTCCAAAAGCTGTCACCATTTCTCTTTGTGTTGTGCATTGTTTCAACTATTGAAATGCTTTCCTCTTGAGTCCCAACGGCTTCAATTTTACCAGGATGACTTGGCACTGCACTTGATTGAACGTCAAAAGGTTGGTGGTGTGTGAGACCTCATCTCTGAAATTTGTCTCTGTTTAAACCAAGGCTGCGATGAGGTCCAGAGGTGAGTGGCCTTGACAAAACCAAAACTGCTAATCAGTGATCAAATTATTACTAAGTGCTGCTTGATGTCTGAAAATAGATTGATTGGGAATAATTAATTACATTAGATTTTCCCTTTTTTCTTAAACTGCAGCATTATTTCACATTGTTGGGTAGATACCAATGTTGAATTAGTTGCTCTTAGTTCTTTCTAGATGCAGTGTGGAGTGCCATACAATGACCTTTATGTGATAAATTTGGCAGATGTGTTCTTCAGGACTTGCCAAATCACTTTTGGTGACACATGTTGAAGTCACTCAGCAAGAGAACATAGTGTCCTTACAACTTTGAATGCTTCTTTCAAATGTTGCTTAATGCAGTAGGACATTAATACACTCACTGAGGGTGGAAGGCAAGTGATAACAAGGCAATTTCTTGACCTATGTTTGACCTGATGCCTTGAGACTTTTGAATGTTGTGATATTGAGTTAGTCTCCCATGCCTTTGGTTTACTGCTGTACCATCGCGTTGGTGGGATTGTCCTACTGATCTTACAGGATATACCCTGGGATTATATTTGGGGAATTTAGCATGATATAGAATGCACTTATATCAGGTTGTCGTTTGTCTAGTTGGTGGGACAGAGGACCATTTGGTGTCGGGGGTATTGTGCTCATACTGGCTTGTATGTGGCCCCAGATAGAGCAAGGAAAGAAAATTTCCTCCTTTTAAAGAACATAAATGAATCGGATAGCATTTTTTTGATCCATGAACTTTAAAGAACTCTCATTAATTTTGACAAGTGCTAGGTTATTAGCAGAATTTGAAATACACAGTTAGCATGCTGGGATTTTAACACTCCTTTCTGGATTGTTCATCGAGGCCTCTGATTTGCTCCTCTAATAGTTAAATTACAATATCACCATATCCATGAATATTGGGCCTACTGTCTCTGAGAAGAACAAGGGTCAATTTGGACAGTCCTTCAGCTAGAAAAGTCCACTTTTGTTTTATTGTTAGCTAGGTTGGACAAAATGGGGCCTTGTACCACAGATTCCAGTGAGTTGGGAGTAATTGACCCTGAAATTCCTTCACACAACTCTTAGTAGGGGAAAGAGCTGGGGTTGTGTGATTGAAAATGAATTTAAGATGTACAAGACCAATGTTTATACCTAGTTTCAGGCTACTTGATGCTCAATTAAGAACCTGACCCTGATTTTCTGGTGACAGGTGTTTTTTTTTTTGACCACCAGAATTCATGGACATTATAATGAAACCCATATTTTGATAAGTACATCTGCTTTATCTTTTATAATGGTCTAATATGAAATGTTGTCTCTTGCATAACCTTTAAGTATAGTTATTACTACCCCATAATTTCACAGCTGACTACACATCAAAACAATAATGGTGAAAGTTCTTTTCCAACAAATTTGGCAAAATGGACAATCTCACATTGAAACACCCAAAGCACATAAATTTATTGACATTTTTTGTTTTCCATCTTTTGTAGGGTGCTGGAACTGATGAAAAGTGTTTGATAGAAATTCTTGCCTCAAGAACCAACCAGGAACTTCGAGCGATTATTCAGGCTTACAAAGAAGGTATGGTCTTGTACCACATTTACTATATCATGGCAGTGTTGTGAAAACAGATGAGGCATTTGTTCAGAAGTGAAGAGAAATCTATGGATGCTAAAAATCTGAAATAAAAACTTGAGCTGGAAAAGTAAACAGGTCAGGCAGCATCTATGGAGTAAGAAAATAAACTAATGTTTTTGATCATTGACAAAATTGTAATGAAAGGTCATCAACCTTTCAAAATATTAATGTACTGCGAAGATTGAAACTAACTTTTGGCTTGAAATTGAAGAGTTGATTTTAGTGGTGTTAGATGACTTAAAGATTTTGTATTCTACATCCGTTTTCACTTCAATATCTTCACACTCTCGTTTTAAAGCATGGCTTCAGAAATGGCATAGTGCTTTTGGTTGAACAGTTTAAAACATTATTAAATCAACATCATTTGATCCTTGCATTAAACTGTGGAGCATGTTGTTAATAGAAGTACTGAATAAAATATTTTGGTGATTATTAGTGATGGCAAAAATATTTAATTTGTTCTCTTAGGGCTAAGTAGTTGCTATTGGTAATGGAACTCAAATCCCTGTGTTTTAACTCATGAGCTACTAGAAATAACTCTTTATCTCAGCCGTAACTGCCACTTTTATTGCTTTCAGAATATGGCAAAGATTTGGAAGAATGTGTTGTCAGTGACACTTCTGGACATTTTCAAAGGATTTTGGTGATTCTGCTCCAGGTAGAAGTTGAGAAAAATAAATCGGTCATTGTATGAAATGCTACACCTTTGAGTTTACTGTAAATTTTAAAGTGCCACATTTATGGAATCATTTTGCAATTTATCATTGTTTTGTTCATAAATTCCATGAACTTGAATTTAATGTGATTAAAACCCCATATAAGCATTGCCAATCAAAATCTGATACCAATTATAAAAGGAAATATTAAATTAAGGCTGGTTCTGAAGGAGTGCCCCCTTTGGTACCTACGCCAGAGCAAATTGCACGATCCTGGTGGCAGATAGTTGGGGATTTAGGGTGGATCTTCTAATCCCTGGAACAACCCAGGCTAATGCTTCCGTTCTGCATACTGGATAATTTTGCACTTGAAATGATATTTAATTGAGAGTAGATTCAAACAATTTGAAGAATATTTACAACTCAACAGTACTTTGTTGTTTTTACATCTCTTTGGGTTCTGTTTAATTCAAGGTTCTTCCTCAGTTGTTCCAAACTTTAAAAAATGTACAGGTAATTGCAATTGCACCCAAAGGTGCTTCTGCTACTTTAAGGCAAATGTTGAGCCAAATTGTGCACAGAAAGGTCCCATAAAGCGCTGAATTAAATTATTCTGAAATTTGTTTTATTAAGTTTCAGCAGTTTTTTTTTCAGTCTTAACAACCATATTCCAAATGGCCTTGAAAGATTATTTGCATAATGTGAAGCCATTTCAACATACAGAAATAGAAAATTTGATACACTTTTTTGAAACAGTTTTGGGTTGCAATAGATGAATGTATATTCTCCTGTAAACATCCTTGCTTGGTTGGATTGATGCAGAGTAATTGATGTGAAACTATTTACCATCATTGTGAAGCTTTGCAATGTTCATGGAAGCAATGCACAAATCTAGAATTCCTGTCTTGGCAGCTGCCTGCACTTTGATGGTAGGTTCATTGTGGAGATTAACAGATAATTCTGTAGCAGGTTTGAGGCGACACTTGGTTTTCACCTTTTTTATTTTAGTGGAAGTAAATAGATGCAAAAATTAAGCGATTTTAAAATGGCTCTAACATTGCTATCTAAAAGTTATGAAATAGTTTTAACATTTTTGTTTAATATCCTAACATCTTATTAGAGTCTCAAGAGAACTTTGAAACTCTTATTTTTTTTAGATTTTACTAGATTTGATAAATGTTCAGTGGTTTACAAACAGTGGTAACCTTGGACAATGCACAATTTTGCTATTAATCAATTTCCCCATTTTCGTCTCGAAGTAATTTTGAGCACTACAGGTAATTGTATTCTCCTTGTGTGCTAAATTATCCCTCATGACAAGGGAGGCTTTGCCAACATTCTCCACAATTGTTTGTTTGTTTGTTTATCTTGATATATAGCAGTTGCTGAACAGATCTTTGAGGCCTTTACAAGATTTCCAAAATGCAATTTTTTTTCCCTTCTCACATATAGAACATTACAGGCCCTTTTGCTACCATTGTTTTCCTTGTCTAATGCTCCTCTCATTCTTTGTCTATTCCTCTGTTTTAGTTATCCAGGTAAACTTCCTTAAAGTCAGAGATCCATGGTGCAACATTAAATTTTGCTGTGCCATCATAATTTTGCAACTGGAGGGTGTATTACAACTTGTGGAGTTCCCACTGAAATGCAAACTAGTTTTTGGGCCAGTTTCTTCATTTCCCGTTTACTATTAGTGATAACAAAGTATTATCAGTCATTTATAGCAATGTACTCTGTCATAGTTCATCCAACCGGTGGGGGGGCGGGGGGGGAAACCAATAAATGTTAACATTTCTCTTCTTCCTTGTTAGGCAAGCAGAGAGGAGAGTACAGCATATGATGAAGCTGCAGTTAAAAATGATGCACAGGTTAGTGAAAATGTTAGACTTTAAGCAAGTTGTTTGAACTTTTCTTAAACTTAATTTTGCACAACTTTGAGGCAGCTCGATTCTAGCCTTAACCTTTTATGGTGATTGGACTCAACTAGAGAATTGTTTAAGACACCATTCCAATACTGATGCCTGAATTATTGTGTAGCCCCATTCTGTTGGTGTGACAGAAAAAGCTTTTGGTAAAATCTATCCAATTTTTAAAACCATTTGGGGTTTAAAAAAAATCATTGTAGATTGAATTTCAGAAAATGTATACCATCAGAGTGGGTAATGGTCATGTGAGTGTGTGTGATTTGTGTATAGCTGCTCTCCAGAGTAGTTGTACATGAGGAAGTAATATAGCTTTGTGTCTAAAATTTGAAAGAGCAATTCATTTGACTCCCATGTTGCTGGAAGAATTACTATAGATGGAAATTACAGATAAAATGCTGGATGTGTCACAGCAGAGTATGAGGCTGCTTTGCTCAAGATCAGAAAAAGCAACAGAAGGCAGTGAATGCCTGAACCTAATGCATATGTCCCTCCCCTTCATGACCTCTACCCACATCTCCAACTGCCTAAGAAGGACAGCCAACGTACCGAAGGTCACATCAGAGCCTAGGTACACTCTCTTCTCCCTCCTACCTTTGGGGAGAAGGCTCAAGAGTGTGAAAGCAAGCACCAATGGGCTTAAAGACCATTTCTTCCTTGCAGTCATCGGGCTCCTGAATGAACCCCACAACTATGCTATTACACTGCCCTGCTTGGAATTGATCATTCCCTTTTTAATGCAATCATAAATTATGCTCTACATTGCTGAATGAATGTTGAAGATAACGTGTTAGACTGCTTGCAGAAGAACTGTTCTCACGGTACTCAGTATAATATGACAAACTAGAGCCCTGTAAAAGAGTAAGAGGAGAGAAGCAGATAAGATGAACTAATGGAAGCACTTCTGTTCACTACATTTGGCTCTCGAATCAGAATTTATCGTCATGAACAAGTCACGAAATTCAGTGTTTTTTGGCAGCAGCGTCACAGTGTAAACATTCATATTGTGAACGATCTTATAACAATAATATATATATATTAAAAAAAATTAAAAATAATAGTGCATGAAAAGTACGGCAGTATTTTGGTTCATTGATCATTCAGGAATCTGATGGCAGTGGGGAAGAAGTTGTCCCTATGCTGCTGAGTGCTTGTCTTTAGGCTCCTGTACCTCCTTCCTGATGGTAGCAGAATGAAGAGGGCATAGCCTAGATGGTGGTCTTGGAGGATAGAGGATGCTTTTCTTAAGACCTGCCTCATGTAGATGTCCTCGATTACAGTGAAGTCTTGAGATTTGACACCTCCATACCAGGTAGTGATGCAACCAGCCAGAATGATCTCCTCTGTACACCTGTACCAGTTTTCAAGAGTCTTCAGTGACATATCGAATCTCCTCAATCACCTCATAAAGTATAGCTGCTGGCAGGCCTTCTTCGTGATTGCATCAACATGGAGGCTCCAGGACAAATCCTCTGAGATATTGACACCCAGGAATTTGAAGTTCTTGACCCTCTCCACTACTTAGCCCTCGATGAGGACTGGGTTGTGTTCTCCTGACTCCCTCCTGAAGTCCACAATCATCCCTTTGAGTTTGCTAATGTTCAGCGCAAGGTTGTTGATGTAATACCACTTGAAGATCTATCCCTCCTGTACACTTCCTCATAGGCATTTGTGATTCTGGCGACAACTGTGGTGTCATTGGCAAACTTGTAAATAGCATTGGAATTGTGCCTGGCCCCACAGTCGTGGGTGTATAATGAGTAGAGCAGTAGGCAAAGCACACATCCTTGGGGTGCACCTGTGTTGATGAGGAGGAGACGTTGCTTCCAATTCGTACTGACTGTGGTATTCCAATATGAAAGTCCAGGATCTAGTTGCAGAGTGGAATACAGAGACCCAGAGTTTGTAGCTTCTTGACCAGTGCTGAGGGAATAATGGTATTGAAGGCTGAGCTGTAGTTAAACAGCAACATGTACACGGCTACTCTTTTCGAGGTGATCTAGAGCTGAGTGGAGAGCCAGTGATATTACATCTGCTATGGAGCAATTGTGATGATAAGCAAATTGCAGTGGATCCAAATCTTTGCTTAGGTACATGTTAATTCTGGCCACGACCAGCCTCTCAAAGCATTTAATCACAGTAGAAGTTGGTGCTATTGGGCAATAGCAATTGAGGCAGCTCACTCTACTCTTCTTGAGTACTGGGATAATTGATGCCCTTTTGAAGCAGGTGGGAACCTCTGACTGCAGCAATGAGAGGTTGAAAAATGTCTGAACACTCCAGCTAGTTGGTTGGTGTAGATTTTCAGTACCCTGCCAGGTATGCTGTCAGGGCCTGACTCCTCTTGAATGATGTTCTAACATTGTCTTCAGAGGCAGATATCATAAGGATCTCAGCCTTTGCAGGGATTCTAGTAGGCAATGTTTGGTTCTTCTCAAAGCAGGCATAGATGTTCAGCTCATCAGGTAATGAATCATCACAGACATCTATGATGTTTTCCCTCACTTTGTAAGCTGTAAAGGGCTGCACTCCCTGCCATAGCTGGAGTGTATCTGTCTCTAGCTTCCTCTGGATTGTCACTTTGCCTCAGAGGTGGCTTTCCGCAAGTCGTACCTGGTCTTCTTGTAGAGATCTGGATCTCTGGCCTTAAATGCCCTTGTTATTGCCGTCAGCAGATTGCAAATCCTCTGATTCATCCAAGGTTTCTTGTTGGGGAACACCTGGTATGTGCACTTGGGCACGCACTTATCCACACAGGTCTTGATGAAGTTGGTGACATCTGTTGCATATTCATTCAAATCTGTGGCTGTGTTTTTGAATATGTTCCAGTCCATCGATTCAAAGCAGTCCTGAAGCCGCTCCTCTGCTTCCCTCAACCATACTTTTGCCATCTTCACCACTGGTGCTGTGGTCTTCAGCTTCTGCTTATACGCTGGGAGAAGTACACCCAGGTGATCAGACTTGCCAATGTGTGGTCATGGAATGGCTCGGTAGGCGTTCCTCATGGTTGTGTAGCACTGGTCGAATGTGTTGGTTCTCCTGGTTTCACGTGTGGTGTGTTGATGATAGTTTATCAGAGACTTCAGTTTGACCTAATTGAAGTTCCCTACGATGATCAGGATGTGCTGTCTCATGGCTGTTGATCCCAGTCCTCAGTCCCTCCAGTGCCAGCCTGATGTTAGCCTGAGGCAGAATGTATGCTGTTACCAGGATGAAAGCAAATTCCCTCGGCAGGTAGAATGGGTGGCACTTGATCACCAGATATTCCAGGTCGGGGGAGCAGGACTGTGAGATGACTGTCATGTCTACGCACCATGATGAATTGACAATCACAGAAACACTGCCTCCCTTGGTTTTTCCTGACACTGGTGTTCAGTCAGTGCGATGGAGGGTGTCAGCCCTTGGGCTGCAGCGCTGTTTCTGGAATGTTTGTGTTTCACCATATTTCTATAAAGCACATCACACAGCACTCCCTGATGTCTCTCTGATGGTGAAGTCTGGGTTGGAGTTCATCAAGTTTGTTCTCCAAGGATTGCACTTTGGCCAGGAGGAAGGTAGGGACTGGAAGTCCCAGGGCCCAGTGTCTCATCTTAACCTGTAGCACCCCCCCTCCCCACTCTGGTTTCACGTGGTTGGGTCTTATATATGTGGCTCGTAGGTCCACTGCTGGTAGTTCCTGTGGTGTTTAAATGGTCCGTGCAATGTCCTTTAAGTCACCCATGGTGTTTAAATGTACTGAGCATCTGCAGTTTGCGACTCCGGCAAAGTTTAAATGGCCCAATCACTGGCTGTTTAAAACTCCTGCGGTTCTGAACTTTTCTGAGCGCCAACTGTTTAAACGTCCTGTGTCCTGACGGATATTGCCAATTCTTCCCATTCAGAGGTCTGCCAGTGACATCCTTATTAACGGATAAGTTTGATTTTGTATTTCTAGTTCTGTTGTTGCATTGTAATAGTTCTGAGTGGGAATATTTAATAATTCCCATCAGTGCTGCACGCAAAGAGTCGCCACTGTAAGGTGCCATCTTAGGATGCATTGTGATGAGCTGAAATTGTATCTGGAAATGAGAATTGGGTGATCTGATTGCTTCCATTTATTGTTTCTTATGCCTCAATCTGTCAAAAAATGCATTTTATGGTGAAATGAGAATGGGGAAAATTACCTGTCATCAAATGGATCATCCTTCTTTATTGAATCTATCCAAGTTATTGAGAAGCCGATATTTTGTCAACTCTCTTTTGAGCCCAGGAGAGAATGTCACTCAGTGCAATCCCCATGTTTATCTGTGGGAAATCATAGAGGACCCTGTATTTCTTTTCTTTTTTTGTAATGATATTATTAACCCATCTGTAACTGCTATGCTTGGTGAGGAGAGACACTTCTATTGTAATGGAGTTGTGTTTCCATACTACATTTTATGATGAATAATGAACAAAAAGTTGAATCATATGGAAAAGTCTTGCAGACAGTGACCACAATATTGCAACAGCAATGAGTCATTTAGCTCTTTGAGCATGTTCCAGTGCTCATGAGATTATAGAGGATCACTAACATAACTCTTATTTATTCAGCTTGGTTCAAAAACACTAAAGTCTTGCCTAACCCACTTCAGCTTTAAATTTTTCAGTTGATCAAGAATCAACAGGTTTTTAAAGAATATAATTACTAATTTCCACTGTCCCTGTGCAGTATCCTTTGCAATATTCCTTGGGGTGTCAGAGGACTAATTTTATAGCTAGTCCTGTTTTTCTTTGGGCCTCTTCGATCTTCTCTCTGCCTTCCCTTTCAAATTCTGTGATCATAATCTTCTTAAAGGGAATATGAACACTGACATCATAATTCAAAGAATGGTTGTGCTCTGCTGTTTTCCAGACAAGAGTTTTTCCTGAGATTCGTTGACTTCACAAATGAAATTTGGAATTTAGTTAGTTTATTTATTTCAATAAAATTACCCTAAAGGCCATCCCTTTTATTCCTTGTTATTATTTCACTAATGTCCTTCCAGAAAGGTCTCGTCTTCACACATGACCATGTAGCATATACAAATGTTCCTATTTCTATTCCACATCTAAAACACATCTGATATTTCTGATTTTGATTGATACAACTTCTGTGGTGTGAGGTATAATTGGTGTAGAAAATTATTTTGTACAAATCAGTATTTTGCACTTATAATTGGCATCATACTATCCAAACACCAATCAGACCAGCATCTTTCCATTATTGCAACTCCAAAATCTGACTCCTATCTCTCTCTGTAAACTTGATTTTTGCACTTTCATTTTGGAGAGCAAAGTACATTTTGGTGTGTTCCCCAGCAAAATTGTTTGTTCCATCTCACTAATTTCAGGTGGGGCCAAGCTTGGTCTCCATTTTTCTCTTAAGAACAATCTTAGCTAGAGAAAGCAAAAGAGTGCCCAATTAGCTGCTCCATACTTATTTCTTAATTGTTCAAATGATATGAGATCCTTCCATATAGCAATCATCCACATACCTTATTCCTTTGTCATACCATAAATTCAATATTGTGTCACCCAGATTCATAGATCCATTTTTATATAATGGTGTCTTTTTACCCAAATTCATTCATTTCTTTCTATATTCTGATCATTTGTATTAATATAGGATTATCTGTTTTTTTTTTGTTACTGACTTAACATTCCATTTATAAATGAAGTCCTTCATTGTCTCCTCTTTTATTGAATTCAGTCCTATTTGAATCCACGAGGGGAGATTGTTTTCTTTGAAGAAAGATGATGGAAATCTTGCTTGTGTTGATGGATGATGTCTGCTTAAAACCTGGGAGTCTAAGTCCTCCCAATTTATACTCCCATGTTAACTTTTCCAGTGCAATTCTTGGTACTTTATTATTCCATAGGAATTGTATTATACAATTTTGTAATAATTTAAAGAAATGTTTAGTTAGTGCAATAAGTAACAATTGAAAGATTAATATAAATGGCAGATCTTTCCATTTCTGTAAATGTTTTTCTATTCTAATAAAGGGATATAATTGAGCTTGTATAAATTCTCTAAATTATTATCTGTCATTATTCCTAAGTATTTAATTCCATCCTTCTTCCATTTAATGCAATGGCATTGCCTCACTTTTGTCCATATTTATTTTGTATCCTGATATTATTCCATATTTTTTCTAATATTGTTGATAATCTTATCAGTGATTCAGCTGAGTCAGACATGTATACGAGCACATCATCAGCAAAAAACTAATTTTATGTTCTTCCCGCCAACTTTGAAGCCCTTAACATCTGGATCTCTTATAATTTCCACCAGAGGGTCAATAATTAATATGAATAATGCTGGAGATAGAGGGTAACCTGTCTACTCAATCTACTCAAGGGAAAAATAGA
This sequence comes from Narcine bancroftii, assembly GCF_036971445.1. Taxonomy (NCBI): domain Eukaryota; kingdom Metazoa; phylum Chordata; class Chondrichthyes; order Torpediniformes; family Narcinidae; genus Narcine; species Narcine bancroftii. The sequence goes on along the minus strand of NC_091471.1, from coordinate 133,022,450 downwards.
TGATATTTAGTTATTAGTTATAATTTTAGCTTGTGGCTTATGATAGAGTTTTTAATCCAATTTATAAATTTTCTACCTATACCAAATTTTTCCAACATTTTGTATAAGAAAGACCATTCTAGTCTGTCAAATGCCTTTTCTGCAACTAAGGAAATAGTAATGTTTGGATTCAACCTTGATTTTTGCCATATGTATTATATTGAATAATCTAACTAGACTATTTGAAGAATATCTTCCTTTAACAAATCCCACATGATCTGGATGTATTCATTTTTGTAAATACTCACCCAATCTGCTGGCTAGTGCCTTTGCTAGAATTTTATAATCTGCATTCAAGAGCAAAATTGTATGTTAAATTTTTTTTTGGTCTTTACTTTTCTTTGGTAGCACTGTAATTATAGCAGTTGAAAAAGTTTCTGGGAAGATTTGTTGAGGCATCAACAAATCTTCAAATTGCCTATTGAATGGGAGGAAACCCATCTTCCCCCAGGGACTTGTTAGCTTGTAAAGTACCCAGAGCTTTCTCTATTTCTTCCCATGAAAAAGATGCATCTAAGTTGTCTCGTCTAATTTAGGAACTTCAACATTTGTTAAAAATTCTTCCATCTTGTTTTCATCTCCTACTAATTCTGATTTGTATAGTATTGTGAAAATGTATTATTTTTGATTACATGCTATAGTTTCTGTTTCTATTGCATTTATAATTCTGGATGACTCCTCTTCTTTTACCTTTTGCCAAGATAACACTTTGTGTCCATTCTCCTAATTCATAATATTTTTGTTCAGTTTTTATTATTTTTTTTCATTCTATGTTTATAGTGTATTATATTGTAAATTTTTGTTCTGTAATATTTTATATTTTTCTTGTGTTCCTGATAGATATCTTTTTCCAATTTTGTTATATTCTTCTGAGTCTCTTGCATATTCTCTCAAGATTTTTAGTGTAAGAAGTAATTTGTCCCCTCCTTCAAGCTTTAAGCATTTCCCATAATTAGAAAACTGTTGTCAGTGGAAGGAAGATTGTTTTCACAAAATATTTCTACGTCTCTTAGTAAATTCACAAAAATCCTACCTCTTTAATAATGTATCATTTAAGGTGCCATCTATACATACTTTCTTGCTTTTCCATTGTTGTAAAAGTTAACATTAACAGCGAACGAACTGATAAAAGTCTTGCTAAATGCTCTGTTTTTACCACTTTACTTTGTGGCTGGGCAGACATTAAAAATAAGTCACTCCTTGTATATGATTCATGTACCCTTGAATAGAAAGAATAGTTTCTTTCTAATGGATTGAGCTGCCTCCATATGTCAATTAAATTTAAACCCTTCATGAATGACAATGTCATTTTTGCAGCTTTCACCCTTGTTACTGTTCTTGTTGATTTGTCTAATATTGGATCCAAACAAAAATTGAAATCTCCAATCAATATATTTTGTCTTCCCCCTGCAGTTTTTAAAAAGATATCTATCAAAGAGTTCATCATCATCATTTGGAACATAAATATTCATAAATGTCCATGATTCTGCATAAATTTTGCAGTGTGCCATTACAAATCTTCCAGTTTGATCAGTTAATGTCTCTTCTGTTATTATTAGTATATTTTTATTAATTAAAGTTACTACACCTCTTGCTTTTGATCCAAATGAAGATGATATTACTTGCTAAACCCATCCTCTTTTTAATTTTGCATGCTCTAATTTGGAAAGATGTGTTTCTTGTGAAAAGAATGTATCTGCCTTTAATTTTTTAGGTGTGCCAAGACCAGTTTTCTCTTCATCGACCTGTTAATTCCATTAACATTAAAATTAATAAATTTTAATATTCTATCCATATTCATCTTTAACACAATTTTTAAAAAAAATCTCTGACCCTTTAAATAAAAGTGGTCCTTCCCATTTTAAGAAAAACACAATGTTCCTACCCAGATGGTAACTTATATGTAGAGCCCTGAAAGCCCACGAGAAAAGCCCATGGAATCTTTAGAGGAAAAAGATTCTCTCCCATTAGTGTATTTTTTTTTTTGTTTTTTTTGTTATTACTTTCCAGGTGCCATTCTTACCCTTAGACTGCAGTCTCCACCCTGCTACCACTTTTCCCAGATATTTTTCCTTTCACTAAGCTCTCCATAAATATTTCTATACATTTTACTTTTTAATAATAAATACAAGATGGCTTTGTAAAAATAAAAAAAAACTTTTACTTAGTTCCATTAGAAATATTTTTACAATCTTCTCCCTCGGTAACCTTGATCTTTTTTTCTTTATAAACTTTACAGAAACTCTTTCACCTTGTTCTTTGTCTTGAAAAATTGCTGATTCCCTTCCATTACTTTGAGTCTCAAAATCACAGGATGTATAACCATATAACCATTTATGGAGCAGAAACAGGCCATGAGTCCGCACCGGTTCACTGATTTTGTGTGCCCTCACCCAGGCACCCGTTGTGAAACTACTAGCAGGCGCAGTTTGTTTCCGTTTTTTTTAGTTTGACTTGGTCATGCACTCATTTGAGTATTTCAAGTTTTTAGTATGTAGTTGTCTTCACATCTTCAAATTCTTTGTTTAATCAAGGTTAGGCTAAAATCTTGGGGGGGGGGGGAATCAACCTCGAGTGGGCTATTATTCTGCTTAGTGTAATCATTTCTGCTCTAGAATTATTTCCCATTCTCGGTAGCTTAAAAGTATCACCAGAACTGCCCTTGCTCTCTGATCGCCAGTTCTTCTGGGTCTGAGTGAGCTCTCTCGATGTGTAGTTTTTCTCCAAATTTGTCTTCACCCAACCCTTGTGGGATCCATTTTTGAAAAAAGTTCACTGGGTCTCTTCCTTCGATTTGTTCCTTTGGCCCAATAATTTGGACATTGTTCTGTTTTTAAAAAAAATGTATTTATAATTGGTATCAATACAAACACAACAGAAAAATTCAATGAATACAATATTTATTGTCTGATCATATGTAACAATACAAAAAAAGGACTTAAATTTTCTCCCCAACCATAATCACAAACTTATTTTTTCTTCAATAAAATTGTTTTTAACCTCCATCTATAACTAATCTTTTGCTCTTCCAGCAAAATTTACAAAATTAAAGACGAATTATCTGAAATTCTACCTTTTGTACTTGATGTTGAAATTGTGCAGAAATTTAAAACTTATCTATTCGTGAATATGTTTTATATCGAAAAGGATAAAAGGAATAATCATTTTCATTTGGATACATTTTTCGCCAGATATCCACGAGGTCCATATCTTTCATTAAATCTATTACCATTTTTTAAATTTTTCATCACTTTATCTCCTGACCCATCTAATTTAGGGTCTAAAGCAAAATTAAAATCTCCCCCTAGTATAACTTTCCCCTTAGCATTAGATAAATGCATAAAAAGATCTTGCATAAATTTACCATCATCTACATTTGCTGCATATACATTCATTAGGGTCCATTGTTCTGAATAGATCTGACAATTTACCATAACATATCTTCCAGATACATCTATACTAGTATCCAATATTTTAACTGGCAATTTTTTATTTATCAATATTCATGTACCCCTAGCCTTAGAGTTAAATAATGATGCTACTACATTCCCTACCCAATCTCTTTTTAATTTTTCATGTTCTTTTTCTGTCAAATGTTTTTCTTGTAGAAAAACAATGTCTCTTTTTTTCTTGTATACTAATAATTTTTAGCACTTTATTTGACATTTTTAATCCTGTTAATATTAATTCTAATAAAATTTAATTTATCAGCCATCTAGTCTTCCACATAATCTAACCGTCCATCTTTCCACCTCCACTCCTCTCTCATTTAAAATGCTAACAATATCATTCATAATATTATTATATTCAGATGTGTTAGTAAAGTAAAGGAAAAGAAATACAGAAAAAGATAGAACCCCCCCCCCACCTCAACTAAAGGTGTATATTATTAATGATACATCCTTCCCTCATCTGTAGGAGTTGTGATCAAAAACACACCCCCTCGTATGACTTCTCAGGACCAGGCTCATGCTCCTAACTAACTCCCCCGAAACATTATACTGTTTATTATTGCCTCTGATCTATTCAGTCTCTACCACTTTCCAATTTATTTATTTTTCCCTAGATCTATTGGGTAAGAACTTTCCTCTCTGATACTCTTTTGCTCTCAAAACATATCTTTTCTTTATATCCTCAGCTGAAATCTTTATACATCCTCTTTCATTTCTGACATCCCCCAGTTCTCGTTTCTTGTTTTTTTTTTTTCTCAGGCAATGAATCTGCAAACACTTTTGCTGCACTTGATTCCAAAAAAAATCTCTTTTTTCCTTCAGGAACAAAAATTCAATACTGCCAGATACCTTAAAATGAAAGTATAACCTTTTTTCCATAGCACATTTTTAACAGCATTGAATTCCTTTTTTTCAACAAATCAAAACTTATATCAGGGTAAAAGAAGATCTTATTTCCATTGTAAATTAATGGTGATTGTCTTTCGCTTGTTTCGCTGCCAGTTCCAAGATCTTCTCCCTCACTTTGTAACAAAGTCACCTGACCAGTACCAAACATGGTTTTTGTTCTGGCTATGGATTTTGTCATAACGCTTTTATGGGCTCTTTCAATCTCGATATCTCCTTGAAATTCATTTACCCCCAAAGATTGCAGAATCCAACGTCTTATCCTTCATCAGCTTCTTTAAATCCAACAATTTTTATGTTGTTTCTTCTACTGAAACTTGCTAACATATCAATTTTTTGAGTTAGTTGCTCTTTTGTTGCGGCTACTTCTGCTTGAACTTTGTTCTTTAACATCTTGAATTTCAAATTCATTCCTTTTAATTTTTTTCTTCCACTACTACAAATTTTTTATCCATTTACGACAAAATTTTTTTCCACCGTTTTTGCAAAACCCACCGCCAGTGGGCTGATAACGCCTCAAACCGTGCATCTTGGCGCCTCACAGTTTGGCGGGCAGCAACCTCCTTTGAAGAAGACCGCAGAGCCCACCTCACTGACAAAAGGCAAAGGAGGAAAAACCCAACACCCAACCCCAACCAACCAATTTTCCCTTGCAACCGCTGCAATCGTGTCTGCCTGTCCCGCATCGGACTTGTCAGCCACAAACGAGCCTGCAGCTGACGTGGACTTTTTACCCCCTCCATAAATCTTCGTCCGCGAAGCCAAGCCAAAGAAAGAAGATTTTCAAATATACTCTCATTACATTTTTTTTTAACTTCCATTGTCAATTGCACCAGACATTGCTGAAAAGTATCCATATATTTCTTCATTTCTATTTCTGTTGTAGATATTGTAGATATACGTCTCTTTTATTTTCTCTTGTTTTTTAGTCAAGACTCTTTGTTCTACATGTTTTTTCTTCTTCTTCTTCTTCCTGTTCTTCTACTTGATCATTGGAGTGGAGGGTTCTTGAGCCTTTTTAAAAATTTCCTCCATTTTTTTCTGTGCTCTGCACATCCGCAAGGAGTCGCGCATATGCAGAGTCATTTCTCCTCCCATGGCAGGTGACCATTGTTGGATATACTGCACAGCAATGTCCAAGGTCTCCCCAGCTCCAGGCTTATCCTCATGGGCTCCTACCTTCTGGACAGCTATAGGATCCTTCTTCAAGGTAGGGCTCTCTTTATCTGTTTCATTTTCTTGTTTAAGTTCTTGAAAGAGAGTAACCATTTTACCCTTTTTAGGTGACATTCTGTATTGTTCTGTAGGCCTTCCAACAGCTTTTCTTTCTATTTTCTTTTAATCACCAGCCTTTTAAACTTTTGTAAAAAAAACTTGTATGGCGAGAGAAGGGATTTCAAATCTAACCCCACGCCATCACTTGGCATCCCCCCTACATTGTTCTGTTGACTAAAGTTCTCCATGTGGTCAATTTTGACAAGCAGTCCTTGTTTATTTGACTCCCATTCTTTGGCTTTTTTTTCTCAAAACCTCAAGTTTTTCATGCATTTTTGTCAATTCAAACTCTGCTCAACCCATTCTCTCTATCAGACCTTCAACAATCTATTTTGTTTTGGTTATCTCTCATATCACCGTTTCAACACTTATGAATTGTTTACTGAAATTCTTTTTTTTCCCAGGATGATGCTCAATTCTTGACCCAACTCCCTAGTTTTACCTGGCTCTGCCAGTCCCTTCACCATTTATGTACCGTTTCTTTTTGGACTTTCACCTGAGGTTACTGGTTGAATAGGAGCTTCTTCAATCTTTGTTTTCAGCTGCCTTGGCTTCTTCATGTTAGTTTTATCCATCTTTGATAAAATCTTGAATTTTCAAGTTTTGACTGTCTATTTAGTACACTTCATGGAGATCTCAACCAAAACATGTCTAAGTCCTTCACATGGCCACGCCCCCAATGTCCAAAGTGTTGAATTATATTTTCTTTTGGTTTAATTCTATCTTTTTCTCTTGTTTCTCCTCAAAAGGAACTGTTTCAAGCAGGAGAACTGAAATGTGGTACTGATGAGTCGATGTTCCTCTCCATCATAGGGAGTAAAAGTGTTCATCATCTTCGACGAGGTTTGTACAGCTGCCTTTGCTTTAGTTGCTTGTGTATGGATTATAACTGGTGGGTCATGCAATACATTGAATCTCATGACACAAAATAAAGAATGGGGGGGTGGAATTTAAAACTTGTAATGCTAAATCCTACAATGTGCTTTCCTTATTTTACTTTATTTCTCTCCTTTCTCCCTACTTTCATTATCAACATTCTGTGCATGCTGTACTTGAGCTGGGAGACTGTTCAGCACCTATTAACTTTACAGGCCTGGTACAACTGGAGAAAGTCGTATTTTTTTTTCTTGCACATTAATGGGAGATAAATAGTTAAAACCTTGCATTTGTGATTTTTTTTTTTCTTTGTCATTTTACAGGATGTTTTTTTGTTGACAAGCCAGCATTAATTTTCCATGACTGACATCCCCTGAAGAAGAACTTTTGTGGTGACGGTTCTTGTAAAATGCTGTTGAGAGGGAGTTCAGACTGAGTCTAGTGATGGTCAGGGAAAAGAGGGCTGCTTCCAAGTCAGGATGGTGTGACATTTGGGGAATGTGATTACCTTTCAGGTGGTAGAAGGTTGATGTGTGAGTGGCTGTGTTCATAGTATATGTTGCAGCTGCTGTGTACAGGTGAAGGATGTGAATATTACATTGGTAGTCAAATAATGATTTCTGGTTTGTCTTGAACTTCCTGTGTTTTGTTAGACCTACAATCTTTTGGGACACTAGAGAATATTCCATTTCATTCATTCAGAATGTTATGAGGCATGGGATCATGGAATGTTGGCTGCGTGGATAAAAGATTGGCTTACAAGGTAGAAAGCCGAGAATAGAAGTGGAAGGAAACTATTCTGCCTGGAGGTCAGTACTGAAAGGATCTGTTCTAGGACCCCTGCTCTTTGTGATTTTTTATAAATGACCTGGATGAAGAGGCAGAAGGATAGGTCAGTAGGTTTGCAGATGATACAAAGATTGGAGGAGTTGTGATGGAGCTGAAGGTTGTTGAAGGTTACAAGAAGATATAGACAGGATGCAGAGTAGGGTGGAGAAGTGGCAGATGCATTTCAATTGGGATGTGTGAGGTGATGTAAGCAGAGTTGGGACTTTTCTCTTTAGAGTGTAGAAGGATGAAGGGAGACTTAATAGAGGTCTACAGATTATAACAGGCATAGATAGGGTGGACATCCAATGCCTGTTTCCCAGGGCAGGAATAGCAAACACCAGAGAATATGTGCACAAAGTGAAGGGAGGGACATTTAGGGGAGACATTCGGGAGTCAGTTTTTTTTTTTACGAAGAAAGTTGTGGGTGCTTGAAATGCCTTGCCAGGGATGATAGTGGAGGCTGAAACATTAAGGAGATTTAAGAGACTCTGAGACATGCACATGGATGGAAGAAAAATAGAGGGTCATGGAGTAGGGAGGGTTTAGTACTTTTTTTAAAAGAATATATGGGTTGGCACAACATCAAGGGCTAAAGGGCCTGTACTGTGCTGTAGAGTTCTATTCCTGATATCAAACTTGCAGCTAGTGGCAAAACCTTGTTCACTCAGCAATTGAGTTGTTTGCCTTTGAGTGCTCAGCTTTTAATGGCTTCTGTACCTTTAGAAAGAATTGAGCATGTAATAGCAAGATGGAAGTCTTTTATGATGATGACTACCATCTAGAGGCAGGACCTAGAATAGATATCTTTGACGGACAGGATGTGTCTACCTCTTCCTCCAGCATTCTGCATTCCTGAGCATTTGAATTTTCGAACTATGCTGTGTTGCAACCAGTTGTGGAAATCTGATTAGAATATTCAACAACATACCAAATCTCTTCAAACTTCTTTCGATGTGCTGGTATGGTACCAGGAGAGGCCCAGTGATTATATGAAGACTCAGGAATGTGAAGACACCAAGCCTCTTCACTGGCTTTCTTGGTCTTGCTGACATTGAGAGCAAGATTGTTGTTTTGCATCATCCAACCATATTTTCAATTTCCAATCTTGGATTTTAAATCATCGTTACCTATTATTTGGCAAACAATGGTGATGTTATCAGCAAACTTGTACTTTGTGTTGGAGTTGACCTTTGCTGACAATATTGTGGTGGCATGCAAATCTTCTCTTTCCTTTGTCAGATGCACTCTGAATCTCCCCTCTTTTGTGCAACACCACACACTTGAGTCTTCCACAAAACAAGAAAATACTAAACCAATAACAATGTGAAAGCAACCTTTAAAATAATTTACATGATAATAATTACATTTCTAAGAACTAAATTTATCGTTGATTGAAAACTTTCTCATTCACATCTAGAGCTGAGTTTTGTTTTGAGAGAATAATGTCTCATATTAGTACGTTGGGATGAGCCCATTTGCTTTCTATGTATTTTGTAGGGTAGTATAGCAGTTGGTCTTCGGTCTGCGGTCCGCAGAGCCCACCTCACGAACAAAAAGCAAAGGAGGAAAAACCCAACACCCAACCCCAACCAACCAATTTTCCCTTGCAACCGCTGCAATCGTGTCTGCCTGTCCCGCATCGGACTTGTCAGCCACAAACGAGCCTGCAGCTGACGTGGACTTTTTACCCCCTCCATAAATCTTCGTCCGCGAAGCCAAGCCAAAGAAAGAAATAGCAGTTGGCACAATGCTGTTACACCACCAGCAATCGGGGCCAGGTTTTGAATCCCATGCTGTCTGTAAAGAGTTTGTATGTTCTTCTCATGTCCACGTGTGTTTTTTCCGGGTGCTCCACTTTCCTCCCATCCTTTAAAATGTACCAGGGGTTGTAGGTTAATTGGGTGGCACAGGTTCTGTTACTGTGCTGTTTAAATTTAAGATGTCATTGTGGTATTGGTACCATTTATGCAACAGGTGAAGCCCTACAACTTTAATTTATTTGGTGCATTTAGCTGAGCTGGAAAAAGTGATGCTAAGCCACATAACTGATTGAGATGGATGATCAAAAAAGTTTGTTAAAGTAGAATAGGGTAAACTGATTGTAGAGCTCGTCGAAAGAACCAAAGACTTGTTGATCCAAACCAAGGCTTTTATTAGTAAAAGACAGGAGCTCTTCACAGGTGGCCGACCAGTCCGGAATGATCCGACCTGGCTAGGGACACAACCCTTTAAGGCCCAGACAGTAGGCATGGCTAAATTCTCAGCCAATTGTTGTAAGCACAGTCATTACATACATACTCTAGATACTGTAACTATATACATTGGTGATAGTTCTGTACTATCACATTCATCCCTTCTTGGAGAATTGACCCTGGGGTGGAAGGGCTGAAGGGTGTTGCTGAACATGAAGGAGACCGCCCGTTGATCAGTCAACAGTGTAAAGCGCCTCCCAGCGAGGTAATGTCTCCAACAACGCACCGCTTCAACTATGGCCTGGGCCTCCTTCTCGACCAAGGAGTGTCTACTCTCTGGACCCTGGAGGGTTCTGGAGAAGAAGGCTACAGGCCAACCGGCCTGGTTCAAGGTGGCTGCCAGGGCGAAGACTTGAAATGGGACAGACTCATCGATCGCGTGCAGCAGTGCAGCGGCGATGTCGGATTTGATTCAATCGAAAGCCGCTTTGGCTTCGGTCGAGAGGGAAAGGAGGTGGTCTTGATAAGAGGACACGCCTTGTCGGTGTAGTGTGGAACCCATTGGGCGTAATATGAGAAAAGCCCAGGCAGCGTTTGAGCGCTTTCTGGGTATGGGGGGTGGGGTAAGTCCATTAGGGGACGCATGCAGTCAGGATCTGGCATCACTACCCCGTTCTCCACCACGCAACCTAGAATCGTGAGTTGTGTGGTCCGGAAGAATTGTAGGTCAGGTTCAGCCGACCGGCAGTTTGAAGAAATTTGTCTAGGTTGGCGTCATGGTCCTGAGTGTCGTGGCCGCAGATGGTGACATTGTCCAGATACGGGAAGGTAGCAGTTAGCCCGTTCTGGTCCACCATCTGGTCCATTTCCAGCTGGAAGACCGCGACACCATTCGTGACCCCGAATGGTACCCTGAGAAATTGATGCAGCCGCCCATTCACTTCGAAGGCCGTGAATGGTCGGTCCTCACAGCGGATCAGGAGCTGGTGGTAGGCCGAATATAGGTCAATGGTGGAGAATATGCGGTATTGGGCGATCTGGTTCAAGACAGCCGTGATGCGTGCCAGGGGTTACGCATCCAGGAGCATGAAGCGGTTAATCGTCTGGCTCTAGTCGACCACCATCCGTAGCTTTTCCCTGTTCTTGACAACCACCACCTGGGCTCTCCAGGGACTTGAACTGGGTTCGATGATGCCCTCATCCAGCAATCTACGCACCTCACTCCTAATGAATTGCCTGTTTTTGTAACTATATTGCCAACTTTTGGTGGCCACAGGCTTCCAGCCAGGGGTGAGGTTTGTGAAGCGTGCTGGCGGGGTAATCCGGAGTGTGGAAAGGCCGCAGGAGTGGCCCTGGGGCACGGGGACGGGTTGCTCGGGTGCTTCAGGGGTGGGGCGATGGCAGACCGAGATGGGGGCATGGGGTCTCCCAAAGTGTAGGGACACCATTCGAAACTGACACTGGAAGTCTAATCCCAGCAACGCTGGGGCGCACAATTGGGGAAGGATGAATAATTTGAAGTGGGTGACCGTTACCCCCTGTACTTCCAACATGGTGATGCAATACCCCTTTATCCTGGTCGAGTGCGACCTCGTCGCTAATGAGATCCTCTGGGCAGTGGGGATAATGTCAAATCCGCAACGGAGGGCCAGATCTGGCCGGATAAAACTGTCAGTTGACCCAGAGTTAAATAAGTAATTGGTGTAGTGTCCATGCACTTTAATCAGATCCATTGCTTTAGTGAGGGGATGAGAGCATTGCTGATTTAGTGTGATAGAAGCAGCCACTGATCCTGTTGACAGGGGAGTTCTGCGTGTTGACGTCATGCAATGGGATGACGTCACAGACGCAGTCAGCACTGGAGAAGCAGGTTGCAGGTACTCCCGGAGGTGGTGTTGTGGCGGCGTCGGCGGATGAATGGTAAGTAGTGGGGTTTGTTGCTCGCGGTTGGCGGTGGGTAGGTCATCGGTCGCGGCAGTCGGGCCTCAGTGGTCATCAGCGATGGACACTAGGGCGAGTACCTGGTTGGCCGCTGCGGGTCCCCAGTCGGTCGCGGTGGCCGCACCGGTGGCAGCGTGGGCAGCAGCAGCAGGGGAGCGGGCAGTGGTAGCAGTAGCATCATCTTCGGGGGTGGCTGTGGCTGTTTCGGTGGCAGCGGCAGCGGCGTCGTCGGCCCCGGGGGTGGCTGTGGCAGTGGCAATAGCGGGCTCTACAGTTGGTGCCGAGGCTGGGTCGAGTGTTCTGCACGTGGGCGAGAGGTGGGCCAATATCATGGTTGCGAGGGTGGGCTGCCCCTTCCGGGTTCGGCGTCTCCGTGATGTCAGGCGTTGCCGTGCAGGGGAGCCCTCGCTCTCATTGGACGAGAGCTCTGGGGAAGAAGTGTTTGATGGGATAGTGGCGTTTGGGCTTCACACAAAGCACTGTGTTTGCCGGCGGGCCATTTTAGACCTACAGACTGCAGCAAAGTGGCCCTTTTTAAGGCACTTCTGGCACCTGGCTTTTCTTGCTGGGCACTGGGACCTGCTGTGCTTGTCCCTCCCACAGAAATAACATTTGGGTTCGCAGGGGGCAGTGTAGCAGCAGCCGACAGGCCGTCAGTATCTCGGGGGGTGGTAGGGTAGAAGGGCACTCTACTCACATCAGAACGTGGGGTCCAGTCCTAGAAAACTTGTTTGACTTTAAGGCTGCATCCTCCATTGTGATTGCAATACAGGCCACGTACTCTAGTTTTTCTACCCCTTGCTCGAGCAAGCGCAGCCTCACTTCGTTCGATCGGAGCCCGGCCACATAGGTATCCCGGACGAGATCGTTTGTGATCTCGGCAGCAGTTTTGTCCACACAGTTACAGTCCTTGCCCAACGCCTTTACTACTTGTAAATATGCCCTGCTGGAACTCGCCGGGCTGTTGCTTCCTCAATGCAAGCACGAGCCGGGCATGAACTCTGTTCATTGGTTGATCGTACAGTTCTTTCAGTACCTTTATGGCTGCGGTGTAAGTGGCTCATCCTGGATGTTCTCGTAGACTCTCAAGGACACCATAGACAGCAATGCTGTTAGACACTGGTTATCCTCCTCCACGTCAATGAGCGTTAGGAACTTTTCAAAGTTCATCAGCCAGAACCTAAACGCTTTGAAGGCTGTAGCTGACTGTGGGTCGATGTCAAGTTTTTCTAGCCGAGTCAGATGCTCCATCCCTTTTTTAAAAAAAAATTATTTTTGCTAATAAAATTGTAGAGCTTGTCGAAAGAACCAAAGACTTGTTGATCCAAACCAAGGTTTTATTAGCAAAAGACAGGAGCTCTTCACAGGTGGCCGACCAGTCCGGAATGATCCGACTGGCTAGGGACACAACCCTTTAAGGCCCAGACAGTAGGCGTGGCTAAGCTCTCAGCCAATCGCTGTAAGCACAGTCATTACACTCTAGATACTGTATCTATATACATTGGTGATAGGTCTGTACTATCACACTGATTATGGAGGGGTAAATGTCCACATCAGCTGCAGGCTCGTTTGTGGCTGACAAGTCCGATGCAGGACAGGCAGACACGGTTGCAGCGGTTGCAGGGGAAAATTGGTTGGTTCGGGTTGGGTGTTGGGTTTTTCTCCTTTGGCTTTTGTCAGTGAGGTGGGCTCTGCGGTCCTTCTTCAAAGGAGGTTGCTGCCCGCCGAACTGTGATGGTGCCAAGATGCACGGTTTGAGGCGATATAAGCCCCACTGGCGGTGGTCAATGTGGCAGGCACCAAGAGATTTCTTTAGGCAGACCTTGTACCTCTTTGGTGCACCTCTGTCACGGTGGCCAGTGGAGAGCTCGCCATATAACACGATCTTGGGAAGGCGATGGTCCTCCATTCTGGAGCCGTGACCCACCCAGCGCAGCTGGATCTTCAGCAGCATGGACTCGATGCTGTCGACCTCTGACATCTCGAGTACTTCGACGTTAGGGAATGAAAGCGCTCCAATGAATGTTGAGGATGGAGTGGAGACAACGCTGGTGGAAGCGTTCTAGGAGCCGTAGGTGATGCCGGTAGAGGACCCATGATTTGGAGCCGAACAGGAGTGTGGGTATGACAACGGCTCTGTATACGCTTATCTTTGTGCGGTTTTTCAGTTGGGTTGTTTTCCCAGACTCTTTTGTGTAGCCTTCCAAAGGCGCTATTTGCCTTGGCGAGTCTGTTGTCATATCTCGTTGTCGATCCTTGCATCTGATGAATGGTGCAGCCGAGATAGGTAACTGGTTGACCGATTTGAGTTTTGTGTGCCCGATGGAGATGTGGGGGGGCTGGTAGTCATGGTGGGGAGCTGGCTGATGGAGGACCTCAGTTTTCTTCAGGCTGACTTCCAGGCCAAACATTTTGGCAGTTTCTGCAAAACAGGACGTCAAGCGCTGAAGAGCTGGCTCTGAATGGGCAACTAAAGTGGCATCATCTGCAAAGAGTAGTTCACGGACAAGTTTCTCTTGTGTCTTGGTGTGAGCTTGCAGGCGCCTCAGATTGAAGAGACTGCCATCCGTGCGGTACCAGATGTAAACAGAGTCTTCATTGTTGAGGTCTTTCATGGCTTGGTTCAGCATCATGCTGAAGAAGATTGAAAAAGAGGGTTGGTGTGAGAACGCAGCCTTGCTTCACGCCATTGTTAATGGAGAAGGGTTCAGAGAGCTCATTGCTGTATCTGACCCGACCTTGTTGGTTTTCGTGCAGTTGGATAATCACGTTGAGGAACTTTGGGGGGCATCCGATGCGCTCTAGTATTTGCCAAAGCGTTTCCTGCTCACGGTGTCGAAGGCTTTGGTGAGGTCAACAAAGGTGATGTAGAGTCCTTTGTTTTGTTCTCTGCACTTTTCTTGGAGCTGTCTGAGGGCAAAGACCATGTCAGTGGTTCCTCTGTTTGCGCGAAAGCCGCACTGTGATTCTGGGAGAATATTCTCAGCGACACTAGGTATTATTCTATTTAGGAGAATCCTAGCGAAGATTTTGCCTGCAATGGAGAGCAGCGTAATTCCCCTGTAGTTTGAGCAGTCTGTATCACACTGATACAAATATCTAAAACTACGAGAGGCATAGATGTTCAAAGGACTGTTCCAGAGTGGAAATGTTAAATGGTAGCAGGCATGAGTTGAAGGTGAGAGTGGAAAGTTTAAAGGAGATTTCAGACATTTTTTTTCTTTTACACAAATTGGTAGGTGCCTGGAATATGTAGCCAGGTGAAGTGGTGGAAGCAGATACTGTGGGAACAGTAAGGAGGCATATAAACAGGAAGGGAATGGGAAAAAAAATGGACTGTGTTGACAGATGGGATGAGTTAAAATTTGTCAGGTAACATTGGTTAAAAGGCCTATTCTTATGCTATTCTTATGCTGCACTGTCCTAAGGAAAGTGAATTTACTTGCACATGATGTTTCCAATCTTTGTTGCAATTGCTCTTTTTGGGATTGGGGATCATAGACATCAGAGAATATAAGAAGCATATTCTGTGAATGTTGCAAGACCATCTTAATCACTAGTCTGCCCTGTCCTGATGCAGGATCTCAACCTGAAATATTGATCATCTGTTTGCCTTCACAGATGAATTGGTGAAAGTTTATGTGCTTCACCTGCCAAGTTTAAAAACAGCTTAAAAGTTTTAAGTTTCAAATATGCAGGTGTTTTTGTATTCCTGAAAGAAAGTGCTATTCTTTAATTGTTTGAAATTATAGCTGTTTTAATGTGATTTCTTAGTTTTTGCAGAGTATATGAAAATCTCGGGCTACCAAATAGAAGAAAGCATTGCTTCTGAGACATCTGGAAATCTGAGGAGTGCCTTGCTAGCAGTTGGTAAGCAGTAAGAGCTTGTACTGTTGTACAATAGTGTGTAACCAGGCCATTCAATTCCACTGATTTATACACTACAGTAACCACTTCCAACATATAAAAAAAATCAGATAAGCAGAAAGGTAACAGGCCCTTCTGCTTCATGACCATGTGGTGCCCAAATATACCAATTAACCTACAAACCTTATACTTTTTTGGAGGGTGGGAGGAAACCTGAGCTCTTTGAAGAAACCCACATAAGTCACCGGGAGATAATACAAACTCCTTACTGACAGTGCCGGTTTCGAACCCAATTTGCTGTCGCTATAATAGCATTGCACTAACTGCTGTACTAACTGTGCTGCCCATTTTTAAACCAATGTATATTTCTAATCCTTGTGTTTAACTGTCTTTATTTCACTATCAATGTTTCTACACTAGTTACCTCAACTATGGCCAACTGGATTGATGAGCTATTATCAATAATTGTTCATATTAGTTAATGGAAATCTAATTCTTGTGTACCCATTGTGGGTGCACTTTTAAATTAGTTGGCCTTTGTGGGTAGAGGAGAGGAAATGACAGTAATAATATACACACAAATTGTGCTTTTGTCTTCTATTTCAGTGAAGTGTATAAGAGGTGTTCCTGAGTATTTTGCAGAAATGCTCTACAATGCTATGAAGGTCTGTTGACTGATTAATTCATTTATTTGAGATTGAGCTATTAAAGGTTTTTTAAATATAAACAATATTCAGTTTTGTACCTATTTCCTTGAGATAAATGAAAATGCAAGTTGCTATGGAGGGAGTGTAAATTTTTTTAATATGCTTTGGAACCTGCTGTCAGGAAGTGAAGACTTTTACTATTGTTTGAGGCTATGATCAGACACTTAACTAGGTAAAGCATAGTTAGTCTGGATTACAAAAATGGTCAGCATGGACGTGCTGGGTTGAAGGCCATTATAATGTTAACTCTAATGATACATTCAGTGCCCTAGTTGTAAGGTAAAAACATCATGAGATGGGACCGGAGAAGGAATCACCCAGTACTAAGGAGTAACAGGATGCAGGTGTGACCTTGTATGCTCAAGATAAGTGTGGCAATAACAAGCTGATGAGCAGCAGACTAACAGAGAGTTATTCATTGGACAGTGTAATGGTATGATAATTTACTAAGTGTGTGTCCTGAGGTATAAAAAAACACCACTTGCTGATATCAGGAGAATGCGGCTTCTCCAACTAACACTGTTAGTTGCAAGTGTTACAATCCGGTAATAAAGAACCTTGATTTCGACTCAGTCTGGTGTCTGACTCACTCATTCTCGAACAAAGCAGACCTAACATAGTCTAAAAAGATAAAAGTAACATCAAGAAAGCAGTTTGTAAATACTGATTCTTGATCAGTTGCTCACTTTTGACCTTTACAAAAGAAGGTAATAAGTGAAATTAAGCAGAACAAAGGTGTATTTGAAGTCAATATGTATTTCTATTTATATATTTTTTAAAAACTTGGTCATCAAATATTGGTCTGGAGGAATAAATTGTTGATCCATACCCCAAAAATACTCTTTTGTGCTAATGGTGCCAGCATTCACCTTGATACTTGCTTGTGTTTAATCCTCTCTGATAAAAGGAAAGTGACCGTTGTCATTTATTTTGGAATAAATATCATTAAGTGGGTTTTTTTTTTTGGGGGGGGGGAGGTGGTGGAGAGGAATGGAATTATGAGATTATAGACTTCCTGAAAATTTTCTGAAGGAAGTAAAAGGTTGTCTTCGACATTCATCTTATCTCTGACCATAAACCATTAGGTAAGTAAGTCAGCACAACAGCTTGTGCTTCTGCCTTTCAGCTCCTGGGTTAATCCCGACCCTAGTGTTTTCTGCGTGGAAAAACAAATAAAAATGCAGAAGGAACACAGCAGGTCGTGTAACGTGAATAAAAGCTCTCATGACTGGAGGGAGAACAAACGCTTTTATTACCTTATAACAATGGGTAGGGTCTCACAGTAGTCTTCAGAAGGGTTCTGGGTTTAGGCAGGAAAGCAGGGTTATATGTGAGCAGATGGGGGCAGATCCAGGAAGCAGGGCCAGCCATCAGCACAACACCCTACCAGTGAATCCCAGTTCACTGCACAGCATCCATAGAAGGTAAAGATTATAGGCCAAAAACTTTGATTTTCTACCTTTACTTCCTATGGACACTCTAATATCTGCTGAGTTCTTCCAACATTTTTGTGTTTTTCTTTCTTTTTAAAATATTTTTATTAATTTAATATAGAACATGTACAGAAAATATAATTCAATAAGATGATATGGATAATAATATAGAATTAATAAAACATTCAATGCAACAAAAACACAAACTGTAAATCATATCCGTAATTCACGTTCTTATTTTATAATTTCAGCTCATTGTATTTAAATTGTCTAACCTGTATCTAGAAACTTTCAAGAAGGGACTTTGTAGAGGTGAAAAGAGCCAGAAATTTATTTGTATTTCTTCTTGCCTGAAAATGTCGCAGCCAAAATTTTAAGGCAAAATATTGCAGTCTGGTTAAATGGATGCAACATTAGCCCCTACCTATTAAATTTCTGAAAGATCTTTGACCTTTTGTTGTCTGGTATTCCATCGTTCTTCCAGATGTCAAGAACTTTAAATGTAACAGAAACCCCCTGGCATATGTATTTTAAAAATAATAATCTATTTACAAAAATGTAGTTGTTTTAAATTGTAATTAAACACAAACCTTTAAACAATTAAAACAAATCCTATTCATTCAATAAATATAATTGTTTTTTATTTATCCTTCTCCTTTGTAGTTGTTCTTCTCCATGAAATGAATTGATTATTGTTCCTGCTTCCAGATCTAATCTGGTTCTGTATGAGTAGAGCCAGGAAATTTCTGTTGGAATGTGTCAGAAAGTTTTGGACTTTCTCTTGGAAGTTCTAAATATCCTGATGCTTTTGGAAGTTCAGTGCAGAACTATAGCTATTTTTTTAACAAGTTTTGTGATGATACCTTTACCAGGGAATGTAGCTATTAGTTAAAATGCTTGACATGAGTGTGCACATTTTGGCAAGTATAGTTTCCAATTGGCAGGTATTTTCCAGTAGAGCATAAATCAAAAGGAAGCTTATATTATCAGGCTCAGACTTGCTGGAGTGTTGGCTCTGTAGTTAATTTTACTATCCAAATACTATATTGTGTGCTAATTATTTTACCTTGATCTTTAGAAGTCTTTTTATTGAGAATGTTCCATAAATTTCAAAACATTGCCAGATCTGATTTTGTTGAAAGTAGTTGTATTTGAGAGGTTTCTGTTTTTTTTTAAAACAAGGGAAGTGGGCACAGATGATGACACACTTATCAGGATTTATGATATCAAGGAGCGAAGTTGATCTATTGGATATTCGTAAAGTATTCCAGAGAAACTATGGAAAATCTCTCCAGAGTATGATCAAGGTATGACAATAAAATAGAATGTTACCCTGTAATAAAGAAAATTGATCAGTCACCTAATAATATATTATGAACTTAATGGTGGATGTGAAAGTATGTTTAAAAGTGAGAGGAGGAGATTTAAAGAGCCCTTAAAGATATTTTAAATAAAGAATCATTGACATCTGGAACATGCTGCTAGAGAAGGTGCTGGAATTGAAGACTATTGCTGTGTTTGAGGCTTTGATCAGATGCTTAAATATGTAAAGGGCAAAAATGGTCAGCATGGATGTGGTAGTAGTGAGTTGAAGGGCCTACTTCTTTTCATTATAACATTGACTTTAATGATACATTCAGTACCCCGGTCTGAAAATGGAATTGTCAAGTAATGCTGAATTTTAAAATAAAAATAACACTTCAAAAATATCCAAATCATGATGGAGCTCGAAAGACGGGTGAAATTCAACAATAAATTATTAACAGGAAGAGAAGGATAGGAGAAAGGAGTAATTTATTCTTGTATACAGAATAACTTGGAAATTAAAGCAGTGTTCTGTAAGATGCTTAATTGATTGTAAAATATATTAGGACACCTTGATGTGAAAAGACCCCAAATAACTGCAAAACAATAAAACAATGTTGTGAGAGAGAGAGAGAGAGAGAGGAGAGAGAGAGAGAGAGAGAGAGAGAGAGAGAGAGATGAGAGAGAGAGAGAGAGAGAGAAGAGAGAGAGAGAGAGAGAGAGAGAGAGAGAGAGAGAGAGAGAGAGAGAGAGAGAGAGAGAGAGAGAGAGAGTAGAGAGAGAGAGAGAGAGGAGAGAGAGAGAGAGAGAGAGAGAGAGAGAGAGAGAGAGACTGAGGTAACTGTGCCCCCTGCTGGTCTGTAGAATAGTTTCAGCAAATCGTATTAGTTCTGTGTCGATCAGGCATTGTTGACCTTTATTTGGCTGTAGCCCTCCCAGGACTCTGCTCAAAGTTTATGCACCCCCATCCCTGTGAAGCAGTCAATGTTTTGGTTACTTCAATTCTTCTCTCTTACCAACAATATTTTAAAAAAAATTTGTTATGCAGGCAAAAAGAAAATTAGGCTTTTACTTAATTGCGCCAGGAGGTCTGTATGGTCCCTGTTGAAATGGCTGGTCTAGATCACTATATAGGGGCTATACTCTGACATGTGGTGTCATGCTGGCTGTCCACATTTCTAATGACTAAAGGCTGCATCCTCTGGCAGGAGCTGCCAGTGTATCTTTGGAAGATCTTGTCCAATAATGTTCCTTGAATTAACTGCACATAAAACAATATTGTTTTCCTTGGAATTTAGCATGCTAGATTTCTTTGATTCAATGTGTCAGGACCCAGTGAAGGGCAATGTTATCATGACCTCCTTGACTGGAGGCAGGGTAGCAGTCATCATTTTAAGACTTGGATGTTTGATTTCTATAAATTTTTTTCAACTGATTTGAATGTGAAAAGACCAATCACAAAGCAATGAGAAAAAGTAAGCTCATTAACAGAAACTACTGGTATCTCAGCTGAGGAAAAGTGCAACAAGATTTCCTCAACATTAAATATGCTGTAGATAAACAATGCTGCAATGCGTAAATAGAACAATTTGTGTCCAAATTGTGTAACATGAGAGAGGAGATGGCACAGTTTAGTGGAAAAAAATTAAAAAGCAGCAAAATAAAGGTCTTTTGCAATAAGACCAACATCAATTTTTGATGGACTTTGAAAACTGGATCAGCATAAGCACTGAATAACTTTGGATTGAAAGGAGGATTCACTACCCTTAGTTTCTGTACATTTCCAGCTTGCTCTCAATTCAACCTGAAAAGCAAATACTTGATTCCTTTTGGAAATGTATTGATACCTCTGATCTGAACACTTTCAAACTCTTGTTTCAACATCTTGAAAATGCAAATGGGAAGATTCAATCAAACAAACTCTGGCTCTGGTTGTTAAACAGCAGAAACTGCTCACTGTAACTTCCCTAAGTAACCAATGAATGGTTCCGATAGGGGTATCCAGTTGTAAATGGCAGTAGACAATTCATTAGTTAACAGAAGGCTCCATTAACATTGATGGAAGATGGCAGCACAGAATTGATTACACCTGTTGACAGCCAGAATCTTTGGAAATTCCATTGCTGGTTGATATTCAGACATTTTTTTAAAAACCAAATGCTATTTAATTAGATGCCTGAATATATTGTGCCTTGAAGAGTTTTGGAGGTGCTAATGAAGATTTGTACCCCAGAAGTGGAGATGCTCTTCCTGAGGTATCCTAGTAATGCTGGAATCTACCTGACAATGTGGAAAGTCACCTAATTATGTCCTGTTTGCTGAATGTGACATGTATCTCATTTGGATAAGTGCTGCCTCAGCAGTCTGCTCTCAGACATTTAGTGAACTGATGACAAGACCTTAAATGTCACTAATCAAGTCTGGTTTCTGGTTGAGTTGTGAAAGGACCACTTGGCTCTCAGTGCAGCCTGGTCAAACTTGGATAAAAGCCAAATACTATCAAGATAAAGATGATTGTTCCAACAAGAAAGATGGTATTTGACAGAATGACAAAGGTCCCTACCAAAACTGAAGTTGTTGGTAATTAAGGAGGAAATCTCAACTGGCTGGAGTTGTCCCTTGTAAAAAGAATCTTGATTGTGGTCGTTGAAGGCCAGTCCTATCAGCTGCAAATGGTCATGTGGAAGCCTCACAGGGCAATGTCCTGAGCCTAAACACTTCATTAATAACTCACCCACCATGACATTAGAACTAGCAATGTGTGTTGATGTGAACTGTGTTCAGTACAATTTGCATCTTGAATAATATGTTGGAAAATAATCAGTCTTGGACTAGTTTGTGTTGTTCAACATTCTCAGGGAATGACAACCTCAAAGAAGGTAATTATTGACTAGAACCTAAATAAATCAGCCTCAAGAATATCTGAGTCCATAGACAGATCAGCCATGATGTTATTGAATGATGGAACAGGCTCGATGAGCCTAAAGACTACTCCTTCTCTACTTTTTGTGTTCTTTGCCATGGCCCATATGAGCAAAGCAGCATGGTTGGCATAGCAGTTTGCACAATGCCTTTACAGCATCAGTGATTGGGACTGGGGTTTGAATCCTGCGCTGTTTGTTAGCAGTTTGTACGGTCTCCCTGTGTCTGGAGGCTCCGGTTTCCTCCCACTGTTCAAAACGTACCGGTGTGTAGGTTAATAAGGTATAAGTTGGGCACCACAGACCCATGGGCTGAGCAAGCCTGTTACCCAGCTGTATGTCAAAAAAAATTAGACATGGAGCATGGTAACAGGCCATTTCGGCTAATTAATTCGGCCTTGCCCAATTAACCAACAACCCTGGTACATTTTGAAAAGTGGGAGGAAACCGGAGCCCGTGGGGAAAGCCCACTCAGACACGGGGAGAACATACAAACTTCTTGTAGACAGCACAGGATTTGAACCCTGTTCCCACTCACTAGTGCTGTAAAGGCATTGCACTAATCACTCTGCCAACCATGCTGTCCATGTGACCAGATGAGATATTATCCACATCCTGAAGAGGATGAAATATTTTCTAAATGCAACTATTTGCATGTACAACTATTAACAAATTCTTCTTTTGCAGAGTGACACTTCAGGTGATTACAGAAATGCCCTTCTAAGCATATGTGGTGGTGAAGATGATTGACGCTCCACTTGAAGTAATGAATTCCATACAATAAATGAAGCTTTGTCTTATTAATTGCTGACCAAATACATTTTTAACGTCTTCTAAGCTGCAATTTAATTGTATCTAATCTTAATCGAGTTCCTATTAGATTTTTGCAGCATTATTGTTGCAAATAAATTTACTACCAAATCCAATAACTACACAGCAAATAATTTAAAAGCTTTTTTATTTGTGCTACCAGTATTTCTGTGGGGTTGGGGGTGGGGGGAGGAAAAGGGAGAAGGGAATGAATAATTAAAAGCTTGCTCTAGATACCATAAAGTTACTGAGTTCCAATATGAGGTGGGGAACTGCTACATTTTATTATGCTAGTAATAGAGAGATATTAATTAGGCAGCAATGCTCTCACACAGGACCAGCAACCCAGGTCTGAATCCATTGCTGTTTGTCAGGAATTTGTATGTTCTCCCATGTCTGTATGGGTTTCCTCCTGCTCTTCATAAAACGTATGGGGTTGTACATTAATTGGATGTAATTGGGTAGTGTGGGCCGAGAGGGCCTATTATTGTGTTGTATGCCTACATTAAAAAAAAAGTAAAAATACCAATTTAAATTTGATTCCTTAAATTATAAATTAAGCATAAAGACCCATAAATCTACCAGATTTGCACAAAAATCTGTCTGGTTTATTAATATGCTTTTTATGGAAGGAAATTTGTCAACCTTGTCCATCTGGCCTACAGTGACTCTCAGTGCACAGTAATGTGGTTAATGCTGATCTGTTCTTGCAATGGTATTTAATAAAGAGATGGTGGGAATAGGCAATGATTCTTGGCTTGCCATTAATGCTCAAATCTAACTTTTTAAAAAAAAGTGCAAAGGAAAATGTCTTTAATTATCAACCTGGAGAGATAAGAATTGCACATATCAAATTAAGACTAATATTCAGAATTGAGCCAGCATTTTTCTATCCATTGTCATTGATTCCTGTTGTATTTGTTTGGCCATTGGATATATTTCTGGGGTTGGTATAATATGTTTGGCATATGGTGTCAGTCTTCATAATAGGGCAACATACAAGTAAACCTTTGTTAGTTTTTTTTAACATTTCAAAGCTTTTAGCTTATTTCATGTGCTATTACATTGTTTCAATGACTATATAATAGATTAATGTAATTCTCTTTATCCCTTTGTTATAACATGTTGTGTAAAGTTTACACAGCAGAATCAATCTGCTGCATTATAGAATAGCATGTATTGTCTACTAGTTGATTTTGATATGCAACATATTCATTAACAAATAAAGCAATGGAAAATATGGAAATGTCTACTTTTATGGATCTAATTCCTCTGTCAAATAGATGGGCTCATGAAACAATCCAGTTGAATACTGAAAGGCGATCTGGTCTCCTCCTGACTTGTTGCAAATTATTATAATTTTGATATCTCTGTAAAAGAGTGACCAAGGTTCTGGACTTGTAGGGGATGATTTGTATAAATGAGCCTCTGTAGCACTTCAGGGGTGGCCAACCTTTTAATTTTTAATTTAGACATGCAGCATAATAACAGGCCCTTTCAGCCCCCAAGTCTGTGCCCCCACACCCCCAGTGCATACTTGTGGGCCAAAATGGCCGGTTACTGTGCTGTATGTCTAAATTTAAAAGTTGGCCACTCCTGCATGTCTCAAATATGGTTCTTCATTAAAGGGTCATTGCCTTGGGTCAAAACAAGAACTATTTGGGTCAATGCCACATACCATTTCTTCACTTGTAGCCTTGAGGTTTACACAGCTTTAAATGAATGTTCAAGTTCATTCTTAAATGTGATGAAGGTTTCTGCCCCCACCACCTCAATCAGTGAGATGGAGAGTTCTGGACCATGATCACTGTTTGGAAAAAAGAATTGCCAGGTTGTTGTGTGTGGAGGAAATGTGACCTCCCAGCCTGTCTGGAATGTGTGTATTGCAGGTGGTTTCATGTCCTCCCGTCTGGAACTTATTTGGAAGTCAATCAAGTTTGGACTCTGGCCACCTATTAATGTATACTTTGATGTTGGCTAATTTAAATCACCGAGGGTTATTATTGGCTAGAAGCACAGATCAGCATTGTATATAACACCATTGCACAGCAGATTATTTCTCTTCCTTGCGGTCCAAGCCCCAGATACCACTTCATGCCAGATCGCTTCTGTGGACATCGCTGGAAGTGTCGCGGGTAAGGTGTGCACTACACTGAAGTTGAGCTGTAGTATTGCGATAGATCAATAGTGGTGCAGCTCTATTACAAGTATTGATCAGGCAACCGGGAGCGTGTGTAAGAACCCCTGTTTTATAGGGTGTGTGTGGGGTTGAATATAGGTTTACTGTTGTCAGAATCTGACTGATGTCTGAGGCGAATGTCTGTATCGTTGCTTGCATGAATTAGTAATTGTGTACCATTTAATGTTTGTTTCCCATGTGTTTTAAAAAGTTGCCTATGATTGTAACACATGTCCAGACTCCCCTCTCTGAACCCACCAAACCTGATACTCTTCCCAACGTGGTATAGGTTGTGTGGTCTACATTTGTACCTAATAGTATGTTCCCATCTTACTGGCTCTTCAAAATGTGCACAGTAATGGTCTGTAATTTTTAAAAAACTTGATTAATTCGAGGGATGTGGGCTTCAGAGGCTGAGCTGAATTTAGTTGCCCATCCCTAATTTCCCTTGATGACCTGAAGCCTTGACCCAATGCAGTCATGGAGGTATGGTTGCACCCACGATGTTGGTGGGGAAGGAATTCCAGGATTTTGACCCAGCCACTGTGAAGGAACAGTGATGTATTTGCAAATCAGAATGATTTGTAATTGAAGGGCAACTTCGAGGCAATGGTGTTCCTGTGCATTTGCTGCCACTATTTGGCTGGCAGAGGGTGTGAGTTTGGAAGGTCTTGCCTAAGGAGCTCTGTGAGTTGCTGAGTACTGGTGTTACTGCACATCGGTGCTTGTGGGTGGGATGTCTGTCAAGCAGGCTGCTAGGACTTGTATGGTGTCAAGCTTCTAGATGATTCATCCTCAATGAGGGCTCTATGGTCCCCTTGGAGGCCACAGCGTACTTAAGTAAAAGCCTTGTTTTCTTTTCACCTTGTGCATAATAAATGACATCTAGTCTGTAGGAGTGAAGTACTGAAGAAACCAAAACTTGACTGCTTTGGAGAAGGGGGCCTCATAAGAAAAGCCCTCAGGGGGCCACTCTCATTAATGGGTATTCTAGAGTGCTGTTGAAGCTGAACTTGTGTAGGTAAGTGAAGAGTATTCAATCACAATCACTTGAATCTCGTAGATGCCAGAAAAGTTTTGGCACTAGGAGACGAGCTACTAGCAACAGAATTCCTAGCCTCTGACCTGCTCTTGTAGCCTCAATCTGTGTATGGCTACTGTGGTGGAACACAGTAATGCAGGCGGGGAACCTCACTGGACTACTCAGACTGGCCTGCCTACGACCTGGTAACTCCCTGTAGTTTCCCTATAGAGGCTGAGAGCCCTAGTCTCCTCCCTCAATTCCAGCCTTGGATCCAGGCTAGAAGCATGTAGTTGTATGCTGGAGGTTTCAGGACATTAAAGCCTTTGGCCACATACTTTGTGTCTGTGTGTGGTCATTGATCAAGCTACAATTCTCCTCCTCATAATCTTGTTATTTTTGATTTTTCCCTTCTGTTTATTGTTAAGCATAAAATTGATAGGTCTCTGGTCCTTCAACAGAGTGAAGGGTCTGCCAGCCAAATAGTGCCTCCAGTGGTGCACTGCTTCCACTATACCCTGTGCCTCCTTCTCAGTGGCCAAGTACCTGAGTTCAGGGCCCTGGAGGATTCAGGAAAATAATGCTCTGGGCCTGCTTGCTTGGTTCAGCGTGACAGCCAGGGCAAAGTCGGAGGAATCACTCTCTACTTGAAAATGGATGGATTCATCAATGTCATACATGCCTGCCTTGGCAATCTCCCTTTTAATGCCCTTGAATGTCTCACAGTCCTCCACCGAAGGAGGAAAGGTGGTTGTTTTTACCGGGGGGTGGGCTTTGTCCAAGTAGTTGGGATTCCACTGAGCACAGTATGAGAAGAACATCAGGCATCTTTTTAACACCTTGGGGTTCTGGATCAGTGAAACTTCCAGCAGGGGGCGCATGTGCTCAGGTTTTGGGGCAATGAAACTATGCTCCACCACATACCCCAATATGGCCAACCACATGGTACTGAACCCACTTTTTTTAATTGCATGTTAAGTTCAGATTTCTTGCGGTATCCAGAAACTTTTGCAGGTTCTCATTATGTTCCTCTTGGGTACGGCCGCAGATGGTGACATTATCCAAATAGGGATAGGTGGCTTTTAATTTATTGTCATCCACCATGCAGTCCATTTCCCTTTGGAACACGGACACTCCATTCGTGAGGCTGAATGGGACCCACAGAAAGTGATAGAAGCGGCCATTGGCCTCGAATGCCATGTAGGTCAGGATCTTGTGGTATGCCAACTTAAGATCTATGGTGGAAAAGACCTAGCACTGAGCAATCTCATTCACCATGTCAATTCACCGTGACCTATTGATGGTCTGGCTATAATCTCCCCACTCTTAACTACCACCACCTGTGCCCTCAAGGGGCTGTTACTGAGTTCCCCAGTTCAGTTTCTGGTCAATAGTAGCCTTAGGATATTGATGATGGGGATTCGGTAATGTTATGCCTTTGAATGTCAGGGGGTTCTAGTAGGATTATCATCAATGTTGAAAATCATTGTTGGTTGGTACTTGTGCGGGCTGATTTGTTTCTGCAGCAATGTGGCAAAAATATTACTGATCTGAGCAAAATGTAAAAATAACATTGTAAATTTAATGACAAAATAAAATTCTTAATTTTTTAAAATCTGCATCAGGGAGATGGCTCTCGTGAGTTTTTCCAAATCACCCTGATCCTGGTCTGCCATCCAACAAAGTCAGTGCAAATCTGTTCTTTTTCTCAGCATTACTTTCCATTTGCTCCCTCGATGTAGTTTAAAGGCAGTACAAGAGTAAAGGATCTAGGAATTTGAAGGCAGCACGTGAGGCAGATGGAGGTCATTTTATACACTGACTAAATGCTGCTGCAATATGAATCCCCTTCCATGGGCCAGGTAATAATGTACTGGGACCTGAGAACTCTGAGACCATCAGGCAGCACTAATTGGTATGCAGAATTTGAGCAGAGTTGTTATTGAAACTGGAGTGAATTTTGACAATTGTGGAGGAGGGGGGGTGGGGTGGGGGGAAGGAGGGGAAAGAGGGTGTGTCCTGAAGTAGTGGGTAGGCTTGGTCTCCTTCCGAGAATGTGACTGGCAGCAGGAGAGCAGGGGTGGGGGACTTGAAAGGAAATGTTTAGTATAAGAAAATGACAGGGGTGAAAGATCAGTTACCTACGTGATCTTGATGAAGAGCAGGGAGCCAGAAGAAGCAGAATAGCCTCTTTTTTGCATTCACGTAGTCACAGAAAGCAACAGTACTGAGATGGACCTCTCAGCCCAACAATTGCTATTTTAACTTGCATTAAAAAAACTTCTTATTGGCTAACGTTTAGTTGTATGTTGATATATTTGTGCTCTGCATGTTGTTTGAAATATTTATTGAAAATTTCATCATCTGTTTGTGACCTCTGAGAATTTTTTAACAGCCTGCTTGAAGTTGTTCCCTGGAGCAGCAGGGTTAATGGTGCGTGGGTTACCACAGAATTCAGGCCCATGTTTTCATTCTACTATTCCTAATTGTACAAAAATGATTTAAGTTGTAATCTCCCATATTCAATCACCAAATAAGAGAACCAAATGTGACACATTACAAATGATGCTGTAACACAAAGCATATGATTTTGAATACATTTTGAAGCTATAAAGCATTTTATGAAGAAAGACGAGAGGCAAATGTCAAAACTGAAAACGCATTAAGGAATCGGCTGCAGTATTTTGAAGAAACTACAAAGCATCTGCCATCAAACCGAATCATGTGTTTAAATAGACCGTCTAGTCTTTGGAATCCAGTGGTTTGGTTCATGTTTGAGGCATTCAGGATTCATAACTGCATTCATATGTTTGTCATCTCCCAAGTTGATTTTACGGTACAGACATTTTCTGTTGTCATGGCTAAAGCAGGTATCTGGAGAGGGAGATGGGGCCTTGCACTGAGGTTCTTCTGGTGAGGTTGGCTTTTGAGTGCAATTCTTGCAGCTGCAACAAAATATATGGATCAAAGAAGTGATTATTCCTACACTACATTTTATATTTCTTAAAATCATTGTGTTATGACAAAATAATTCCTCAATTTTTCTTTTCATTTGGGCATGTTCCACATATCTCGATCACTTTGGATCAATAATGCAATCGTCTTTTGTAAATGTTGTGAATTATTGGGATATTTATAAATTCCAATCATTGTGCTGTTTGCAAATTGGCCTCAAAACTGTCAATGGTTTCTATTTTTTTTCCCCCTCTGCAGAGCTCTCTTGTGGTTATGTCAAATTCTGAAGTGAAAAACCATTGTTTCTTTTCAGGTCCTCTCTTGTTATCCTTGGGGTAACAAGAGGTGACCATGAGGAGATGCAATTGGGTACAGCAGGTCTCCCTAGTCCAGTGACTGGAGTTCAATTCTGACCTCCAGTTCTGTCTGGGTAGAGGCCACATGTTTGTGCAGGTTCCCTTGGGTGCTGTTGTATCCTCTTGTTTAAAGGCATACTAATCATGAGGTTGATTGGTTATGAGCAGGTGCATACTTTTCATGTTTCATTAAGACTGTCTCAATGGTCTGAACTGGCTCCCGCTATGAGCAATCCCATTCCCCCACTGGATTTCCCTTCTTCTGGTTCTCCCGATTTTCAGCACCTCCCCAATATTCTACCATCCAATTGCAACTGGAGAAATTTGCAACATCAAGTCTTTCATACTTGGGAAGAAACCGACAGGAGCATGAAAGGGGCAATCAACAAGGTAATGAAAGAATGTGCAAACTCCACAAAGACAACACTAGAGGTCAGGATTTCACTGGAATGGGAAACTGTAGCTCTACTGCAATGCTACTATGAGCTAACAATTTCACCACATCAAATGTATGGTTTGGCACTTGTACTGGCTTAATTATACTCCAGCCATAAAAGAATTTAAATGTATAGTTATAGCTGGTCTCCATTTTTCCAGAAGTTGAATCTTATGAGCTTTACACCATGCATGCCATATATTAAAAATTTGAATGCCAGCTGTAGGGTGTGTTCTGAAACCTGTTCTAATTATATATTGCATGAAATGATAAAAATAAATAACATACAAATCTGAAATTTTGTAGACAAACTTGGTTCGAAGAGGGGATGTTGGATCTGAAATGTTCTCTCTGCTCCTCATAGGAATTCTGTAATAAAGGAACAATTAACAATCATTTTAAGATTACTGGGGATTGACAACTAGGACAGGGTTGCTACAGATGTGGCTTGGGCAATGATCTTGATTAAAGGAACAAAATTAATAATTAAATTAATCATATTAGTTATTTTGCCTGGGCCCAAGTATCCATTATAATACCAGTAGAAAATGAGGACATCCTACAAAAATATTGTACTTTTTAAAGCAGAAAATCTTACAATCTGTGTAAAGACTTTACCAAATTGAACCTGGGCCAAGTTTGGAAGACATAAGGTTGCTTCAGAAAATGATACATAGTTACCGCTTATGTTGGCAGGTCAAATGGTTTTCAGTGGCTTGGAATTGATTCCAGGAAATGGAATCATAAGGTAAAATAGAAGATGAGAAATAAATGGGAATGTCAGGTCACAAATGGATTAAACCTCCACATGCACCTTTTTCATGGCCTAGTAGTCATTGCATCTCTTGCAGATTGCTCAAAGGGTGTCGCATCCAGGAAATGAGAGATCAAAAAAGTCCCCATTCTGGTCACATTCTCTTCTCACTGTTACCTACCTCCAGGCAGAAGGTACAGAGGCCTGAGGTCTTGCACCTCTATGTTCAAGAACAATTTTTCTAACTTCTTGACCCTTCCTGTACTACACTAACTAATACACTCCAATAGGTATCTTTGATATTCCAGCTCCAAAGATCTACCTGTATTACTGTAATATCACATTTTTTCCCACTGGCTGCATCTATCAATAATTATATTTTTTGTTGTAATGCTATTGATACATTTTATGTACCTGTGTAGATGCAGAAAGCAAGAACAACTTCAATTAATTTGCACATTGTACTTGTGTATATGCCAGGAGTGTCTGCAGATGTAGTCATTGTAGTCAAAACACAGAATTGCTGGAGAAACTCAGCTGGTCTCGCAGCATCTGGAGGAGGTAACGAGATATTACCAATGTTTTGGGCCTGAGCCCTTCCTCAAGGAAAGAGTGAAACAATATAGGCATCTAAATTAAAGGCTGGGGAAAGAAAGGGGGAAGAATGGGAAGGAGAGGAGTACAGACCAATAGACAAAAGGTGGATGAGAGAGAGAAAGAGAAAGGTGGGGGAGTTGCAATGGAAGCTGGAGTAGTCTATATTAATGCCATCCAGTAGGAGGGTGCCCAGACAGAAGATTAACATTTAATTTTAGACATGCAGCATGGTAACAGGCCATTTTGGCCCATGAATATGTGCTGGCCAATTTGCACCTCATTCACCTACACACCTGGTATGATTTTTTTTCCTGGAAAAGACCCACACAGACACGGGAAAAACGTACCAACTCCTTACAGACAGCGTTGGACTGGAACCCTCGTCTGGTCCCAATCGCTACTGCTGTAAAGGTGTTACACTAACCGCTATGTTAACTGCCACTCTGAGGTGTTGTTCCTCCTATTTGTGGGTGGTCTCAGCCTGGTAGTGCATAAGAC
This sequence comes from Narcine bancroftii, assembly GCF_036971445.1. Lineage (NCBI taxonomy): Eukaryota > Metazoa > Chordata > Chondrichthyes > Torpediniformes > Narcinidae > Narcine > Narcine bancroftii. The sequence continues at coordinate 132,991,099 of NC_091471.1, read as the reverse complement.
CATGGACAGACATATCAGCAAGGGAATGGGGCAGGGAATTGAAATGGGTGGCCACTGGGGAGATCCATGCTATTGCTTCAGTATTTCTGCACCTTGAAGAAGGGCTCAAGCAATCTATTTTTACCTCCTATGGACAGCACAAGATCAGCTGAGTTCCTCCAGCATTTCTGTGTTTTGATTATGTATATGACAAACTATCATCTCATCTTTTAATTCACTGAAGATCATTTCCCCTCTCTGTGGTAATCTTGACTACAGATACCATACAGAATTTTCAATTTTCTGCATTGGTGCAGCAATACCTGATTTGGTTATTTTTAAAAAATGCTAACAAATAATTGGGCTATATAGTAGTACAGTATAAAGTTTCTTTTCCCATTGGAACCCAGCAATTAAATTCTGGCACACATTTATTGACTTCCATATTCACTTGGGGAATAAAATGGTCAGTAGGTATGCAGATAGGATTTGATTCTGACTGATACAATGACAGTTTGCTTTCTGTTATAATCATCCAATGAACCAATGCATAAAGTTGTTTTCAATAATTGCCTTTTTTTTTAAACAATGTGAACATGGAAATGCATTTACTTACGTAATTTTTATATCTCTTATAAGCTGTTCCACACGTGCACCAGAAGGCAATACATTCACGACTGTTTTGGATGTCATAGTCAGGCAGTTACATTTTGATTTAACTAGAAGGTGCTTTTCAGAATCAGCTGTAAAAAAAAAAAAAAAAAAAAAAAAAAAAAATGGGACGTGGTTGCTAGCCATCTTAATCAGTAACATTTGTTCTTCTAAATGAACGTGTTGTATTATGAGAAATGTTCAACGTATGTTAATTGTCTTGCCAGGACAGACAAAACTATGGTATCAGAATGTGAAGAAATGCTTATTCCGCTTTCGAGCTAGTGTTCTAAATCTATGGCCATCAGAGTGATAGGGGCAAGGAACAAATGTTCTTTAATAAAAGGACATTGTGTGTTGAGATTGGCACTATCCGGCTGAAGCAGAGGTTTGAAACTTAAAAAAAAATGGGTGATCAGAATTCAAGGGGGGCTGTAAACACCATTCTCGAGTGTCTGGTCCTCATTGGCATTATCTAATGAGAAACAAATTTTTGTAGCAGTTACGGCAGATGTCAGAGTTATCTAACCAGTATTATCCCATCACAGAACAGGTGCAATTCTGAAACAAAACAACAAATTTTGTGACACATGTTCATGACAATAAACCTGATTCTAAATAATATACTGAGGTTTATTCTGAAGATTCAAATCATTGCTGCAAATGGTGAACAACCTGATGAGCTAGCCTATTTGCTATAGAATATTGTATCAAAGAGAAATTGTTTCATCTTTACTCTTGTCCTCAAATCTATAACATGTTACAATGAACAAAAGAAGCAGAATCAGGAGTAGGTGTTTTGCCCCCTTGTGACTCTTTTGGAAGAAATCATAATTGATTTAAATACAGTATGTGTGTGTGTGTGTATATATATATATATATGTGTGTGTGTATATGTATATGTATGCATATGTATGTATGTATGTATATGTATGTATATGTATGTATATGTATGTATATGTATGTATGTATATGTATGTATGTATATATATATGTATATATGTGTGTATATATATATGTGTGTGTATATATATGTATATATATATGTATGTATATATGTGTATATATGTATATATGTGTATATATGTATGTATATATATGTATATATATATATGTGTATGTATGTATATGTATGTATGTATATGTATGTATATATATATATATATATGTATATATACACGAATTGGATGTGCAGCATGGTAACAGGTCCTTTTGGCCCACGAGCCCATGCCACCCAATTGACCTACAACCCTCGGTATATTTTTGAATGGTGGGAGGGAACCAGAACTTGGGGAAAACCCACACAGACACTGGGAGAACATGTGAACTTCTTACAGTATGGGATTCGAGCCACAATTCTGATCGCTGGTGCTGTAACAGTGTTGCACTAACGCTAACCGTGGTATCCCCCCCAATGCTAACTGTGCTGCCTTGATCTTTCACCTCTTTTTTGTACGATGCTCCTATCCCAAGATATCTAAATATTCATTGGTCTCTCTCTTGAATATATTCAGGAACCCAGCCTCCATAGATTCCCTAGGTAGAGAGTACCAAACACTCATTACCCTCTGGGTGAAGATTTTTTTCTGATGTCCATCCCAAAAGGCTAAACTTTGATTTTGGGTTCCCCAATTAACAGAAACATAATCCCTGGAATTACCCTGTCAAACCTCAAAAAGATTTCATATATTTCAATTATATTTCTATGCCACCAAACTGATTCAGTTTCTTGATTTTTCTTATTTAAAATCCTTTCCCTCAACCAATTTTATTGCATTCTTTAATTTCAATGCATTGCTTTTCAATTCTTCTAAAAAGAATTCTTGCATAAATTTAATCATGTAACTCCTCTTTTCCAGTACAGTGTCCATGCGTACTTCCCTGCCGATGCACCTTCTCAAAAAGAAGTGGTTCTAGTGTAACCTAGCCCTCTTAAGTCCATGCTGTTAGTCTTTGATCAGACCTTGCCTGTGCAGGTTCTCAGTCACTCTGACAGATTCCAGTGCTGCAAATGCAGTGCTTTTTCCTGAAGGTTTGGAGTTGGATCGGGCCCATAGAGCATTGAGGAAAAAAAACACTTCCAGGAGTGCTCGTCTTCCCAGTGATATCTACATTCCATAAAAGTTGATCACAATAAAAATGACCAGAACATCATCCACAACTGACAAATTAGTGGTTATCTGTTTTTTAACCCATTTTTAAAGAAAGTAATACTTCCAGTTTTCCAAACCTTTAGCAGACTCAATATTTACCAGACAGCCGGATTTTTCTCCTTTTCCATTTTAATATTTACATTTATTACATTTTCCTTGATTGAAGTTTTGTTTTTGTGTTGATGTTTTTTCCCCTTCTGTAAAAGTGGGTATAAAATACTCATTTCATAAAGGTCTATTCACTTAATGTTCAATACAATCTTTTATATCCTTATCAAGTATATTTTCCTGGGGGCGTGGCAAGATGGCGTAGAAGAAAGACATGTGTTCCACCTTTTCCCAGCTGGATATTTAAATACCCGATTTTAAAAAAAAAAGTATAAAAGTGGTTAAAAATAATATTTACAGTTTTTTGAATAACAGTGATTCACCATGGCTACCAATGTGAAGAAATCTAAAACTCAACTTCAGAAGAAATTACCATATAAAAGTATAGATGTGGAAGGGATTGCTCCCAAATGAATAATATGTCAAAACAAATTTCAACTCAAATGACCAAATGAATTGCTTTTCAATTCTTATAAAAAGAATTCTTGCATAAAATGTAATCATGTAACTCCTCTGTTCCAGTACAGTGTCCATGTGTGTATATGACAGGTGTATATGACATCTTCACTAGGATTCTCCTAAATAGAATAATACCTAGTGTCGCCGAGAATATTCTCCCAGAATCACAGTGCGGCTTTCGCGCAAACAGAGGAACTACTGACATGGTCTTTGCCCTCAGACAGCTCCAAGAAAAGTGCAGAGAACAAAACAAAGGACTCTACATCACCTTTGTTGACCTCACCAAAGCCTTCGACACCGTGAGCAGGAAACGGCTTTGACAAATACTAGAACGCATCGGATGCCCCCCAAAGCTCCTCAGCATGGTTATCCAACTGCACGAAAACCAACAAGGTCGGGTCAGATACAGAAATGAGCTCTCTGAACCCTTCTCCATTAACAATGGCATGAAGCAAGGCTGTGTTCTCGCACCAACCCTCTTTTCAATCTTCTTCAGCATGATGCTGAACCAAGCCATGAAAGACCTCAACAATGAAGACGCTGTTTACATCCGGTACCACACGGATGGCAGTCTCTTCAATCTGAGGCGCCTGCAAGCTCACACCAAGACACAAGAGAAACTTGTCCGTGAACTACTCTTTGCAGACGATGCCGCTTTAGTTGCCCATTCAGAGCCAGCTCTTCAGCGCTTGACGTCCTGTTTTGCGGAAACTGCCAAAATGTTTGGCCTGGAAGTCAGCCTGAAGAAAACTGAGGTCCTCCATCAGCCAGCTCCCCACCATGACTACCAGCCCCCCCACATCTCCATCGGGCACACAAAACTCAAAACGGTCAACCAGTTTACCTATCTCGGCTGCACCATTTCATCAGATGCAAGGATCGACAACGAGATAGACAACAGACTCGCCAAGGCAAATAGCGCCTTTGGAAGACTACACAAAAGAGTCTGGAAAAACAACCAACTGAAAAACCTCACAAAGATAAGCGTATACAGAGCCGTTGTCATACCCACACTCCTGTTCGGCTCCAAATCATGGGTCCTCTACCGGCATCACCTACGGCTCCTAGAATGCTTCCACCAGCATTGTCTCCGCTCCATCCTCAACATTCATTGGAGCGACTTCATCTCCAAACATCGAAGTACTCGAGATGGCAGAGGCCGACAGCATCGAGTCCACGCTGCTGAAGATCCAGCTGCGCTGGGTGGGTCACGTCTCCAGAATGGAGGACCATCGCCTTCCCAAGATCGTGTTATATGGCGAGCTCTCCACTGGCCACCATGATAGAGGTGCACCAAAGAAAAGGTACAAGGACTGCCTAAAGAAATCTCTTGGTGCCTGCCACATTGACCACCGCCAGTGGGCTGATATCACCTCAAACCGTGCATCTTGGCGCCTCACTGTTCAGCAGGCAGCAACCTCCTTTGAAGAAGACCGCAGAGCCCACCTCACTGACAAAAGGCAAAGGAGGAAAAACCCAACACCCAACCCCAACCAACCAATTTTCCCCTGCAACCGCTGCAACCGTGTCTGCCTCTCCTGCATCGGACTTGTCAGCCACAAATGAGCCTGCAGCTGACGTGGACATTTACCCCCTCCATAAATCTTCGTCCGCGAAGCCAAGCCAAAGAAGATATGACACCTATGGAGGTGAAATCAAAAATGAATACTTTGTGTGAAGAAATGTCAACTATGAAACAAGAAATGACTGTAGTTAAGAGTGATATTAACAGATGTATAAAATCTGTTGATATTGTACAAGATAATTAAAAAAAATTGAAACAGCCTTTTCTGAATGTTAAAATCAGGTGGAACGCAAAAGAGAGAAAATGGAAAAAGTAGAAGATCCTTTTGTAGATTGGGGGATTCAAAGAAAGGATTTATTGATGAAGATTGATTCATTGAAAAATCAAAGCCGGAGAAATAATGTGAAAATAGTTGGTCTTCCAGAGGACTTTGAAGGTTCTGATCCAATAAAAAATTTTAAGCATTGGATCCCAGAGGTACTGGGTAAAGAGCTTTTTCCTGAAGGTTTGGAACTGGATCGGGCCCATAGAGAATTGAGGAAAAAAACCACCTCCAGGATAAACATTGAAGGCGGTCTTGATTCATTGTTTGAAATATCAAGATAGAGAAATGATTCTACAAATGGCAGTACAGAAAGCGCGGCAGAGTCAATCCCTGTTGATGATTCAAAAGTAATGTTTTTTTAATTCCGATTTGAGTCAAGAGGTTATTAGAAGACAACGGGTATTTAATTCGCCTGAAGATGTCTTATGGCGAAAGGGCTATAAGTTTGCTTTTTGTTATCCTGCAATTTTGAAGGTTTTTTACGGAAACTTTCAATCTCAATTTTTTGAGAATGATCACAATGCCTTGGTTTTTGCTAATTCATTGCCAGAATTGTGAAGAAATTGATGGCCTTCACCATTGTCTCCTAAGAGGAAGGGAAATGGAGATGGAAATGGGGACAGGAATGGGTATGGAAAGAATGGAAAGAAAGAAGAGCTGACACGAAGTCTTCTTGACATTGAAGATCTGGAACAATCATTGGGCTTGGAATCATTGGGTTGAATATATTTACTATTTTTGATTGTTTTTAATTACATAATGAATATATATCTGGCTGTGTGGAGTGGATGACACTGAAAGCTTTGACTGTCATCTGCCACTAGTGGGCTTACCATACCCAGATTTTTAGGGTGTTACTACCTTTGGGTGGTTTTTATATTTTTGAAGTTTTTGAAACATTTAAAAAAAATTATTGAGGGAGGGGTGGGTTTTTTGTATTTTTGAAGGATTATAAAGGGGAGCATTATTTTATAGAGTGTAAATATATTAGTACTTAGTAAAAATGTCTACTTTGAATTTTGCAACTTTTAATGTTCAGGGATTAAATAATCCAATTAAGTGAAAGAGGGTATTGGCTTATGTATTAAAAAATGAAAATTGATATTGCCTTTTTACAAGAAATACATTTGACAGAAAAAGAACATTTGAAATAAAATTAAATATTTAGGTGTGTTTGATTATGTTAATTATCAGTCATTGTATCCATTAAATTATGTGTCTATATTAAATGGATTAAAGCAGATTTGATTAAGTGGAAAGATTTTCCATTGACTTTGATTGGTAGGGTCAATTGTATTAAAATGAATATTTTCCCCCAAATTCAATATTTATTTCAGTCAATACCTTGTTTGCTTTCAAAAGGTTTGTTTCAGGATTTAAATAAGGTAGTGCAGGAGTTTTTATGGAAAGGTAAATTAGCTCGAGTGGCATTGTACAAAAATATGTGTTAGGTGGAGTTCAGTTACCATATTTTCAAAATTATTATGAAGTGGCCCAGTTGAAGTTTATTAGCAGGTTGATGGATCTAGATCAATCTCCTAGCTGGGCTAAGGTGGAAATGGCAGGTATTTCTGAGGTCGAGGTACATGAATTTATATTTTGTTGGAATTTGAATTTATTACAGGAATATAATATGCCGGTATTGAAACATTTATTAAAGATCTGTATTTAAAAAAAAATAGGGTTTTGGGACCAAAAGATAAATGATCAATTTTAACCCCATTGTATAATAACCAACTTATTTCTTTTTCAATGTTTAATAATTATTTAAAGAGTTGGGATTTTAAGGGTATAAAGACAATACAGGATTGTTTTGAAGAGGGACAATTTCTTTCTTTTAATCAATTGAGAGAGAGATTTGATATATCTGTAAATTCTTTGTTTGTGTGTTACCAACTTAGAGCCTTCGTAAGGGATAATTATGGTAGAGAAATGAATTTACCTACTTTGTCGAGATTTGAGTCTTTGATTTCCTCTGTACCAAAGAAGGGTTATATTTCAGTTATGTACAATTTGTTACAAGATAATATGGATAAACCAGATTGGGATAAATCTAAACTTTAATGGGAGAGTGATATAGTGTTTATTTTTCCTGAAGATGATTGGGTGGATATGTGTCAGGACAATGTAATCAAATTAACTAATGTAAGATATGGAATGGTTAATTATAATTTTTTACATCAATTATATTTGACTCCAGAGAAACTAAAAAATGTGGATTTAGTAATTCAGACTTGTGTTTTAGATGTGATTCATGTATTGGAACTTTTTTTACATGCTCTTTGGACTTGTGTTAAAGTTCAACCATTCTGGCAAGGAATTAAAGTAGTTTTGGAAAAATTGTACAACTTCACATTACCATTCGACCCAATGATTTTCTTCCTGGGTAATTTGATTTCATTGACGGAATTAGGTTTGGATAAAATCCAAATTGCTTTTGTATGTTTGGTGTTATCAGTAGCACATAAATGTGCTGCGAGTACTTGGAAAGACAATATAGAGATTAATATACTACGTCGGCACAATGAATTGAAAACTTGTATTGTTATGGAAAAATTTACATATAATTTACATGATAATTATTCTTATTAGAAAATGGTCTCCGTATTTGGAATATATGCATTTAGATATACTTTGAGTTGTTTTCAACATTTATAATTTTGTTTGTATATACTTTATATTTTTGGCTCCCCTTAAGGGAGCTGGCTGAAGGGGTGGGAGGGCGGGTTTGGTTTTTTTTTTATTTTAATTTTAATTTTGCTGTCTTTTTTTTTGTTTTTTTAATATATATTTGTAAAATTAATTTTTGATGATTATTGGACTATATTTTATGTTTTTTCTATCTTTAAGGTTTGAAAAAAAGTATATTTTCCTGGTTATTTTCTCCAATGCATTTACATTAAATAAAAATTTTGATCTTAACTTTGACAACACTTGCAATTCTTTTTCATTTATTTTTGCATTTATTTCTTGATTTTTTAAAACTTCTCAAATACCCTGAGCTGAGTTGCCCCTACAGAAGAAAAAAACTTATGTAATCACTAATATAAGAAGTGGAAATGTCTCTTGAGATGGAGAGCATATTTTTGGCTTTGGGGCTGGATGGCATAATGTTTAGTTAAAAAGCTGTACAATATATAGTACAAGATGAGTTTATTGTAATTAATTTCATCAAACAATACATTTTATTATATTCTTGGTAGTTTTTTTTTAAGAAATTAAAATTAGTTTTTAAAATAGCTTTATGAATGATTTCATCTCAATTTTGTGGGTTTTGAATTATGAGGAAGAGAGTCTATTCCATTATACATGAGTGTAATGTACAGATACACCAAAATTTATATTTGGTGCAGCCAAACAACAGCAATTGTATATATTAAATGATCACAATAGGCCAAGACAGAAAAAGATAGGATAAATATGAATGGAGACATCGATAAATATTCACAGTTAGGGCAAGAAAAATGTTTCAATAATACAGTTAGATTTTTTTGCCATTTTATCATTAAAACTTTTATTTATATTTTTATATTTTATAATTGTGCTTTTCTGTTAGACTTTTTCAACTTTTCATTGCTTCATGTTTGATTGAAAACTTTTGTTTCTTGTTTATAAAAAAAAAATTAATCCTCAAATTGGCAGAATGGCCCAAGTAGTAACCTAACACAATCTGTCCTCTTTCTTTCCTGCCCCCACCCCCCACCCCCCAACCATCCCAGCTTTTTAATCAGGCCTGATTTTCGGAACTTCTGAAGGAGGTTTAAGGCGAGAAGTGTTGATTACCTTTTACTTTCCATGGATGCTATGTGACCTGTTGAATTTCTCCAGCATTTTTATGTACTGCAATAGACCTCAGGATCTTCGGACTTCCTGTTTACAACATTCTCAGTGGGTCAAGCAACTTTAGTGGGGAAAAAAGAATGGGATCTGGCCCACTGATCTTCCTTGTCCTTGAAGCAGATTGAGTTTGGCTTCTGATTCCAGCATCTGCAGTCTCCTGTGGGCCTAGTTATTTGGCTGGCGCAGACCCACGGGGAGCAGAGATACAGGGTTCCTGCAGGGTCCAGCTGCCCAGTCGATTGCCGTTAGCTCTGCACGGGATTTGAATGACCCGTTCAGGGAGCAGACAATGGTTTTAGTTGATAACCCGCGGCCGTGGGTCTGCACCTAAGATGGCTACACCTATTAATCGGCAGCAGCCACAAGGGGCTGGAGACTCCGGGGAAGCAGAGGACTGGAGCAGGGCACCAGAGGATGGGAAGATCATGCATAGTCTGAGAGGGAGAAGGAGAGGAGATGACCCACAGGGATGGTGACCACAGCGGCGAACCAGTGAGGCGGCTCTGCAGCTGAGGGACTAGTGGATGCGGCGGGCTGCTGGCGACTCGAGGCAAGGAACCTGTGGGAGCTGTGGGCTGCTGGAGATTACTGTTGGGAGACTCACGCTGGGCTGCGGACTGCTGGAGACTGGCTTGAACTGGCTGGAGGGGTGCCAGGTATTGGAACTGAGGTGAGAGAAGGTGCTGGAGGTTTTTATCTGGAGCTCGGGTTTCCAATGGATTGGACTGGACTTTGTGTGGCTGTGGGGGGTTGAATCTACAGACACTTGGGGACTCTAGGGGAACTCTCTTTTGATTCTCACTCTCTCTGACTGTAAGAGGCACTTAGGCAATTCCTGCCAGTGGTGAATCTGTCTGCCTTGCAGCAGGCAAAAAGAAATTTCATGTAATAAGTCACTGTTTTATTACTAGGATAATAAATTGAATCTTGATTTTTGGATTGCTTAGGGACCTTTTCTGACGCTTGACATAAATGGCTAAATGGAGATAAAGAGCCCTGGTCCCCAATTGAGGTGTCTCTGATTAAGTAGAAATATTCTCTTTCATTTGATACCAATGTAACAGATTGCTACTGGAGCTATTTTATAGTTAAATTATGGTGATTAGACATTAAAAATTATGTGACAGATGTATTTTAAAAATAATTATTCAAGTATGGTAAGAAAAATAAAATAGTTAATTTAAAAAAATTCACAGCTAAAGTTGAGTACACAGTTATTTATGAATGAGACCACCACATGCTGAGGTGATCAGAGCAATGTGCAAAGAGATTGCACAACCACATGATTGTACAATATCACTGTCCACAAATTATTCTGTACCAAGCCTAATTAATTACTTCTGTACATGCTCAAACCAATGTCTCCACATACATTGATGGTGTTTCTAATTACAGGTATCAGGGAGAGAATACTTGGTCTCCTTCATTTTTTTGTTTTTATACTTCCTTGTTTTCTATTTACTAAAAAAACCCAGATGTTTAGTCATCACATTGCATATTGAAACTATAATTGTTAAAAATCTTACCTGCTACAAGGACTGTGAAAAGCAGAATTGCTGCCAAAGGCCTCAGCATTTGATTGCTCTTCATAATGGAATGTCAGCTTCTTTGATCTTCCTTTGGCTGTTCACTTGAACTGATCTGTACACTTAAACAAAATGAAAGACCAGGTTTGCCTGTTTTTTTAATGTGTTCCTTTAAATAGCTCCAGATTATTTTCAGTTCCATTTTAAGAAATCCCTTCAGAACAGAAACCAGATGTTAGTCTCCTGCCTTCGACGGGGGAGATTTTAAAAGACAATAAGATGCATCTGAGATCATTTATCTAACCTCAATGAGAGATCCTACAATATTTTTTTCAGCGTAGAAAAATGGTATTGTGGCTTTGAATGTTGCAATAAGCAGCAGAGACCTACAGGTGGGTGAGATACAAGGCATGGTGACGTGGCTTAAAACAGTAACAGGAGCTGAAAAAAGGATAATTAAAAAAAAACTTTGCAAGTGTTATTAAGAACAATACTAATGGTTTAAGAAGTATATTGTAACAAGTAATTTAAGTGAAAATGGAGTCCTCCAAAGACAGATGAACCCTCATGAGGAAAGTTGCAAATAAATTTGGTGATGAAACTTAATAGGTTTACAGAAATAAACCATTAGTATTGTTCTTAATAACACTTGCAAAGTTTTTTTTTAATTATCCTTTTTTCAGCTCCTGTTACTGTTTTAAGCCACGTCACCATGCCTTGTATCTCACCCACCTGTAGGTCTCTGCTGCTTATTGCAACATTATGGGCAAAAAATGTATTTGCAACAATACTTGTGAATATATGTTGAGATTATCTCCCTGATGCAGCATGGAAAATATCTAAAAAATAATACACTTGTTACTGCTTGCTTGAAATCAGTGGATTCATCTCTCTCATGAAACACTTCTTTTTCAGGGACAGTAGGAGTGAATTACTCAAACCTCTTCTTTGGCTTGGCTTCGCGGACGAAGATTTATGGAGGGGGTAAAAGTCCACGTCAGCTGCAGGCTCGTTGGTGGCTGACAAGTCCGATGCGGGACAGGCAGACACGGTTGCAGCGGCTGCAGGGGAAAATTGGTGGGTTGGGGTTGGGTGTTGGGTTTTTCCTCCTTTGCCTTTTGTCAGTGAGGTGAGCCCACCTCAAACCTCTTATGCTTCCAGCATATATCCTCACACCGCTGACCTAAGAGGGCAGGCTTTAAACAGTAACAGCATAATGCAAGGGGGGGGGGGGGGGGGTGGTGGTTTCCAGTGATTGGGAAATGTTGACAGGGATGGGTGAATTCTCTAACAGTGGGTTGAGGGGGGTGGGGGGGGGGGCGGGTGCGGGGGTTAAGTGTTTCAGCAGGCTTGTGAAGATTAGTGAGTAGAGTAGATATTGTCCTGTCCAAAGACACTTCTTTCGGGAAGTTACAATGTATTTGAGGGTAAAAATTCACAATGTGATTCCTGTAAGTTATGAAATCTGCCGCTAATGTCTGCATGTGAGGAAATGCAGATTTCAGCTCTGAAAAATAACATTACTTTAACCAAAAATTGTAGATTCTCCACCATAATAGTTAAGGTTTTTTTTAACATTTTGTTATGCAGCAGTGCTTTATGACACAAATTAGCAAAAGGCATTTGCAGAGTACTTTTGACTTTTTCTCAGTAAACCTGAAATTATAGGCCTATAAGCCTGATGTCAGTGGGAGGTAAATTAATGGAAGGTGTTCTCAGAGATCAGATATTTGGATAGCCAGAGACTGATTAGCAACAGTCAACATGGCTTTGTGAGTGGTAGGTCATGTTTAATAAATTTCAGTCACGAGGGAAAGTTGATGAAGGAAAGGCTATGGAAGTTGTTTACATGGACTTCAGTAAGGCCTTCGACAATGTCCCACAAGGGAGGTTAGACAGGAAGGTTCAGACACTCAGTATTCCTGGTGAGGTAGTAAACTGGTTTTGATATTGGGTGTATGTGAGAAGTCAGAGAGTGATGGTGGATGATGGCCTCTCAGATTGGAGGCCTGTGAATAGTGGTGTGCCTCAGGGATAGATACTGGGATCATTGTTGTTTATCATCTAAATCATTGATATAGATGACAATGTGGTAAATTGGATCAGCAAGTTTGCAGATAACAAAAAGATTGGAAGCGTTATGGAGGGCTTTCAATCTTGCAGAGAGATTTGGACCTGCTGGAAAAATGGGATGAAAAATGGCAGATGGAATTTAATGCAGACAAGTGTGAGGATTTGCATTTTGGAAGGACAAACCAAGGTAGGACATATACAGTATGTATATGTACATATAAGGCACTGAGGAGTGCAGTAGAGCAGAGGGATCTGAGAATATAGATACATAATTCCCTGGAAATGTTGTTAAGGACGTATAGGGTTGTAAAGAGAGCTTTTGGCATCTTGGCCTCCATAAATCAAAGTATTGAGTGTAGGAGTTGGAATGTTATGGTAAAGTTGTACAAGACATTGGTGAGACCAAATTTGGAGTATTGTGTGCAGGCTTGCTACAGGAAAAATTGCAATAAGATTGAAAGAGTGCAGAGAAAATTTACTAGGATGTTGCCCAGACTTCAGGGACTGAGTTACATGGAAAAATTAAACAGGTTAGGACTTTATTCCCTAGAGTGTAGAAGAATGAGGGGAGATTTGGTAGAGGTATTTAAAATTGAGAGGTATAGGCAGTGTAAATGTAGACAAGCTTTTTTCATTGGAGGTAGGTGAGATACAAACCAGAGGACATGGGTTAAGAGTGAAAAGGGAAATATTTAGGGATAACTTCACATAGGGATTGGTGGGAGTGTGGATTGAGCTGCCAGCTAAAGTGGTGAATGCAGGCTCAGTTTTAACATTTAAGAAGTATTTGGACAGGTACATGGATGGGAGGGGAATGGACTGGGTGGAGGTCAGTGGGACTAGGTAGAATAATTGTTTGGCAAAGACTAGAAGGGTCAAAGGACCTGTTTTTGTATTGTAATGTTCTATGGCTCTAAAGTGAGCTGAATTTGACTTTAACCTTGAGAGCAGTACAGACACTTGCGTGAACTTGTACTGAGGTTTATTATTGAGGTTGCAGATATAAGTGAGGACTACCTTGTGTTAGGGTAGCAGCATAAGCAGTGTTCCTGCAGGATATGTTGCTACAAATGTACACTCTGTAAAGTCGAACTGTATAGAGTGTAGGAATACCAATTCTTTTCAGCCAGCACATCAAGACAACTGCGGAGAAGGCACAACAACAACTTTACTTTCTAAAAAGTCTGAAGAGATGTAGGTATGACATCAAATACCCTATCAAATTTATTCAGGTGAACAGTGGAAAGAAATTCAATTGATCAAGAATGCAGAAGGCTGCAAAAAGTAGCAAATAGAGCCAAGTCCATCACAGATTTTGACCCCAGCCATCATTCAAGACACCTATGTGAGTCATTACCTCAATAAGGCAGCCAAAATAATAATGGATCTTGATCACCCTGGATATAACCTCTTCCCACTGCTACCTTTGGCAGGAAAGTACTGAAACCTGAAGATCAGTGCCTCTAAATTCAGGAACAGTTTCTTTCCAATGGCCATCAGGCTCTTGAACACTAATCATAGACTACTCGGGCACCTCAAAAGGACCTGTCAGCACTATTGAAACACCATTTTTTTACTGCAGTAATGTAATGTTATCTATCTATCCTTTCTATTTATTATCTCTTTCTGCCCTGGAGTAACTTAATGTATACTATTGTAGCTTGTATTTCTTGCGTACCTGTTTGGTTGCAGAAGAACTTCAGTGCATATATACATTTTACTTATGTATATGACAACAAGCTCATTATCATTATTTATCTCCTATTTCACTTGATTAACATGGAGCTATTCCACTCTTTGCAGACATTTTCTGGTATTTCAGCCACTAATGTTTGAGGTCTAACCAACTAAGATAATCTGATAGCACTGTAGCAAAAACAATCTACTGGAGGAACTTGGGGGTTGAGCAGCATCAGTGGGAGAAAATAATGGTCAGTGTTTTGGGTCAGATCCCTTCATCAAGACTAAGAGGTAGAGGGGAGATAGCTATTATAATGAGGATAGGGAATAGGAGGGGTTGGATAGGGACAGCAGTGGGTTGTTGAACCAGGGAGGAGCAAAGATTGATAAATAGATGGGCAGGTGCTGGAAAAAGGGCGAGAGAGGCAAGAGGAACAAAAAGGGTCAGTTAGAAAAAGTTGGGTCACACAGGGTGGGGCTGGAGATGGCTAGAAGGCCTTGAGACCAGGACATACTGGTGCTGGAAATGGATAGAGAATGGAAGGTATTCTTTAAAATGTCCAACATTGGCTTTTGATTTTCAAGGCTCTGTTCAGCAACTTTGTGCATCAACAATTTGGAATGATTAATTAGGTCTTGTGTGCATCAGCAGTGGTCATCTGGATGTTGAAATGGTCAGTAGTGGAATGAAAATTCAAGATTCTTTTAATGTCATGTAATAAAATAGAAAATGTGATATTACATGAAATGTCCTTTAGTCTACCATAGCGTTTCCCAATTTGTTCCGGGGTGGGGGGAGAGAAGATGGTGGCCATGGAGGGGGAGGGGGGAGCCAAACCAGACTGGGGAAATTTGGGGTGGAAGGGGCCATGGCAGGGAGCAAAGAACGGCAGGCCACAGTGCAAGATCAAGGTGGGGGGGGGGCTTAATAAAGCTCAGCCCAGGGGCCGGGTGGTAGTTAATCCACTACTGGTGAGTTTATTTACTTTCTTACTTTGATATACCAGGCCTTTTAAACTGTAATTGACGATTTGGGTTCCACGATTTCCAAGTGCTCCCCAAAAGGGTTCCATGAGCTAAAAAGTTTGGGAAGCCCTGGTCTACTGTAACCAGACAAAGATTTGCTATTAGCAGAAACTGCCCAGCACTCCTTACAATCAGAGAAAAGGAAGAAAAAGAGAATCCCCCAGAGTCGCTGACAAGGTCTCGAATGGGAATTATTGTTTTAATTTGCTGTGGCTTGTGAGCCTTGCTGGTGGGACCCCCTCATCCCACCCTAACACACCCCAAATAATATTGTTTTCGTAGTTTCAAAAAAATTAATGCCAAATGTTACTAGTCACACAAGTCCAGTACTGAAAGATAAAAATCAGGTTCATTGATATGAATGTGCCATGAAATTAATTGTTTTATGGCTGCAGTATGGTGTAGAACAAGGCGCAAAATTACTATAAATTACAAATTCCGTAAATACAAGATTGAACAATAATAAATAACTCGTGCAAGAAAGAGTAAAGGTGAGGTAGTGTCCATAGCTTCATTATCCATTCAGAAATGCGATGGCGGAGAGGAAGAAGCTGTTTTGTAATATTTAACACATGTCATCAGACTCTTGAGTCACCTTCCTGTGAAAAAAGCAGTGAGAAAGGGGCATGGTCTATGTGTTGAGGGTCTTTGATAATAGAAGCTGCTTTTTTGAGACACTGCCTCTGAAAGATGTTGTTAATGGAGTGAAGATTAATGGCCATGATGGGGCTGGCCGAGTATACAACTCTCTATAGCCTGTTCTTGTCCTGTCCATACCAGACAATGATACAACCAGTACACCTGTAGAAACTTGCAAGAGTCTTTGGTTATTTACCAAATCTCCTTAAACCCCTAATGAAATATATCTGCTGGCATGCCTTCTTCATGATTCCATTGTCATGACGGTCCCAGAATAGATCTTCAGAGATGTTGATACCCAGGAATTTGAAGTTTCTTACCCTTCCCAGGGCTAACCTCTTGACGAGGACTGATTTGTGTTCTTTTGGCTTATTCTTCCTGAAGTCCACAATCAATTCCTCCGTTTTACTTGTGTTGAGAGCAACGTGGTTGTTGTGACACCACTCAATGTCACTCCTGTGCGCTTCCTCATTGCCATCTCTGATTTTTGCCAATTAACTGTAGTGTCATCAGCAAATTTGTAGATGGCATTTGAATTGTGCCCAGCCACAGTCATGGGAGTAAAGAGAATGGGCGAAGCATGCATCCCTGAGGTGTACCTTTGTTGATTATCAGTGAGGAGAACATTTTGTTTCCAATCTCCACAGACTGGTCCTCCGATGAGGAAGTTAAGGATCCAGTTAGAGAGGGTGGTACAGAAGCCTAGGTTTTGAATCTTGCTGACCAAGACTGATTTTTTTTTTGTCTTGTGTCTGTGTTTTGAGGTCTTATTCTCTTAGTGTTAGGAATTCCATTCAAGTCTTTTCTCACTTAAAACATAATGGGAATTAACCAATATACAGAACACATAAGACGAGGAGTCAGCCACTCTGCCTCTCTAGCTTGCTCTATCATTCAGAAAGATCATGACTAATCTGATTGCAACCTCAACACAGCATTCCAACCTATTCCAAGTAATACCCACTTACTTATCAGGACTCTCTCCACCTCTGTCTTAAAAATATTCCAAGCTCCTGCTTCTATACCATTTTGATGGAGTCATTGCAGAAATTCACAATGTCTTAAAGAGAGAATGACTCCTTATTTCTAAATGGTGGCCTTCAGTTTGAGATTGTCCCACAATATAAAAAAAAAGCATAAACAATGCATCACAGGACCAGGGCCTTCTGCCCATGAAATCTGTGTGACTATGATGCCAAATTAAATTAATTCCATGTACCTGCACATGATCCACAAACTGTATATACATGCACACCATCATGCCTCCACCTCTACCCTCTGTCCTTTCTGGCTAAACTGATTTTAAATCCAATTTGCCAAGTCACTCTGGATCCCATATGCCTTAACCTTCTTGATCAGCCAACCATGAAGGAACTTGTCAAAGGCCTTACAAGAGTGGACAACATCCTCTAACTATGCTCAACAACCATCTTTGCCATCTTCTCAATATGCTCAGTTATGTTCATAAGACATGACATGCCCCACCCAAAGCCATTCTGACTCTCTCTTATAACTCGATGATTTTCAAAATGAGTAAATCCTATCCCTAAGAATCCTCTCTGATAGGTTCGCCAGTCTATAATTTGTTGGATTATCCCTAATATCTTTTTTAAGGTGAGGAACGACATTGGATAATTTCCAGTACTCTGAAACCTCTCACTTGTGGCTAGAGAGGATATAAATATTTCTGTTATGCCCCCAACTATCTCTCAAGGCCCCACCTCTCTTGCCTCTCTCAATAACTGGGGATTTAACATATGTATAAAAAACAAGGATTTTCTTTAATCCAATTTTCTAATGATATTTCATGTCTTTTTTGGTACTCCTCATTCCTGTTTTCTTTATTTCCCTGTCTGATTTCAGCTTCCTAAATCTTACTTGTGTTTCCTTTTTCCTTTTGATAAAATTTACGGTATCTCTCATCTAAAATTCCCAAATCATCCATTTCTTGTCTTTCTTCCTCAATTTAACCTGCAGATCCTGACTTCTGGTCAACTGTTCTTTAAACAAATCTTAGGCAATCCCTTTATTCATCAGGCTACTGGGAAATCCCAATTTTCGCAATACAGTCAAGCCTAAATTGTACAAACAACCTTGATAATCTCAGACTTTTTGTAATCTTAATCTATAAATGTGTCAGTCACTTTACTGCCCCAAATTATCAGGAAGTGGTGATGGGCCAGGAAGTAAGAATGCAAGGTTTAGTGGAAAAAGTCAAGCCAGAGACATAAGAGATCATTCAGACAAGTTACGTGGAGTTGTTAAGAGATGGTAGGAAGTGTGAAAGAAACCTGAACAAGAGGACCAAACTTTTCAAGGAGGTTTGCTGCTTCCCCTGATCTCACAAGGAAAGTATTAATAAAAGAAAACTACCCATTAAGCCTTTACTATTTCTGTTTTCTGTTCTCACAAAGCTGGCTAGGTGGAAAAGCTCCAGCATTTCATCATGCTGGTCTTCATCAGAATACAACTGGGCCACAATGATATTATCTATATTTCAAGCTTTCAATCTGTTGTTGGAGAGTTCTCCCTTCACAGCGGCTTAACATTGGAATCTGCAGGAAATGAGTGATCTTCTCATGGGAGAAATCTATCTATATTTTCTGTATTGTGGGAAGTTTCAAGTTGTTCCTCATTATATTTATTGCTTAAATATTGTAAGATGTCACCTTCTGCTCTTTCATTCTGATTATTGTAGGTGTATACATTTTGCAAATGACTAGCTGTCTAAATGTAATGTTCAGAAAGACTTTCCACTGGTTGCAAACAGGAAATAACAGTTTTTTTAAACCTTGACACCTGCCATTTTGCATATCCTAAGAGAATTAATTGTTGACTAAACTAATGAAATAACTGTGAGAATTCTGTAACAAAATTTGAATCCAAATTTTATCAGTTTTTATAGATGGATATATATCCAATCGAAGTTTCCAAATTTATGGAAAATGGCAAAATCATTCAAAATCTGGCTTGTGCCTACCATGGAAAAAAAAATGTGTTAATGTATTTCAGAAGAACACTTTCAAATTATAACAATGATGAGACAATATTTAGGAAGTGTAATTAAAAAGTGGCCAAACAGGTGAATTTTTGGGATTTAAAAGGAGGACATAATGATATATGTTCAGTGTAGCAAGACTAAAACTATTCAGTGGGAGCTTTGACCATATTTTGAAACCAGCTCTCTTCCTGTGGTAATTAGGCAGATGTCTTAATTGATGTTTGTAGGAGCAAAATAGAAATACCATGAAGTGATGGTGGTCGAAACAATGAGCAATTTATAAAACTGGTGTATCAGATCAGTCAAAGCTGATCTACTGAGCATAATTTTGGTGCAGGTTTTATACTCTGAATGAACACAATTTACATAAACTTGATTAACATATTTTTACTGTTTTAATTACAGAATGGGAGTTACAAAGATCTATTTATCTATTCGTTTATCTCCGTTAACAATAGGTCTCTTTCTGTTCACAATAATGGTGCATGTGTTGATTGTAACTTAGTTAATAATAAATCCAATTTCCTACTAGCAGCAAAGGGGGTATATAATAGCACAATTAGTTGTGTTCCTGAAACTTGGGTGCCCTCACTGCTGTATTCCATATCCTTGTTCTTGGGCTTGACTGTGGTTTCCTGTTACCACATTAGCACAATCCCTATCCTTCTTTACTAGGCAGAGTCTTCACAGTTCTTTCTCCTGCAACAAACTCAAGATGTTAGCAATTAAATCTGAATTTAGAAGGGAAGTATATCCCTGGTGATTCTTCTGCTTCCAGCAGTAAGTGCAGGGGGAGTAGCAAACTGTTTCTGTGTTAACCTGGCAAGAAGCTATGCTGGCACTATTTTGCTTGTGACATATTCCAGGAAATAGCTGAAAAAATGTTTCCAGGTCGCATCATACTTGAGAGAAGAACAATTTATGAGAGTCTGAATGAAGGCAGTGGAATGTGTGTGTGTGTGTGTGTGTGTGTGTGTGTGTGTGTGTGTGTGTGTGTGTGTGTGTGTGTGTGTGTGTGTGTGTGTGTGTGTGTGTGTGTGTGTGTGTGTGTGTGTGTGTGTGTGTGTGTGTGTGTGTGTGTGTGTGTGAGAGAGAGAGAAATAGCAAGTCTGTTCTCCTGGGTTGATGTTGTTTTAAAGGGCTAAGTTTCACAATGCTGTTGTAAAACAGGTTCTGGATTTTGTCCTAAGCTGCTTTTAGGAATAGGAAAATACACATGGTATGGATTTGGCTTGGTTCAACTGCAGAAAACAAGTGCATGAAAGAGAGTGGAAGTACCTCTTTCTCAGGCAAACAGAGTTCAAATTTTGCAGGTTTATTTATTATCTGTGGCCTTAGGATTTTGCCTTGAAAGAGGGAGCACTCATCCACAAAGTTAGTGTCAAGAGAAAGTCTGGAGAAGAGAACTTCAAAAAATTGACAATGGACTACTGAGGCAAGAGTTGTCATCAGGCAAGTGAACTGGCCTTTCATGGCAAGTCCTTTCTTATGGGATTAGTAGGAGATTGACTTTTAGTATGATTATAATTGAGGGTTCAGCTTGTAGCATAAAGGGACCAGGAACCAGAAAGGAGATCCCTATGTTAACTGTTTTAATTGTTATAATCTGTTAACCCAAATAAAGACATTTTACTACAGAATATGGAATTTCAGTTCATCATTACTTACAAAAGCTCCCTAGTCGGGACTTTGCACAGTGGCAAAAATCACATTACTGCCCAATTATAAATTGTAAATGAACAGTCTTGCATGCTCATCACCCAGTGGTGGATTAACCATTAGGCTGGGTAGGCTCAATCCTAGGAGCCTAGAAGGTAGGGGGCCTGATGTCAAACAACAATAGAGATAAGAGATACATTAGAAATGTTACTATATAATGATACCAAAGGGAACTAAGCCACAATATTAAAAGTATTTTAAAACTGCAAAAGCTTTCAATGCTCTTGTTGATTGGCTTTCACCTATTCACTGGAATCATTAAAAAAAAGGGCCTGCTCAGGACAGCGACGGCCCAATGTGGCATCAATGGCCGTCTTTGTTACCCATAGTTCCCCATGCAGCCGGAACTGCTCTGTCTGTGTCAGGGAAACGTGCATCCCTGTCGTAGCCTGCCTTCTATCTGTAACTGTACCAAATTGTCATTATAGAGTTAATTCAAACAATTGTAATCCTAATGCAGATAAGTATAAATAATACATACACCAGTAAATTTTATTTACTATTCAAATACAATTGCACAGGGATGGGATGTGGGAGTACTGGAAAACTAACATTAATAAAATTGTTTGATCTGATTTGGCCGTAATGCATCATATTTCTTTGAAATAAATATAAAGCCCCTTTTCCACTGGCTCCCTGTCCCAGGAATTAACTGGGAATTTACTGGGACAGAGTCCAGTGGAAAAGGAACATTGTCCAAATGCCAGCATCAAATGATGTTATTTCACACCGGGGATTAACTGCCTCTACCCCTACTCGTATCCCTGGTTTTTGCTGACGCCGGCATGCCGATAAAACCATTGGGAAAAGGACAGCAGAAAGTCACCCATTTCCAATTGAAGGTAGAAAACTCCGATCCCTGGGGACGAGTGTGTTCAGTGGAGAAGCCATTTGTATCCTAGTTAAGGGTGGTCCTGTCACAAAGGGATTCCTATTCTGAGACACTGCACAGTCAATTAACTGGATTGCCAGTGGAAAAGTGGCTTAAGATAAAATCTACTCTTAATACACTGGCCAAGATAAGGTAGGGGTAACTGGGGAGAGAGGGGGGTTGGTGGCTGGGCTGGGGCAAAGAGGGAATCGATACATTGGGAGATCTCTGAAGCATTGAGACCTTGACTTGTATTTTTGAGTTGTCAAAGTTATCTAAAAGTTAGGTGTCAGATTTTAGGACAGGAGTGCAATTTCAGTGCTTGTCATAGGAGCTATTTTCCATAGATATGCCACTAAGTGGGTGGGCATGGGCTGCAAATGCCCACCCCCTCATGACGCCAACCTTGGGGGGCCTCAGCCTAGGGTCTGTGTGGTAGTTAATCTACCATCATCAGCATCTCCTTGTATTTTAAAGATGGTACCAAAGTCGTTCATTAGTTGATAAAATATTTTGCTTCCCTATTTCTGTCTTGGATTTTTAGCTGGAAAATTGGATTCGTTTTAATGGGCTCCACCAAACATTTCACACTTTTCATTGTGCTGGGGAGGAAATGTATATTTTTCCTAGGGTGCCAATAGATAATAGCAGAGGACATCCACTTAAGGTGAGTGGAGAGAAGAGTAGGTGAAACGTCCGATCAAGGTATTGTTTTTACAGAGAGAGATGAATACCTGAAATGCATTGCCAGGGGTATTGGTGAAGGCTGGTTAAATAGAGACATTTTA
Source organism: Narcine bancroftii (assembly GCF_036971445.1). NCBI lineage: Eukaryota > Metazoa > Chordata > Chondrichthyes > Torpediniformes > Narcinidae > Narcine > Narcine bancroftii. Next base: position 132,968,736 of record NC_091471.1, on the reverse strand, counting down.
AAAAAACCCTGAGATAGGCACAAGAAAGATGGAGAATTATGGGCTATGAGGGAGGGAAGGGTGAGATTGACACAGAAATGTTGGAGGAACTCAGCAGGTCTCACATTGTCCATTGGAGGTAAAAATATACTGTATAACCAACATTTCTGGCCTGAGCCAGTTATCTGTCTTTACTTCCTATTGATGCTGTGAGATCATTGCATCTGCAGACTTTCATGTTTCACTCCAAGGGTGAGATTGATGTGTTTTATAGAATTTGGTCCAACATTGTGGGCTAAAGGACCCCTGCTGTGCTGTAATGACCGATGTTCAATATTCTAGTGCGGTTAGGTAACATCGTTCACTGATCAACGACCAGCAACACTTCAACTGTTGTTCTTAGTTCTGCGCTGTATTCCTTTTATACCCACAACTGCATAGCCACATTGAAATTCACAAATTTATTGATGCCACCACTGTTGTTGGCCAAATAACAGGTAATATTGAGTCTGTGGCAGCTCACCACGAGGCAGGCGAACCAGCCCCGCTTGTAAGCCACGCGGCGGGGCAGCCAGCCAAAATGGCGCCGTCGGGGGTTTCCCTTCCTTCCAGCATGGGGCTCAGAAACCTGAGCTGTGGGACCACGTGACGCCCGGGTTACGTCAGTGCCCTCCAGCACGGTTCTCAGCCAGGTCCGGGCTGGGAGTATAAATGCAGCCCAGCAACCTGCAATAAACCAGTCTGCTTACTGAGCTCAACCCGTCTGGTTGTGTGAGTTATTGCAGGAGCAGTGTTGCCACCGCTACAATTGGTGACCCCGAATGGTTCAAACATCTTTGAACCCAACATGAGCAAGCTTGGGATCAGCGCTATAGCCGTAAAACTGCCTGAATTCTGGGTTCAGGAGCCGGAGACCTGGTTTGGCCACGTGGAGGCCCAGTTTCACCTCCGCCAGATTTCATCCGACACGACCAAATTCTACCATGCGGTCCCTGCCCTGGACCAGACCACCGCCAGATGCATGCTGCACCTTGTTCAACACCCACGTGCCGAGGACAAATATGAGACCATCAAGTGAGTGCTTACCGGGTCCCTTGGACTATCCAACACCAGCGTGCTGCTCGGATGCTGCACTTGACGCCCTAGTGGACAGGTCCCCGATGGAGCTGATGGATGAGATGCTCACGCTCTTGGGTGAGCACACCGACTGCCCACTCTTCGAGCGCATCTTCCTCAACCATATGCCCGGGGACATCCGGCTGCTGCTGGTCCAGGAGAGCTTCACCGACCCGAGGAAGGTCACCCAGAAGGCCCAAGAGCTATGGCTCGCACGATTCCCGGAGGGCTCAGTGGTCCAGCAGGTCACGAAGCACGGGCATGACCAGGCCAAACCCACCCATAGCACTGTGGTAAAGCACCCGGCCCCTGCAGTGGCCCCCAAAAGCATAACCAAGGCCACATGATCCGCTTCAGGCCTCTGCTTCTACCACCAGCACTGGGGAGCCAAGGCTCGGAAGTGTGGTCAGCCCTGCTCGTTCCAGGGAAACGACCAGGTCGGTCGCTGTTAATGGCTTCGCCGGCTGGCCAAGGACACAGCCTCCTCTACCTGCGGGATTTAGTCAGCGGGTGGCGGTTCCTTGTTGACACTGGAGCCCAGATCAGTGTCATCCTGGCCACGGCCATCGAGTCCAGGAACTGACCTCGTGGACCTCCCCTCCGTGCGGCCAATGCATCAGCAATCCGGACATATGGAGACAAGACAGTCCACTTCCAGATTGGCCAATGGAAGTTCGCGTGGAGGTTCACCGTCTCGTCCGTCCCGACTGCCATCCTGGGTGCAGACATCCTCCTCACAGATGGGCTTCTGGTGGACATTTGAGGTAGGCGCCTGGTAGACGCCTGTACCTTCCAGGCCATTTGCCTCAACGCCTCCTGCTTGGAGCAGCCGCAGATGGCCATGATCAGCATACCCAGAGACGAGTTCCCGACACTCCTCAAGCCACAGTTCTCTGCTGCCTTGCTGCGCCACGGGGTTTCCCACCACATCCCCACCCAGGGCCCACCGGTTCACGCCAAGGCACACCGGCCCCTGCCTGACAAGCTCCAGGTAGCGAAGGAGGAGTTTTCGCACCTGTGGGAGCTGGGGATCATTTGGTGGTCCGACAGCCCGTGGGCCTTGCCGCTCCACCTGGTCCCGAAAACCTGCGGCGGCTAGCGTCCCTGAGGAGACTATCGACGGCTCATTGAGGCAACCGTTCCTGAATGTTACCCCATCCTTCACATCCAAGACTTTACGGCCAACCTGCATGGTGTGAGGGTCTTCTCCAAGGTTGACCTGGTGCACGGATATCATCAGATCCCGGTGCACCCTGAGGACATACCCAAGACAGCCATCATCACCCCTTTTGGCTTGTTCAAATTCCTGCACATGCCGTTCAGGCTCAAGAACGCCGCTCAGACCTTCCAGCGCCTCATGGACTCTGTCGGCAGGATTTCATTTTTATTTATTTGGACAACATCCTAAATGCCAGCAAGGACCAGGCGCAACTCAAGGCACACTTACGTGCCCTTTTCTCTCGGCTGTCCGACTTCGGCCTTACCATCAACCCGGCCAAGTACCAGTTCGGGAAAGAGTCCATGCAGTTCCTGGGCCATACCATCACTGCCGAAGGAGCCACACCCGCCGCTGCAATGGTCGCCGGTATCAGGGAGTTCCCACGCCCGGACAGCCTCAAGGGGCTGCAAGAGTTCACGGGTATGGTCAACTTTTACAACCGCTTCATCCCGGGAGCTGCGCGCATCATGCAGCCGCTATTCACCCTCATTGCAGACAAGCACAAAACGTTCGCTTGGAACCCAGAAGCCTTCACCACATTCGAGTTTACTAAGGACATCTTCGCAAAGGCAGCCATGCTTGCCCACTCGCACACCGACCTGCATATGGCACTCTGTTAATGTCTCCGCCACAGCCATTGGTGTTGTTCTGGAGCAACAGGTGAATGGACATTGGAAGCCACTGGCATTCTTCAGCCGCTTGCTCCGCCTGCCAGAACGCAAGTATAGAGCCTTCGACCGTTAGTTTCTGGGCATGTTCCTGGCGATGTGGCATTTCTGCTATTTTTTGGAGGGGTGGACTTTTCAGCGTCACCTCTCCTTCGTGTTGGAGTTTAACAATGACATTCGGCACAAGGCAGAGAAGGACAATGTGGTTGTCGATGCACTCTCGCAACTGGCCACCTGCACGCTGATGCCCATCCTCGACTTCGACCAGCTCACCCAGGAACAGGAAGCTGATGAGGAGACGAGGGCCTTCAAGACCGCCATCACCGGCCTGTGGTTCCGAGACCTTCCAACTCCGAGTGGCAAAGGCATCATCCTGTGCGATATCTTCTTGGGCACCCCGCGGCCAGTGGTTCCCCAGTAGTGGCGCAGGCAGGTCTTCCGTCACATCCACGACCTTTGACATCCATCCATCAGGTCCACGGTCCAGATGGTGGCAGAACGGTTCGTATGGCATGGGCTGTGGAAGCAGATTGCGGGCTGGGCCAGAACATGCACCCAATGCCAAATGTCCAAGGTGCACAGGCACACCAAGGTGCCCATACAGGAGTTCGAGCATGTTCGGGAACGGTTCAGCCACATTCACATGGACATCGTCGGGCCCTTACCCATTTCCCGGGGCAACCATTACTTGTTTATGGTGGCGGACCACACCAGTCGCTGGCCTGAGGTGATCCCAATGCCAGATGCCTCCACCGACTTCCGCTCATGGACACTGTTGCGTGGTTGGGTCGCCCGGTTCGGCGTCCCGGGTCATCTCACCAGCAATCGAGGCGCCCAGTTCACATCTGCGCTCTGGGTGCAGCTCGCCAACAGGTTGGGGATCCAGGTACACCGCACCATGTCCTACCACCCGCAGGCCAATGGACTGGTCAAACGTCTGCACCGCCTCCTTAAGTCGGCGCTCATGGCCCGCCTCACCGGTCCCGACTGGGGAGACAAACTGCCTTGAGTGCTCCTGGGCGTCTGCTCCACTCCCAAGGAAGATCTTCAGGTGTCATCAGCTGAGCTGGTCTATGGTGCTCCAGTGGCACTACCTGGTGAGTTCGTCAACGCACCTCACAATCCCCAGCGGTCACTGCACGAACTACTTCCTCACCTCAGGACACGCTTGGACATGTTTGAACCCCCACCACCACCCAGGCATGGCACCCGCCCATCTCACGTTTCTGGCTAAGTGCTTTCCGCAGAGTACGTTTTAGTTCGGCGGGGCCCAACCGCGGCACCTCTGCAGCGATCATACGAGGGGCCGTACCGGGTTGTGCAGCGTTCCAGCTTGACATTCATGCTGGACATGGGTGGCAGGCGGGAGCTATTTACCATAGACAGGCTGAAGCTGGCGCATCTCGATTTCACCGAGCCTGTGGTCGTTGCCCAGCCAAGAAGCGAGGCAGCCTGGCAAAAAAGGACATTGGTATCGGTTCTGGGGGGGTGCTGTGTGGTGGCTCACCATGAGGCAGGTGAACCGACCCCGCTTGTAAGCCATGCCGTGGGGCAGCCGACCAAAATGGTGCTGTCGGGGGATTCCCTTCCTTCCAGCACGGGGCTCAGAAACCCATGTGACCACGTGATGCCCGGATGACGTCAGCGCCCTCCAGTGTGGTTCTCAGCCAGGTCTGGGCAGGGAGTATAAGTGCAGCCCAGCAGCCCGTCTGGTTGTGTGTGTTATTGCAGGAGCAGTGTAGCTCCCGCTACATCAGTATATAAGAAGGAGCTCGAGAATCTGTTTTCTTTTGGTGCCAGAATATCAACCATGCTCTTAACATCAGCAAGACCAAGGAGCTGATTGCGGACTTCAAGAAATGGAAGTCAAGGGACCTCACACCTGTCTTCACTCACCCGACAATGGCGGAAAGGGTTTGTATCTTCAAGTTCCTTGATGTCCACATATCGGAGGCCATCTTCTGGAATCAACACATTGAGACAGCCATGAAGAAGGTATACCAACATGTCTACGTTCTCAAATACTTCAGGAGATTCAGCTTGTTGCCAAATACTTTACTTAACTTCTAAATGGTGTACTGTGGAAAGCATGCTGACTGGTTGCATCATGGCCTAATTTGGAAAAATGAATGTCCAGGAACGCAGACAGTTTCAGAAAATGGCAAACCTAGCCAGGTCCGGTATGCACTGGACTCTTCACTGATGACATCTATGTGTGGCACTGCCTTAAAAAGGCAGTCAGTGTCATAAGGGACCCTCATTACCATGACCATGCTCTCATCTTGCTGCTCCCTTCAGTACAAAAGGTACAGAAGCCTCAAGTCCAGTATCTTTAATTTTTTTCCAGCAGCTATCAGGCCTTTAAATTTATCTTTCCTACTCTAACCACAGCATTGCTTCAAAACTGCCTGAAAATTATCTACACTTCTGACACACCATATTATTTGCCCAACCAGCCAACTGTAGATATTTATTATTTTTTTTTCATTCCTATTATATTTATTATCTTTTTCCCTCTTCTCTATTGGGTTAATTATACTTGGTGTTGTTAATGTGTCTTAGGTACATGGGAAACTGCAGCAAGTAAGGCTGTCATAGGATCTGTATGTTGTATTTGTGCATGTGACAATAAACCATTCATTCAGAATACTTTAATCCTCTATATTTTACCCATCTGCTTTAGATTCCTTTTCCCAAAGTTCATGATCTCACACTCTCCCACAAGTTTTTGCCCACTCACTCAACCTATCCATATTCCTGTGGCAGAGTTCAGATATACTCAGTTCAATATGCCCACCCACTCAAGCGGAGTAACTCACAGTCATATAGTACTCTTTAAAATATCCAACCCTTTCAAAGTAATTCCTTTTTATATGGAAGATTTACAATCCTTTTGTGACTATTGGTCCTGTGTGCTGCTAAACTTGGTAAATACCACGAAATGAAGATGTTTTTACAATATCAGGTCATTTTGCAGCAGATAATATAGATGAAAGTGAGAAAGTACACTATCTGTGCAAAGTGCGGAGAGAGAAAGATGCCCCTCAATTTAATATCATTACACTCTAGATACTGTAACTATATACTATATACTATATACATTGGTGATAGGTCTGTACTATCACACCCCCTTCTTAAATTAAGGTGGGGGCGGTGTTCTTGGTACCGAGTAGAATCTATGAGTTCAGGCGGTCATCTATGCCTCTGGGATCGTTGCAGGACAGTCTCCTAGTGAATGGTTGATAGGGGCAGGGCTGGCTGAGGGTCAGCTGGGTCCAGTATGCAGGGGGGGGTGTAGGTGTGGGACAGAGGGTTGGATCTCTGCTGGTGCCAGGTCCCTGGTTGAGATGGTGTCCTCACGTCCATTGGGGTAATTTCGGTTTGCATGAAGGAGGTGCACCTGCTTGACCAGGAGGCTGGATTTATGGGTCCCCACATGTTTGTGGAGGAGTATTGGCCCCAGAGACATCAGCCAAACATGCAGGGACACATCAGTCACCAATTTCCTAGGAAAGGAGAAAAGGTTGGCATTGTGGCCCTGCAGGTCATGGCTGCAGATGGTTACATTGTCCAGGCTTGGGAAAATCACTCTCAGGTTATGCCACTCTACCGTGCGGTCCATCTTCTGCTGAAACACAGAGACTCCATTTGTGTCCCCAAACTGGACCCAATGATAAAGGCATCTTTCCGCCTCTAAGACATTATAAGGTTTATCCCAGGGATGGATGGGGAGCTGTTGGTAGGCCAACTTTAGGTCAGTCATGGAGAAAACCCTGTACTGGGCTATTTCATTGACCACGTTGGCAATGTGGGGCAGTGGTAGATGTCCAGCTGGGTGTACTGGTTGATGGTCTTACTACAGTCGATGATCATCCTCAGTTTGCTGCTCCTTTTTACAACAAGGATTTGGGCTGGTGCTGAGCTCTACAACTCCTTCTACCAGAAGCCATCTCACCTTGGCCTTCATGAAGGTCCTGTCAGCCGCACAGTAACTCCTGCTCTTGGCCACTATAGGCTTGCAGTCCAGCATTAGGTAGTTGAAGAGGGATAGAGGGGGTACCCTTAAGGGGGAGAGCTCGTAGATGGACTGGGGGTGATCACTGGATTTTGTGCTGTTGGTGGAGAGTGGGGGGAGTGGCCCACCGAAGGCAAGGGTGAGGCTGTGGAAGTGACATTGGAAGTCTAGTCCCAGGAGAATCATGGCACAGAGCCTGGGTATGACCAGTAGACTGAACCCTTGGTATGTCTCCCCCCACCCCCCCCCCCCCCCAGTGGCGTGATGGAGTGGTCCTGGCCTCGAAAGCGATAGCAATGTTCACTGGGTATACTTTGAGTTTCAGCACATGGACCATGTTCGGGTGCACAAAGCTCCCAGTACTACCGCTGTCAAACAGGCATTTTATTATCTTCCCATTGACAGCAATGTCTATTATCGAGCACCTGAGTCCATGGGGAATGTCTTCCACTAGCTTGGTGGACACTAGGACTGCCAATGGTTATGGCGCGTAGTGGCCAGTGGGTGTCTTTAGGAGTGTAGGGTGCAACGAGTGCACAGTTTTCTATACGCACATAGTGACCACGTCATTTGGTTGGCAACCTGAACGAGTTGGGGTGGATGGGGGTCGGCTGGCCCAAGATGGTGGCGCCCAGGTGATGGTGATGCACATGACATCAATGTGGTCCGGCGACTCAGCTGGAAGTGATGACATCAGTTTGGACAGAAGTTGGATGATTAAAAATAGTGAGCACTTGGTTGCAGCGTGGTTGGACAGCCGGGCCAGAAGTGACTTAATCAGTGCAAGCGGAAGTGGTGGGTGAAGTGATAGCGCTGCCCAGCATTCACACGTGGGGGTGCCCAAAGGATGAGAGGGGCTCCCGTTGGTTGCGGAGGACTGCAGTACTTTTGTGAAATGGCCTTTCTTGCTGCATCAGAAGCAATGTGAGTTCCTTGCGGGAGAGTTCTTTTTGGAGTGCCTGTCTGACCCACACCAGGACCTGAAGTACTTACAGCGGCAGATGGCGTCGGCAGGGGTGATCGTCTCTTCTACATGGGGCCGTTTGGCGATTGCTGTCGTCGACATTGGCCAGGCCGGAGGATGGGGGAGGTGAATATCGAAGACCTCTACATGGTGAGCTGCAGTTTCTAGGGAGCGGACCACTTCCATGATCCTGGCGAGGGAAGCATTAATCTTCTCTAACAGTTTCTGTTGAGATGCCCTTGACTGCAACTCTCGCAGTCATCTCGGATGAGTCGGTCCACCTCCCCAGCAGTTACTCCAGTTTTGATTGTGCATGGGCATGCTAGCTCTCACAGTGTCCCCAAGTAAGCATCTGCCATCTCACTTGACTGCTGTACCCTGATGCTGAGCAGGTACCAGGCATAGAGTATGTTAATCGGGGGCCTTCCAGGATGGCCATTGCTGATTCAAACTCCAGCCTGGAAAGTGCACGGGTCCAGCTTGGTGTGAAGCACCATGAGTTTTTTTCTGGTTTATATTGATGACCTCAGCCTGTGTGTGGATGATCACCTTGATCACATGCTTCCAGATCTCGAAGTATGTTGGAGATTCCAGATGCTGAAGGTCAATATCCAGCCTCTCGATGGTGAGGAACTTCTCCATGGTCCTTTAATTTTAATCTAATTACATTGTGAGCTCTGCTCTGTGAATAATTCTGATGCAAAGTCCACAGACTGTACAACAGGATTTAATTAGCTTAAACTTGTACACACTTCTGGCTCCACGTGTCTGACTGCTCCCAAAGGGGCCAGTGATTGACAGCTGGCAGGTGGGGCCAGCCTCCCAGATTGCCTACCTGCAGTAGGCTGGTAGGAGTGTGGCCAGTGTAGTGGTTGGATCACCACACTCACTGCTTCCCATCTGTAACCCCTGCCGCTCTCAAGTTCTACGACCATGTACTCTTTTCTGTCTGGGCACTTTCAAGCCAGATGGCATTAACGTTGACTTTTCTGGTTTCCATCAAACCTGCTCGCTTTTTCTTTCCACTCCTCCTTTCGTGCCTTTCCAGTTCTTCCACCCACCCAGCCATCCCTCCTCCCCCTCAATGCTGCTGTCTCCTTCCTTCTTTCTCCACCTATCATCTCCTGCCTTTGCCACCTCCCTCCCCCCCCCATTTCCCACTACACTTTTGTTCGGACACCTGCTGGCATTTTCTCCTACTTTGATGAAGGGCTCAAGCCCGAAACGTCAGTTTTGTAGCTTTACCTTTGTAACATAAAGGACCCTGTTTGACCTGCTGAGCTTCTCCAGCATTGTGTGTTTTTAATCCATGGAGAGAAATGGCCAGTGAATGTTTTTTCCTTTCTCAAAACTGAAAAGAAAGGAGAGATCTCAAGTATTAAAAGAAGGTGGGGGGGGGAAATAGTGGCTGGGGAGGGGCCAATCAATATTGGACACGTGAGGTGGAGAGAAAGGTAGGAGAGGAAACTATGATGGGAAAGAGGTGGTGGAGTAGGTTTGAGAGAAGAGTGAGTAGTGAAAATGGGAACAGGTGAAGGAAAGATGGAAACAGTGGAACTGGATCAGGTGGAGTTAGCTGTTGGGTTTCAGGATACCTGAGTGCAATATATCATAGTTATATAGCAGGAGTTCAGGCTTATTCCAAAGGACAGAGAGCTGGTGCTTGGCAATGTAGTCACCCAATCTACATTTGAGCTCAACAATGTAGAGGAGGCAACATCCAAATGCACTAGGTTGGATGAGGTGCATGTAAAATTCAGTCTCACTTGGAAGCCCTGTTTACTACAGGTGTGGAAGAATATATAGGGAAATGTAAAGCACCTTCAGCAGTTGGATTGGGAAGTGCCCAAGGGGGTGGAAGGATGAGTGGGGAGGGAAGATCAATCCAGAGATTCATGGAGATGATGATCCCTGTGAAGAGCCACATACTTTGAGGAAGTTGATGAAGATGTGGCTGGTGGTGGGATGTGGAGGCTGCTGGGGTGAAAAGTGAGAAACCTATCCTTGTTCTGTCTGGGAGAGGATGGAGTGGAAGCAGAAGTGCTTGAGACACGGAAGATGCGGGTAAGGATTCTCTGGTAACATGAGAGACTTCACATTGATTGGAACTAATAGAATAAATTTAGCATCTCCTGCAAAATTTTAATATTTTACTCAGTATCAGGTTACATTAAGTAACTCACATCCAGAGAATTTAAATCAAAAGAAAGGGACAGCTATTTATAAATTGACACTCAATTTAAAAATTGCAGTGCACTCATTCTTTCCTTTCAACTGTTACATTGCAATTCATCCCGCCTTTCTAATTCAGGCTGGCTATCTCTCTGTTTGCTTTTTTGCTTAGGATCAGTACTATCTGAGGATGAAGTCAGGTTGGGCAAATAAGGGTTTTGCAACGACAATACCAAGTTCTGGCGCAAGAGAAAACATTGATAAAAGTAAGACAAAGTAACTAGATGTTGAAATTTGCAGATGATATCAAAGTAATTTGTTACAGAAAAGGAAACTGAAAAAGGGGAATGACATGACAGAAAAAGGGCTAAGTGGCAAAATAATGTGATAGTAGTGAAATGTTGAATTTTGATTTAAAAAATATTAATGCCAGAAATAAAAATAGTTCATCACTGTGAAAGAAGAGATACTGGTGAGTAGAGACACCACTGAAAATATGCTAATTTACTTTGTTATTTTTGTGTACTTCAGAAACTTCCAGCTTTTCTCTGGAGCGTCTCCAAGAGAGATTGATTCTACTGAATGTCTGCTTGTCTTGCTGAATAAAGAACTTTTAAAACTACAGCTGCAGTCCCTGTGGTTCATTCACATTGGAATAAGGACATGGGAGAGAAGTTGTGCAAATATTTTGCCTGCCTTTATGGGAGCAGGCACAAAAAAAACCTCCCAGAAGTAGAAGAGAAGCACAGGTCCAGGTGAATGAAGAAATCAAAGAAATGAGTATCTGAGAAATTAATGGGATTGAAAGACAATAGTTGGTCAAGACCTCATCCTTGAGCTTAATATAGATGAGTACTTGAAGGACATGGTAGGCTGTAAGACCTGTTTCTGTGTTGTATAACTCCATGACTCTAATTGAATTTACCCCACTTTTGTCTTTTTCTCACACCCATACATGTATTGGATTTAAAAGCAGTTTATTGAAACATTTCATTTTTCATACAGATAATTTAGCAAGTTGATAGTTGATCTGCAGGCTAATTTCCTGCAGTGCATGATTGAGTATAGCTTAAAATGATATGGCCAAGTATCCATATTATTTAATACTCCTCGTGCAAACAACGTACAATTGAATGGACCCAGGGGGTCAGGCAGAATCCAATGAGGAAATGGCGAGTCAATATTGCTTCCTGACCTTCTGAGTCACTTTAGCTTCTTATTGTTTGCTCAAGATTGTAGCACCAGCAGTTCTTGTGTTTATTTAATATCCCCTGTCCTATTACAAATTGAACCTCTTAAATCTGGCACACTGTAGACCAGCACCTGCCATTGGTACAAACTCTTTACAGCATGGGATTCAAACTGCAGTCTCGATCGTTGGCACTGTAAAGGAATTGTGCTAACTGCTAAACTAACCCCAATTTTATTTGTGGCTTATTTGATCCTTTTAGCTTAGAAAATGTGTCTGATCGAGTCACCTACTGCACTTTTGACAACTAGTTTCTGTGCTTTTTCTATTTTCCGGCACTTTTTGTGGTCCGGCAATGGCCAGGTCCTAATGTCACTGGATTAAAAAGTTTGACTGTACTGGCGGAGAAAAAGTGAATGGCAGGGTAATATGATCTCTGAGAAGGCAAGAGCAGTGGATAGAATGCTGGATTTGGTGCAGTCCTCTGCTCTTCGATATAGAAGGTCATTAGATCAGGAAAGGTATAATTGCCCATTCAACTCAATCTTATGGTGCCAAATCAACCTTTGTCACTCACTGGAGCTCATCACTTCTCACACCAGCTCACCAATATGGGAACATAAGGAAGGAATTGAATACTATCAAAAAGAATACCAAAAAATCTTTTATTTTATTAAGAGAGAGAGAGAGAGTGTGTGTTTTATATATTAGGACTGATAGAAAATGGCACTGGAGAAATTATAATTCGAGACAAGGAAATGACAGAGGAACTGAATAAGTATTTTGCATCAGTCTCCACTGTGGGAGACATCAGCAGTATAACTGATTGTTAAGGGTGTCAGGGAAAAGAAGAGAGTGCAGTCATGATCACCAGAGAGAAGATGCTTGGAAAGCTGAATGGTCTAACTTTCCTGACAAGCCTACTGCAAATATTTGAGGAAGCCACAAGCAGGATAGACATGGGATGTTGTATTTTTAGATTTTCTAAAGGCCTTTAACAAGGTGCCAAACATGAGGCTGCTTAACAAGATGAGAGCCCATGGAATTACAGGAAGGATACTAGCATGGGTAAGGCATTGGCTGATTGGCAGGAAACAGAGAATGGGAACAAAGGGATCCTATTTTGGTTAGCTACCGATTACTAGTGGTGTACCGCAGGGGTGTTGTGGGCACTTCTTTTCATGTTGTATGTTAATTATTTGGATTGTAGAATAAAGGGCTTTGTATTTAAGTTTGCAGATGATACAAAGACGAGTGGAGGGGCAATAGTGATGAGGAAAGGAGAGGCTGCAGAAAGACTTAGATTAGGAGAATGGGCAAAGAAGTGGCAAATGAAAGTGTATGGTCATGCACTTTGGTAGAATGAATAAAAGGGCAGAAGGTAATTTGAATGGGACAAAATTCAAAATTCAGAGGGGCAAAGGGACTTGGGAGTCCTCATGCAGGATACCTTAAAGCAGTGGTTCTCAACCTTTTGCTTTCCACTCACATACCACTTCAAGTATTCCCTATGCCATAAGTACTCTGTGATTAGTAAGGGATTGCTTAAGGTGGTATGTGGGTGGAAAGAAAAAGTTTGAAAACCACTGCTTTAATTGTACCTCATTGATTCATTACGTGCGCAGTTTCATAACTCCAAAGAAAATGGGCCAATGACAATTTATCTCAAGGAAAATATTTCAGTAACATTGGGGTCTAGAGTAGTGGTTCTCAACCTTCTCTTCCCATCCATATACCACCTTAAGTAATCCCTTACTAATCACAAACCAATGATTGCATAGGGATTACTTAAAGTGGTATGTGGATGGGAAGGAAAGGTTGAGAACCACTGCCCTAAAAGTTAACCTCCTGGTTGAGTTGGTGTTGAAGATAGCAAATGCAGTGCTGGCATTCATATCTATAGGAATAGGATATTAGAGCAAGGATGTGATGTTGGGGCTTCATAAGGCACTAGTAAGGCCTCATGGAATATGGGGTACAGTTTTGGGCTGGCATTGGAGAGGGTACAGAGAAGAGTCCCAAAAATGATTTCTGGAATGAAGGGGTTAGCACATGAAGAATATTTGACAGCTTTTAGACTGTATTCTTTGGAGTTCAGATGAATAAGGGGGACTTCAGAGGAACATTTTTAATGTTGAAGTACCTGAGTGGAGTAGATGTGGAAAAGTTGTGTTCCATTTTAGAAGAGTTTAGTACTAGAGAGCAGAACTTCAGGATTAAAGGGTACCCATTTATAATGGCGACAGGGAGAAATTTATTTTGGAGCAGGGTGATGAACCTCTGTAATTTACTACCACAGGTGGCTGTGGGGTTGAGCAGTTGGATCAGCTCATAATGGAGTGAACTCAATGGGCCAAATGGCTTGCTACTGCTCCTATATCTTATGGTCTTATTTCCTCATTTTCACAGCCATTGATCTCACAAACTTGATGATTATTTGACAAAGAAGGTTGTTGAGGGTAGTATGATTGATATACGAAATGGCTTTCAAAAGGCGTTGGGTAAAATTCTACTTTTCCAATTTGATATATGCACCAATCAGCCTCCTTCAGTACTCAGTACAACAGAGAATGCTTTGAAAGATATTAAAAAGGAAAATGAGTTTCTTGGCTTTCTCCATTTTAACACAGAATATAAAATGCAAAGGATTATGAAAACCCATCATAAACATCCAGGTAAGCCAGGGGTGTCAAACTCAAATTCACGGAGGACCAAAATTAAAAACTTGGACTAAGTCGAGGGCCGAACTAAATATTTATTGAAAATTTTCAACAACATCTACATGTTTTCTCTTCTTTCAACATATGTAATGTTAAACTTTTTCTTATTAAAATAAATGTTTAATAATAGTTTTGGATAAACTCTTTCCAGAAGCATTAACAAATGAGAAATAAAATATTCAATAAATAATATTTCTCTATAGAGGATTTGTCAAATGTTGCTAGTGTGCTGTCGAATAGTAAAATCTGAGGGCTATTGAGAATGTGGGAGAACGACATGATTCCTGAAACAATCAAATGGGTGACTGATTGTGGGCATGAACTCTAGCAGGGTTATTTGCCATGCCCTTTTTCCATTGGTACCAGATATCCTTTGATTTACACACTTTTCAAGTTTTATGCCTAATGAGCTTGTATCCAGGTGCAGGACCATTTTTAACCAGGAATATATTTATCACTGTGACATGAAACTATTGGAAGATCGTTTCACCCTGAGATTAAAGTTCATAATACTTACTCAGGCCTGTGTGCGGGAGGGTGGGGTTTGCGGGCGATCGGGTTGGACAACGACAGTGCGGGGGCATCGGCTCTCGCTGCAGGGTGGCATCTCGGCGGATCAGCGGCCCCGTCATCGTGAGTCGCGGGTCGGCCTGCGGCAGGGAGGGGGAGTGGGCAATGGTCCTGGCGAGGTCAGGCCCGAGGCCTCTGGTTCCGGTCGCTGGGAAGCGGCCTTGGCTTCCCCTGACACTGGCCAGGCCCCAAAACCAGAGTCCACGGTGAGACCCTGCAACGTAAACAGAGGAGGTGGGGGCGATTAGCGGGCTGACGCCAATGCATTCTGGGATTTGTTGTATTACTGTGCATGCGCTATACTGGCGCGGCGGCCAGCAGGCCACCTCTAATACATTTTTGAAATGATCTTGCGGACCAAATATAATTATATCGCGGGCCAGAGTTTGACATGTGTGAGGTAAGCTTTTAGCTGAAGTTTTTTTTCCATTTCTTGGCACCATATCACAGGTCCAAATCAAATCCCTGCAGAGCAGATTTATGAGAATGAAACTATGTTTGTGGAATTTCTGTTTTATTGAGAATATGGAAAATGCTGGATTGCTTTTGCCAGGACAGATGGTGTTAAGGGTAGATTTAAAGCGTGTATTCAATATCATGAACCATATCATGGAGAAAGTAAGATGGAATTGTTTCCAGCAATGCAAGACACAGTAACCAGCAGATGCAGAATTCTAGCACCAGAAACCAGGCAAGGAAACAAATTGTTGTGCGGAGTGGTAGATCTGAAAATGAAATGATAGCAGATTAAACGGTAATTTACAATAGAGAGTTGGAGAAGTTTTTAAAGCAGAGAAACTTGGATGCTTTCAGAGAATTGTTGAAATGGAGATGGAGTTTGGTGGGATGGGAAGAGGGTGGGGTAGATGGGAGGTGACAATCCGAAGGAGGGAGTAATTGAATTTATCTTTTGGATTATTATGGAGACATATTGTCTGAATCATTTGCTGTAATCCTTATTCTACGGTTTATGATGAAGGTGTTTGCTTAACAGAGGAGATTCAGCATTAGAATTAAGATCAAACATATTAATTTTAGAAAGCCATCTAATTTGAAGGATAATTTAAAAAGGAGTTGCAATTTCACTTCCATAATTAAAGCAAGAAAGAGCGTGTATCTTTAACATCAGGATATTATTACAGCAATCAAGCCCTTCAAAATATATCTGACATTGTAGAATTTGTCAGTGAACTGTCAACAAGTTCCTTCACCCAAGAAGTTTGCCCATGAAAGAGTGAGAGCTTCATTTTGGTTCATTAAAAATGTTAATTTTTTTGGTAAGATTTACTTTTTGGTGGTGATCTGGAGATATAACTGTCATTCACCCAATTTCTCCATATTATCAGCACTTTCCCATTGAAATATAAACAAGAAAATGTAAATACACAAACAATTTTTACATGACCTCTGTATGCATGCAACTTGTGGTACTTGTTAGTGTCATAAATTATTCTCCATGGTGCTTTTCTCTTTTTATATTGTATGCATTGACTTTGCATGTTCTCATCGTGACTTAAAGGAGATATCGCATGTTCTCATTGTTATTTACAGGGAGCAGTTGTAAGAAAATTGGATATAAAAATTTGTTCTTTAATAAATGTTTACTGTATTCAGTGTTCAAAGTGTGGCCCTTCACCATAGCCTTTGGCACCATTGCAAAAAGGTCAATTGTAGCATGGAGAATGATATCTCGTTTTCATCTGTGCACATTACAGTCTCTGGACTTAGCACTGAATTCGCTACTGAATTTTCTGTCTTCACTATTATATATAAAGAATTGCCTCTACAATCTCAGAAACTTGAGGACATTTGGCATTATCCTATCTTCCCTCAAGTACAACAGTACCATCAGAGTATCATGTGAGGGTGCATCGCTGCATGGTATGGGACTGCAATAAACTCAGAATTGTGAATGCACCATGCAACATCACAGAAATCCCCTTTCCTTCATTGACTCCATCTAAGTATCTAAATCCTTAGAAAATCAGCCAACTTAGTGAAGGGCTCATCTCACCTCAGCCAGACTAATTGTGCCCTCCTCCCAACAGTAAAAAAACATTGTCCTTGAATCTTGTGAAATCACGCATCACCAGGTTTAAGGACAGACCCTTTCTTACCACTATCAGCGTTTAAGGTACTGTTGCTCTTACTCCATTTGAACTGGTCTCTCTGTGTAACCCTACCTTCTGTTTTGTTCTGCGGCACATTGATGAATGAATAGAGTTGCAGGAGAGCCCGCACTTGTGGCACTTGTCAACACCAATATGGAAAGCTTTGAGTATCTGGTGATGGAACGCATCAAAGCGCACCTCTCAAAGACATTGGACCCATTTCAGTTTGCCTAGAGATGGAAGTGTTCCACTGATGATGCTACAGCTTTTTCTTTCCATTCCATCTTGTTCTACCTGGAGAATGAGTCTTATGTGCCAAGTTGCTGTTCATTGACTTCAGCTCGACATTTAATGCGATCATTCCCCAGAGGCTGGCGGAGAAGTGGTCCTCGCTGGGACTCAACACCCCTCTCCCTAACTGGATTCTGCACTTCCTAACAGAAAGACCACAGATGGTAGCAGAACTTCAAGCACCATCACAATGAGCACTGTCACACCTCAGGGCAGTGTGCTCAACCTACTCCTTCCAATTCATGTGGCTGACCCACGACTGCTTTGCCAGATCAAGCTCTAACAGAGTCATCAAGTTTGCAGGTGACATGACAGTAGTTGGTCTCATCAGCAACAATGATGAATCACTCTACTATTTCTTGTGAAATGGTTTGAGAATAACAACCTGAGTCTCAATGTGGACAAGGTGAAGGAGATGATTGTGGATTTCAAGAGGACCAGGGACAACTACCCTCTACTACACATTAATAGCTTGGTAGTGGAGAGAAAGCACCATGTTCCTCATAGGCCACTAAAGAAGTGGCTTATCGTGGACACACAACATATCTTTATTTGTCAGGAAAGCACAACAGTGACTTCACTTCCTGAAAAGATTGAGGCAGGCAAGATTAGCAGCCATCATCCTGAGAACTTTCTACAGGAGCTCGATCACGCTGGCTTCATCACAGTCTGGTACAGTTGCTGCAGAGCATCAGGTCAGAGATCAATGAACAGGATTATAAGAGTGAAGGAGAATATCACTGGGCTCTCCCTCCCCTCTACTGGTGTGATTTACTGGGATCATTGTTTAAAGAGGTTCTCAAAATCAGGAAGGAAACCGACCACCTCCCATGCAGCATGTTCCAGCTCGTCCCGTTCAGAAAGAGATGAACCACCACGCTGAGGAACAGTTTCTTCCCACAGGCAGTGAGACTGCTGAACGACTGATGAACTATACGTAATGCACAATTGATTTATGAACCGTCTACTGCTAAAATGATGAGAGAAAAATGACCAGATCAGTTGTTTTTTAGACTTCAGTAAAATAAAAACAGAACTCTGAGAGCTTCCACAATATATCACGTGATCACATATCAGCTGAGAAAATGGGAACTTGTTTCAACTGTCTCATTTAAATGACAGTGACTCCAATAGTACAGGACTCTTGCAGTTACAAGCAGGAGCACCAGCAGAAATTATGTGCTCTCGAATTGAATCCAAAAGATGATCTTCTTACACAGACTGAGCATGCAGCAGTTGGGCCAATATCAACTATTATTATTAGGAGACAATGTACGAAGATAACTTTGGCAAAGTCTCTACTCATAAAGTATAAAGGCAGGATTGATGAAGCAAAGGTGGAAACCAGTTGCCAAACAAGTTCATGCCAGATTCTGCAGAGTAATCTGTTAATTTCCATTTCTCCACTTTTCCCTGTAGCCAAACAATTTTTTTCAAGTCACTATCCATCTTCCTATGAAAGGATCTGAACACTTGACATCCACCATTCCCAGATTAGAGTTCTCTTTCTCTGCTGAACAAAGTCTTCTCACACCATCTGTTTTTTTCTGAATTTATCCTCTCTAAACCTTCCATGATTGTTGTCACTCTATCAAAATTCTGAAGCTTTCTTGTTCACCTTAATACTCAAAAGTGCTGGAGAATTTTTATTAAAGAAACTTTTTTCAAATTGGCAGATGCACATGAAAACATCTTAAGTGGAGGGGCTTTTAATTTTTGTCTGGATCTGGTTCTAGATAAATCAACAAGGGCAGTTGTTAGGACAAAGGTGGTGAAAGCTACCTTGGTATTAATAAGAGAATTGAATTTAATGGATGTCTGGAGTAGATCTCATCCAAGGGAGAGGGACTATTCTTTCTATTCTAATAGGCACAATTCCTACTCTAGGATACATTTATCTTTTGGCACCAATTCAGTTGCAGGGTAGGATAATGGAGGCTGAATACAAAGCAAAACTTTTTTTTATCAGATCATTCACCTCTAGTATTAACAATCTCAATGCCAGACAAACAAAAAACAACTTCGAGATGGCACTTTAATTCATTGTTGTTGAGAAGACGAGAGTTTTGTGATTTTATAGGAGACAAATTGAGATGTTCTGTGAGACCAACTGTAATACAACTACCAATAAATTTATTATACAGGATGCTTTAAAAACATATCTGTGAGGACAAATAATGTTATACATCAAGGATTAAGAAAGAATACACAAAGGAGGTGGAAGGATTAGAAAAGGAGATACTTTATTTGGAAAAAGAGCTTTAGCAAAGGGGTTCTGAAGAAAAATGTAGATTACTTATTAATAAAAAACTCAAGCAGAATATAGTACAAACATATAAGACAGAAAAAGCAATATTAAGAACTAAACAAAGGTACTATGAGCTAGGGGAAAGAGCCCATAAGGTCATTTTTTGGCAGTTGAAAGCTGAACAGGTCTCAAGAACAAACAATATGGTTAAAATAGATACAAAAAGGACATAATCTGCAAGAAATTAATGAGGCTTTTGGACAATCTTATTCTACATTATATTAATCAGAATCTCAAGGAGATATTAATAAAATTGAAGAGTTCCTATCACAATTGGAACTTCCAAATTTAGATTAAGAAAAACAGGAAGAACCCAGTCCCCCCTTCACTCAAATGGAGATAGGGTTGGCATTGAGTTTATGCAAGTCAACAAGACTCCAGGGGAGGATGGGTTTCCCCTTGAATTTTATAAAGAATTTAAGGATCTTTTGATACCTCTCTTTATGGCAGTGTTCAATCAGGCAGTTGAGACATATACTCTCCCAGAATCATTTTCAATGGCAATAATTACAGTGATACCTAAAAAAAGATAGGGATCCATTGAAACTGTCATCTTCTAGACCTATTTCCTTATTGAATCCAGATTATAAAATTATTGCCAAAGCTTTGGCAAACAGATTGGTGAAAATTTTGGCAAAATAAATAAATATGGATCAAACAGACAGTCTGCTGCTAATGTAAACAGGCCAATTAATGTAAGTCATTTGGCCCAAATGAGAAGTGATTTGAGTATAGCTGTGGCCCTGGATGTAGCAAAAGCAGTTGATAGACTGGAATGGGATTTCATATTTAAATGCTGAAAAGATTTGAATTAGGGCATTATATTATGAATCTAAAGCCAAAATTGTAACTAACTGACAAATTTCTCCACCATTTCCATTGTTATGAGCCCAGAGGACCCCAAAACCCAGCAGCAATAGAAAATTCACCAAGACAAATGGTTACTTAAACAAAAGTAGCTTTTAATTATCTTTAAACATGAAAACAGGATCAAATTCAAACTTATTACTATTAACTTAACCCCCTTGTAATGTGTGTATATGTTCAGAAATGTTCTTTGATTCACAGTCCAATCTCACTTCTCACTCCTCCAAGTTCATTGGTTGCAGGCAATTCTTAAACTATGCACAGAATTTAACATTTATGAAGTTCACCGGGCTTTGGTGTTTGAAAGGTAAATAGTTACGGCTCAGGAAGGTTCTTGTCGGTTTTCAGAGAGAGATTTGTTGTTCGCTGGACACCCACAAACTAATTCCTTCTGATCAGCCACTTCAGAATCTTGCCAAAGAAAATTTCCCATCAGGGTTTTCTAGATGGTAACCTTTTTCTTTCAGGTCACTACAGAGTTCCCTTTTGTTTCCCTTATTTCAAGTGAAATACAGCCAGCCATCTCCTTTTGTATGGACCACAAGGGCTTTGACCAGGCTGAACTAAGCACTCACAACCCATCTTCAAAATGGAGTTTTTCCACAACCTTGGCAGATTGTCCTGTTCTAGTCCCAGCTGCTGCTGCTGCTGACTGTAGAACTGAATTCCCTCTCTCTCTCTCAGAGAAAAAAACCTGTTTGACTCTCTCTGCTTGCAAAAGCACACGATCCTCTTAAAACAGCCAACTGCACTCAGACAGACTGCGGCTCCGGAGCCAATCTTCCAAGTTTGTTCATCTGTTGCTTTCCAAAACTATAGTCCATTGCTCTACAGCATTGCTCTACACCTACTTGTGAAGTCCTTGTAGGCATTCTTCAAAGTTTTTGTAAAGCACTAGGAGCCTGGACTGTCTGGCTTGAGAGAGCTCCAGCATTTTAAATGAGATCTGTTTTGAATTGTTTTTATGTGACCTACACTAAAAAAAATCTGCCACAATTTACCTCCTTTAAAACATATACAAAATAAAATATAACATAATCTGTCACACTTTCCCCATACAAAGGAATTTTAACTCTCGAGTTAAAATTCAGTTATAATTAAACTGACTTTATAAAACTAAAATGATAACAATATACAATATATAACATGTTATAACAATGTAACCCAATGTTGAGAGTATATATTTCTATACATGATCAATTTTAACATCGTGACAAACAATCTGCCATCACATTTTTTGTACCTCTGATAAGATTAATTTGCAGATTATATTCTTGCAACATTAAACTCCAGTTTAACAATCTTCTCTTTTTATTCTTCATTTTATTCAAAAACACCAGGGGATTGTGGTCAGTAAGTATCAAAGTTGGTTCATGAGAAGTACCGAGTTATACATCAAAATTCTGCAGTTCAAAGTTCTGTTTCTCTCCTTCTTTCAACACCCTTAATTTCTCCAATTTCAACTGCAATTGAACAGACCTATCTTCCGGAAATTTTTCTAAGTCTTTATCAACAAATTTTCCCTCACCTATATATTTCACTATAATTCTCTGTATTTGTATTTTCCTCATCCAATGCTTGACTTTATTCAGCTTTAATGCCTTAGAAATAACCATCAGTTCCTCTTTTTTTCTTCCTCTGCAGCTCTGCAGTAGATGGTTGTGACAAAAGTTTATCAACATCCATTGCTGGTGTTTTCTACACACACAAAAGCTTTAAATTAGCTTGGAAAAACCAATCAACCAATAAATAAGAACAGGAAAGAGGACTATTATCTAAATGGTATCTGTTTATGAAAAGGGGAGATGCAGAGAGACTTGGATGTGCATCAGTCATTGAAAGTGGGCGTGTAGGTGCAGCAGGCAGTGAGGAAGGCAAATGGTATATTTGTATTCATAGCAAGAGGGGCGTCATGGAAGGGGTGCAGAGAAAGTTCACTTGACTGATACCAGGGATGGAAGGACTTGCATATAAAAGAAGGTTGGATAGACTGGGTTTATATACTCTGGAATTTAGAGGATTGAGGAGGATCTTATAGAAACATATAAAATTCTTAAGGGTTTAGACAGACTAGATGCTGGAAGGTTGTTTCCAATGCTGGGAAAAAAACTAGAACCAAAGGTCACAGTTTAAGGTTAAGGGAGAAGTGTTTTAGGACTGAGATGAGGAAAAAATTATTCTTTCAGAGGGTGGTAGATCTGTGGAATTCTTTGCCACAGGAAGTAGTTGAGGCCAGTTCCTTGTCAATATTTAAGAGTAGGTTAGATTTGGCCCTTGTGCTAAGGGGATCAGGGGGTATGGGGAGAAGGCAGGAACTGGGTACTGAACAGCCATGAACATATTGAATGGCAGTGTAGGCTTGAAGGGCCAAATGGCCTACTCCTGCACCTATTTTCTGTTTCTATGTAACTTCAAACATTTATGATTCCAAAACTCCAATTTTCAATTTGAAAAGATAAGCCCCCAATGTTATGAGCCCAGAGGACCCCAAGACCCAGCAGCAATAGAAATTCACCAAGACAAATTGTTACTTAAACAAAAGTTGCTTTTAATTATCTTTAAACATGAGAACAGGATCAAACTCAAACTTATTACTATTAACTTAACTTTACCTAACTTAACACCCTTTTAATTCTAAGTGCACGTGTATGTAATGTTTGTATAAATTCAGAAAATTGAGGACTAAAGTTAACTTGAAGAAAGTTGAAGAAAGTGGGATGAATGAAAGGAGAAGTGAGGATTCACAGTCCAATCTCACTTCTCATTCCTGCAAGTTCCTTGGTTGCAGGCAATTCTTAAACTATTCACAGAACTTAAAATGGTTGCTGCTCAGGAAGGTTCTTGTTGGTTTTGCGAGACAGATTTGTTGTTCGTTGGACACTCACAACTGATTCCTTCAGATCAGCCACTTCAGTGTCTTGCCAAAGAAACTTGCTCCATCAGGGTTTTTAGATGGTAACCTTTTCCTTTCAGGTCACTACAGAGTTCTTTTTGTTTCCCTTATTTCAAGTGAAACATTAGGCAGCTAGTCCTCTCCTCTTGTATGGACCACAAGGACTTTGACCAGGCTAAACTAAGAACTCACAACCCATCTTCAAAATGGGGTTTTTCCACAACCTTGGCAGCTTATCATGTTTCAGTTCCAGCTGCTGCAGCTGAACTGTAGAACTGAATTCTTTCTCTTTCAAACTCTCTCTCCCTCTCTCTCTCTCTCACTCAGAGAAAAAAACCTGTTTGACCCTCTCTGCTTGCAAAACCAAATGACCCCCTTAGAACACCCACTACACTCAAATGGGCTGTGGCTCTGAACCTAATCTTCCGAGTTTGTTCATCTGTTGCTTTCCAAAACAATAATCCATTGCTCCACAGCATGTCCAATTAACACCTATTTGTGAAGTCCTTATAGGCATTCTTCAAAGTTTTTGTAAAGCACTAGGTCTGTGTGATTTGAGCAGAGCTCCAGCATTTAAAATGAGATCTGTTTTGAAGTTTTTGTATGTGACCTACACTAAAAAACCTGCCACAATTTATCTTATTTAAAACATACCTATAAACAAAAAAAAACATAACTGGTCACACCATTAACTAGATTAAGTTGACAAAGATGTCCACTCTCTCTGGCTCTCTTTATTTTGGCTATAGAACTGTTGGTGGAAGCAATGCGGCGAGATCCAGACATAAAGGGATTCAGGATTAACCAGGAAGAATATAAGATTAATTTATTTGCATATGATGTATTGATATATTTGACAGAACCAGTAACTTCCTTACAGAAATTGTACTGAAAATTGAAAGAGTATCGGAATGTCTCAGGTTATAAAATAAATTAGGATAAAAGCAAAATTATGCCGCTTATGGATGGGGATTATAGTCAATGTCAAAGAAATACTCAATTTAAATGGTCACTCAACGAGATAAAATATTTAGGGAGTAAAAAATAATAATTTACAGAATTTATACAAATTAAATGATCTCCCCTTTCTTAACAATGTTGAAGAAGATTTGAACAGAGTCCAATATCTCTTTCAGACACTGCCCAATCCATTGCCTCAAAGGTTTTTTTCAGTAACTAACTAAACATGTCAGAAAATTTATCTGGAAAGGTAAGATGACTAGAGTCTCCATAGAAAAATTAATATGGAAATATGAACCGGGAGGCTGACAACTCCCAAATGTTAAAATTTATTATTGGGCAACCCAGACTAAATTTCCTATCTCCCTATTGAGAGAGGAGATAAGTCTTCATGGGTGAAAATAGAATTGCATAAAGTGGGAGAAAACATAGCAGAGGATTTTACATATAAATGGGACTCAAAATTAATACCTGGTGAGAAAGAAGCCCCCTTGTTAAAACATATAATTAATATTTGGAGCAAAATAAATTTGCATATGGGGACTAAGGGGGACTATCTCCAAAAACACCCCTGACTCAGAATAGACTTATACCCTTAACAATGTGTAATAAGATTTTGGATACCTGGTCCTGAAAAGGAATCAGGTTTATTGAGGATTATTATGAGCAGGGATAACTTATGTCTTTTGAACAATTAAAACATAAATATGGTATTGCTAACAATGCAATATTCTGCTATTTTCAGTTAAGAGCATACTTAAAGGGATAAACTGGGCTGGACAATAAGTGGAGTGATATGGAGACTCTGATTCATAAGGGAAACACAAAGAAATGTATTTATCACTTCAAATGGGGGAACATAATTCAAGACCGAGATGGGAATCAGGCTTGAATATAAATATTGGTGACCAAAGCTGGTCTGATTTATGTCAGGACTCTATGACAAACACAATAAATATAGGATACAGATTAGTGCAATATAATTTTTTGCACCAGCTATATCTCACACTGCAAAAAAAATTAAAAATCAGACATTTCAGATCAATGCTTTAGGTGCAATGAGGAGATAGGAACTTTTTTACATTCAACTTGGGCATGTTCCAAGGTAAACACATTTTGGGTGGATCTGGGGAAACCAAGAGAAAATTACTGGAATTTAATTTCCACAGAACCCAGAACTATTCTTACTGGAGAATATTGCTGGTGTAAGACCTAAAATGAGGTTTGTCAAGATCACATTGGCAGTCACCAGAAAATGTAGAGCAGTTACTTAGAAGTCTGACTCACATCTAGGTGTAGCCCATTGGAATGCGGAAATGCATAGTTGTGTTCCCCTTGATAAGGTTACCTATAACCTAAGAAATAAGTATGACATTTTCTTACAATTATGACAGCCATATCTACAAAATGTAAGTGCAAATTTTTAATTGTGCCCTATCTCACCCACGAGACCTGCACAAGTATCCCCTTGAGATTCAGGTAAATTGTGAAAATGTGAAACTTGTGGGGTAGAAGATGGATCCCTGACAATCCCTCTTTCTCTTTTTCCTTTTTCTTTTCTCTCTTCCTTCTTCTCTTCAATCTTTTTATTTGAGACTTTCTTGTTTATTAACTTTTCATGGGAGGGTGGGATTATAGACATCATGTATGACATATCATTATGTTTACTCTGAATTAATTTTATTCTTTGTTTTTGGTGATTGCCTGTTTGGCTTTAAAAACTTAAATAAAATATTCAAACAAAAAGAAGCGGAGGAAGAGTTGGAGAATTTTAGCATGGATTGCTTCACATAACCAACAAAAAGGCTGAGGCCCATGTGGGTACCCATGGATACCCCATGGGAGTGGACCAGTGAGGGGCTCTGTGGCTGAAGAACATACAGATGGTGGGCTGTTGGTGACTTGAGGCAAGAAAATGCCACAGTTAGTGTGCTGCTAGTGACTCTGGTAGAAGGATTCACACCAGGCTGTGGACTGCTGGAGACTGGCTCGAGTCTGGCTGCAGGGGCATCAGGTATTGGAACTGGGATGTGAGAGGGTCTAAAGGGTGCTGAAGTCTTCAGGATTGTATCGGAGGTTTCGATCTGTGGCTCAGGTCACGATTGAAGTCTGTGGGCTGCTGAGGCTGTGGGCGTGGCTAATCCTTGGACCACCAGTGACTCTGGGGGAGTCTCTTTTGCTTCTCTTTTCTGACTATAAGGGGTGCTAGGCAATTTCTACTGTTGGTGAATTTTGATCAGCCATATGACAGACTAAAGTCAACTTGAAGAAAGTGGGATAAATGAAAGGAGAAGTTATTGAGGGTGAAGATAAGTTCTGCCTACTAGAGGAGGGTGTAGGAGGTGAGGGAGAGAAATCAGTCTGTTTTTTAAGAATAAATGAAGAGCTTTGAGGCCTTCAGTATGGGGGATAGAGGTGTAGAGCGATTGAATGTCCATGGTGAAGATAAGGCAGCTGAGTTCGGGGAACTGGAAGTTGTGGATGTAATGGAAAGGATATGAGATATCGTGGATGTAGGTGTGGAGGGACTGGACCATGTGCAATGAAATGGAGTCAATGTACTAGTTTGGTGGGGCAGGATCACATGGAAGCAATGGGTCTTGTGTGGCAAATGGGTTTATGGATCTTGGGTAGGAGGTAGAAGCGGACAGTGTGGGGTTGGAAACAATAATGTTGGAGGATGAGGACGGGAGATGACCAGAAGTGACAGCTTTATGATTTTTGGTGGGGCTCTTTGTTTGTGGTGATTGCCTGGTTCTTTCAAGAGGTAACTAAGAAGAGTTGTCTGAGAGCTGTCGTCTGGCCTTGACAAGGCAGAGATCAGTGTGTCACAACAACACCACACATATGCATCTTTATAGTGAGGTTATGGTGGGGAGAGATTGGAGGGAAGAATGTTCTGAGTGGTTGGGATTAGATAAGTCATGGGAGTGTGAAGTTGAGAAGTTTATGTCTAAGTGGAAGTTGAACGTGTGAAAATTAATTGTGGGCAGAAGGCCAAAATGAGGTGTACAAGAGGTGGATGCAGGTTCAAGGTGGGAGGATGGCTTTAGAAGGGGCTGAAGAATCCTGGTGGAAGAAGTAGGCATAGACACAGACGTTGGAAGAAGAGTTTATCTCTTTTTTCTTCATTTTTACTGTCTTTTGCACACACTCTTTCAGACGTGATACAGATGACCAATGGACATGATCCAATTTATTACCAGTTTTGACCATAGGAACAAAATTGCCATTTTCTCAGTAATGTTAGTTTCCTTGAAGTCGAGTGAGTGCCAATTTAATTACTCCTTATTGTGGGATTTTAAATTAAATTTTGAGAACTGCTTATACATAATTTACTTGTGCACCTTTGTAATATAAAAGTGAACAAGATGAAACATGATCACTGTTTCCATAGTTGATTGATTTAATTAGGAAATATTATTTAATGTGGTGAATGATTAGAATGGAAATAACATCTTCAGATTACGGCACCTTTTAGAGTGTGACAATCTTCAGTTTCACATCAAGGTACCAGGATGGATGATGTATTCAGCAACCTTGGTCATGAAGAATCGACCTTAAACTGAAGGCTCATCATTCCTCATCAGTGTGGGGTCGTGAGGAAAGAAATGAACTTCTCCAAGTCCTCCTCTACCCAGTTGTTGATTTTACCAACTTGATTGACATCTTGGGTGATTTGACAAAGAGGGTTGCTGAGGGTGGTGTGGTTAATAAATGGAATGGCTTTCAAAATGCCCCGGATAAAAAAAAAAATTTTGAATAGTTGAGAGAGCATGATGAGGCAAATGATCTCCTTCAGTACTCTATCACAGCACCATTATTGACAGAATTGTACCCATTGGATCCATGTGAGTTGGTTGAAATTTTAACAATGAGCAGGACTCAAAGCAGGGAGATGAAATATGTAATCACAAAATTGCATCTTTTATTGCATGGCAATTCTCAGTTTTCTATTAAGGTACCAGGATGGTATTTTAACATACACAAAATTTAATCTGCTCATTATGAAAATAAATTGCTGGAGAAAATCTCCATCCTTGGTCTCTATCCTCTGACAGACATTTCAAGCTAAGTCAAATTTATTGTCACTGATTTTGCAAGTACAATCCAATGAACAGTATTCTCCATCCTTGGTCCAAAACATGCAAACATACAACCAGACATAACCCACATGAAGACAAACAATACATATGCAGAAGAAGTAAACAAATAAATAAATATTGGTTTGTATATTTTAAAGTCTCTATTGGTTAGTGTGAGCAGTTTCTTTGGTTGTTCAGCATTCTCACTGCCACTTTCCCGGCAAGAGCAGCTGAAAGATACTGGGTGCAGGGTGGAAAGGGTCCTCTATGATATGCCCACCCTCATCAGACAACAATCCCAGTAGATCACGTCAATGTAGGTGAGTGAGAATCCAGTGAGCCTCTCTGCCACTCTTATGGTCCTGTGGATTGACCTCCGATCCATTTGATTTGTTGTCTCGACCTACCCAACTCCCTCACCACCCACTTCAACATTACACATATATTTTCTCAATTTTACAATTCTTATGAAGGGTCACTGACATAAATGTAAATGCTGTTCCGCTCTCTGCTAACCTGTTGGCTATCTCTTGTGTTTTTTATCTCTATTGCCAACTACTGGCATCACCAAGTTTTATCAATGACTGTTTAAACTACTAATTAATGAATCCCAAATTCAAGTTTTCCATAACTATGAAGCTGACACTCAATGCAGTTGGTAAATTAGAAGGTGCAGGGTTTTTTCCTTACACACAGAGAAAGCTGCTTAATTTCCAAGGCATGGCAGGAGTGTGACAGTAACTCTATAGTTCATGTTCAGGTTCCAATCTTCCCTGTTCTGACTTCTTGATTCAGCTTGGTTCTTCTTTTGTGTCTCCGATTAGCTTAACGCCAGTATTTATAATCTGAGGCTGAACAATTCATGGTTGGGCAAAATACTGGTTGTGCGGCCCTGAGGACAGTGATTGGTGCAGCAGAGAATATGGAGTTAATTAGAAAACTCAATATTAAAAAGAAATGTGTTGAAATTTTGAGATAGTTTCAAATATAATTTTGTAATTTGTTAAAAATTTAAAAAAAACTTGAAAAAGAGAATGAAGCTTTACAGAGCACAAAGTCAGAAGAAATAGGAACAGGAGTAGGCCATTCAGCTCCTTAACTACTTTCTCATTTAATAAAATCATGGCTAAGCAACATTCCACATTCACAGACATGTTCTATGCCAAAACCTTTGGTTCCCTTTGTCTCAGTTTTGAATATATACAAGTATTTATCTTTCACAGCTTTCTGGAGCAAGGAGTCCAATGATTCACAATCCATAATGAGAAGAAATTATTCCTCATTCATAAACATTTGCCTTCTTATTCTACGATGATGCTTTCTAATGTGAGATTTTCCCACAAATGAAAATATCCTAACATCACCTGAAAATGAAATTTCAGTTACAGCAAAAGCCTTGACAGAGTGATGTTAGATTTTGTGCAAGAGGATTTGCGTCCAGAAGTGGAGACTTCTAGCTTCATTTATATGGGGGTCAGATGAAACTGTATTCAATATTATTTTCAGGTCTGGTCTCCCTGCTTAAGCAAGGATACAGCTCTGATAAATTGAACTCAGCAAAGGTTTATCAAATCAATTCCCGGGATGGCAGCTTTGTCACTCTTGGAATGGTTAAGCAAACTCTGCATTTGTATTCTCCAGTTAGACACAATTCTTACAGGGTAGATTCATGATTAATCTATCCTCTGGATGATTTTTCAAGGATCGAGGGTTCTTAAAGGATTGTCCTCTCAGAATTATGAGAGAACAAATTTCTTCACCCAGATCCTTCGAAGACTCAGTTCAAGAGGACTGTAAAGGCTGGGTTACTGATTATATTTGAGGCAGATAAAATTAATAACTAAAAGTCTAAAGGATATGAAGTTAGTGCAGAAAGATGATGGTAGAAATTGGCCCTGATTTTATCAAATGGTGGAGGAAGCTTGAAAGGTAAATGGTTCCTGATACTAGTTTCTACGATTAAAAAAATAGCTTGATACACAAAAGTGTTGGAGAAACTCAGCAGATCCCGCAGCGTTCCTTCCGGAAAAGAGACTTTGCCAATGTTTTGGGCTGAAACCCTTCATCGTGGTATGAGCAAAAACCAGACAGGGCCTTGAATAAAACAGGGGTATGGGGGGGAGGGGTTTGGTGGGGGGAGGTGGGACAGAGGGAGGAGCACAGGTCCACACCACCCACAGCATAGGCAAGAGTGCTAGTTGGATATTGGTGGGGGGGGGGGGGTGGTAGAAGAAATAAAAAGCTGGGAAGTGATATGATGAGGGGATAATTCTCTGAGTGCAGAGCAAATGGAGGAAAGGAGACAGAGGGAAAGGGAAAGAGAGAAAGACAGAGGAGGGCCGTAGAGAAACTGGAGATGTTAACACCATATGGTTGGATAGTGCCCAGATGGAATATTAGGGTGCTCTTTCAATTCAAGGTTGGCCTCAGTTAGGCTGTGCATGAGGCCATTGACATATGTGTTGATGTGGGAGTGGGCCACAGAATTCAAATGGTTAGCCTCCGGGAGGCTACATCTCTGTCTACATCCAATTTCTGTGATGTAGAGGAGACCACAGATGGAGCTTTGAATGCAGTATACGACTCCTGCAGATTCCCGAGTGAAGGGCTGTTTGTGGCCCCGAATACTGGTGAGGCTGGAGGTATGGGCACAAGTGAAGCATTTCCTGGTCACACCTTGGTGAAAAGGAATGCGTGGTCCCTGTGGAAAGTGGGGATTAGTATGGTGGATGTTTTTGGGTGGAGGAGGATAGGGGACATCATGGTGGTAGGTGGAGTGTTTTGGGATGTGGGAGTGGAAGTGGAGGGTTGTGGATGAGATGGGATGGTGGAGCATAGGACAATCAGAGTGGGGAGGTGAAAGGTAGGGTGGTCAGAGGGGGAAGATGATAGGGAGATGAGAGGATCAGAGGGCTGGGGTGTGGGGAACATAGTCAGGGGATGAGTAGGGAGAGGTGTGAGGATAGGGTAGGGTAAGGAATGGTGGAGGAGGGATGAGGTAGTGGGATCTACCAGCAGATGTATCCAAGGCTTTAGGCTTATGGAGGATGAAGTTGGTGAGGGAGTTGGTGAAGGTGTCAGCATGGGCACTGGAATAGGGGTGGTTGTGACTGGGGTAAGACACTGTTTACATCCGGTACCGCATGGATGGCAGTCTCTTCAATCTGAGGCGCCTGCAAGCTCACACCAAGACACAAGAGCAACTTGTCCGTGAACGACTCTTTGCAGATGATGCCGCTTTAGTTGCCCATTCAGAGCCAGCTCTTCAGTGCTTGACGTCCTGTTTTGCAGAAACTGCCAAAATGTTTGGCCTGGAAGTCAGCCTGAAGAAAACTGAGGTCCTCCATCAGCCAGCTCCCCACCATGACTACCAGCGCCCCCACATCTCCGTCGGGCACACAAAACTCAAAACGGTAAACCAGTTTACCTATCTCGGCTGCACCATTTCATCAGATGCAAGGATCGACAACGAGATAGACAACAGACTCGCCAAGGCAAATAGCGCTTTTGGAAGACTACACAAAAGAGTCTGGAAAAACAACCAACTGAAAAACCTCACAAAGATAAGTATATACAGAGCCGTTGTCATACCCACACTCCTGTTCGGCTCCAAATCATGGGTCCTCTACCGGCATCACCTACGGCTCCTAGAACGCTTCCACCAGCATTGTCTCTGCTCCATCCTCAACATTCATTGGAGCGCCTTCATCCCTAACATCGAAGTACTCGAGATGGCAGAGGCCGACAGCATCGAGTCCACGCTGCTGAAGATCCAGCTGCGCTGGGTGAGTCATGTCTCCAGAATGGAGGACCATCGCCTTCCCAAGATCGTGTTATATGGCGAGCTCTCAACTGGCCACCTTGACAGAGGTGCACCAAAGAAGAGGTACAAGGACTGCCTAAAGAAATCTCTTGGTGCCTGCCACATTGACCACCGCCAGTGGGCTGATATCGCCTCAAACCGTGCATCTTGGCGCCTCACAGTTCGGCGGGCAGCAACCTCCTTTGAAGAAGACCGCAGAGCCCACCTCACCGACAAAAGACAAAGGAGGAAAAACCCAACACCCAACCCCAACCAACTAATTTTCCCCTGCAACCGCTGCAACTGTGTCTGCCTGTCCCGCATCGGACTTGTCAGCCACAATCGAACCTACAGCTGACGTGGACATTTACCCCCTCCATAAATCTTCGTCCGCGAAGCCAAGCCAAAGAATGTACCTGCATTGATGGGGTGTCGGGAGCACCTGTCTGTGGGTAATTGTGGCAGGATTTAGCAGTGGAGGATCAGTGGCTCCAGCCTGTGGAAGATCAGGATTGGGGTCAGGGGCAAAGTCATTGGTGGCTCTGGCATGCGGGTGGCCGGGACCAGGATGAGACTTGAAAAGGAAGGTTCCAGAACATGGGTGGCTGGAGCCAGCGTGAAATCCCACATCAAAATTTGCAGAGGGGACAGTCTCTAGGGAGGTGAGCTTGCAAACCTTGATGGACACCAGGTGAGAGAAGAATTAAGAATTACAACTGGATGTGTGTTAACAGTAAAACAAAATTGTAGGTTAATTACAACACTTTCAGTTTCATTGTAAAGCAATATTTGTTTGAATACTTGGTGCAAAAGTGTATTGGTTTAGAATGGAGGGGACTATTATCTGGAATACTACACACAAGCCTTCTTTCACACATTTTGCTTCTGTTTCTCAATTCAGTCACATACTGATCAATACCTTCCTCCATTTCCTCTATATATGTGAAAAATCTGGGCCTCTCAAATGTCACATTACGTTTAGGTATCCAGTATGCCTCAAACTGTTCCATTATTTTTTCCAATTTCATTTAGTCTCCTTCAGCAGCAAATGTGAAGTTATTATACACCTCCAGGGCTTCATCACCCACAACGTCTAAGAAAACTGACGCTTTCACTTTATCACTTTTCTCATCAACTCCGACTGCCACTAAATACAATTCAAAATGCTGTTTAAATCTGTTCGAACTTTCAGCCACATTACCTGTCAACTGAAGTTTTGCTGGTGGATGTTATCCTTCCACTTTTCTCTTTGTTAGCTTCTCTTCACTGATCCGTTGCTTATTTTAGATTTTACCTTTTAAAGTATTTCATTTTAATTTCCTTCATCCCACTTCTGACACAATGTTTCATTTTATATTTGTATGTGTGAGTTCTTTGACAACACATGGATGAAGGAAATGGTTCTTTACCTTAAAGTTGTTGTAAACAGCACCATGAAGCATGCCATGAGGCTGCAAGGCTCCATTACAGATCAAACATACTGTGCCTCCTGCTCTCTGTCAGCCCCCTGTTGGCAGCCAAGTCTAATCAAACAGTAACTGTAATCAAGGCCTTGCTAGTGGCCATGCAAATATGATCACTATCATTATATAGACAACATTCACAGCTTTTCCATAAGTTTTCCTGGTAACCTCCTTGAAAAACTCTATAAGATAGGTTAAACATAACATTACACATACAAAGCCATACTCAGTCCATGGCTATCCAAATACTTGTATATCTGATCTAACTGACCCATAATTTCCTGGGTTACTTTTCAAGTCTTTTTTAAACAACAGAACAATATGATCTACCCTCCAATTCTTCAGCACTTCACCTGTGGCTAAGGACATTTTAAATATTTCTGCCAGGGCCCCTGCAATTTCTGCAATAGCCTCCCTCAAGGTCTGAGGAAATATCTTGTCAGACACGTAGGAGTTATCCACCTTGTTTGTTTTAAGACAACAAGTACTTCCTCCTCTTTAATCTGTATGGATTCCATGCCCTTACTGCTTGTTTTCCTTACTTCCCATCACCCTGACATTTTCCTGTGTAAATACTGATGCAAAAAAAACATTAAATATCTCCCTCATCTCTTCTGACTCCATACAAAGCCAACCATTCTGATCTGCAAGGGGACCAATTTTGTTCTTTACTATCCTTTTGCTCTGTAGATACCCTTAGGAATTTCCTTCACATTGTCTGCCAAAGCAACCTCATGTCTTCTTTTGGCCTTCCTGATTTCTGTAAGTTTTTTTCTTGCATTTTTTTACTCCATGAGTACTTCATTTGCTCTTTGTTACCTGATATACCCCTCTCTTCTGAACCAAATCCCCAATATCCCTCAAATACCTAGGTTTCCTATGCATGTTAGCTTTTCCTTTACTCCTGACAGTAATATGTAAACTCTGTATTCTTATAATTTTGCCTTTGAAGGCTTTCCACTTACTGAAGTCATCCTTGCCAGAAAACAACTTGTCCCAATCACGCTTTCTGGATCCTTTCTCATTTCCTCAAAATTGATCTTTCTCCAGTTTAGAAATACAACCTGAGGAGCAGACCTATCCTTTTCCATAATTAACTTGAAACTAATGATCACTGGACCCAAAATGTTCCCCATACACATACTTCTGTCACCTGTCCTGTTTGGTCCTGAATAGGAAAACCTGTTTGCTTTCTCTCTGGTACCTCGATATATTGATTTAGAAAACGTTCCTGACCACATATGGTGAACTGCAAGCCATCCAGCCCTTCTAAATGTGACAGCTATTTGCAAGTAGTTCTATTTAAATAAAAATGAGGATCAACATAGTTCTGTAACTGGGGAGCCTTGGATATCAAGGGCTCTATGAAGTGAAAAAAGCAAAATCTCCTCAAAGCTTAAAACAGGGAAGGCCATTCAGTCCAGGGGGTATTGCAGGGGGTACAGAAGAAGTGCAGGGGTATTTAAGCAAAGAATTCAGGAGACTAGAAGGAGGGCAAAATATTAATGGTGCTTAAAGTTAAAAGAAGTTCCAAAGTTAAATATTTAAAGGCCAAGAAGATGACTAGGGAATGAGTAGGGGCTTTTGGGATCAAAATGGCCATATGTGCATTGAACCAGAGGGCAGAGGTGAATTCCTAATCAATTTTCCAATTTGTATTCACTACGAAGAAATGCATTTATATTTGTGGATTGTACAAAGGAAGCTATGAAATTCTTAAATGTGTTATCACTAAAAATAAATAATATTTTATTATTATGGAGCTTAAAGTGGATAAATCCCCTAGGCCTGCTGAGATATATCTGGGCAGCTATGAGAGGCAAGGGAGAAAATTGCTGTGGCCTAGACATGCTGGCCACAAATCTGCAAATGTCAACATCACTTTAACTGATGTTTTATTTTCCTAATATCCTCCTATTGTTTTTATCTCTGTTGCAAAAATACTTCTTGTGATTGCAGTATCTTTATTTACCCAACCCTAGCTTCTCTCTTTTTATTTTTATAATTTTTATTTAATAATTCACTGTGAACCACTTCAATAACAATTTTTCCAAACATTCATTAAAATATACACAGTGATATTTTTCCTCCATTTCTCCCCACCCCTACCCCTTATAACATAAAGCAAAACTAAAAGAAAGAAGAAAAATAAATAAACAATAAAAGAATACAAAAGAAAAAGAAAAAAAAATAGTGACATCCTAAATTCCATATTTAAGTATTTTTTGTTCTTGTAGCTTATCATTTTAAGTGATGGAGGTCTGAAATTGGTGGTTTCTAGTATACTTTATGTATGGTTTCCAAATTTGTTCAAATAAAGTATATTTGTCTTTTAGATTATGTAATTTTTTTGAATGGAATACACTTGTTCATTTCTATGTACCATTGTTGCATTTTTAAGGTTGCCTCCATTTTCCAATATGTTGCTGCTGCCAAGTGCAATCATAATAAATCTTTTTTTTGAATCCTGTCTATTTTAGGCCTAATTTTTTGTATTCTTTGTTGTTTAACAGGAAGATTTCTGGATCTTTTGGTATCTTATTTTTTGTAATTCTATTTAATATTAAGTTTAAATTCTGCCAAGAAGTTTTCATTTTTGCACATGTCCAAATTGTGTGTAATATTGTCCTAATTCCTTGTTTATCATGGAAACATCTGTCCAACATTGTTGGATTCCATTCTTTTAACTTTTGTGGTGTCACCTATAATCTAAATGCCAATTATATTGTATCATATGAATCCGAGTATTTATGGTTCCTGTGCATAGTTTCTCCCATGTTTTGTTCTTTATTCGGATTTTTAAATCTTTTTCCCAACCTTGTTTAAGTTTGTACATTGCTTCATCATTTTCTTTGTATTGCAATTTTCTATACATATTTGTGATCATTTTTTTTTACTATTGTTGTGTTTGTAATTAAGTATGCATAGCAGCTACTCTCAGGTCATCTAAAGCTAGCTCCCAATTTTTCTTTTAAATACATTTTCAACTGATAGTATGAAAATATTGTACGATGTGATATTCCGTATTTGTCTTTTAACTGTTCAAATGTTAATAAATTATTTCCCAAAAAGCAATCTTTTATTCTTTTAATACCTTTTCTCACCCATTCTTTAAAAAAATAAATTGTCTATTGTAAAAGGAATGAATGGGTTTTGTGTTAGTAGCATTTTTGGTATTTGATAATTTATCATATTTTGCTCCAGATGTATTCACTTCCATGTTTTTAGTATATGATGTAGTATTGGTAAATTGTTGTGTTGCACCAGTTTTTCATCCCATTTATAAAGTTAACGTTCTGGGATTTTTTCTCCTAGTTTGTATAATTTTATCTTGAGTCAGTTTGGTTTTTCTCCCATCTGATAAAATTCTGATAGATATCTTAATTATGCTGCCCTAGAATAAATTTTGAAATTTGGTAACTATAATCCTCCTTGTTTATACATCCTTGTTAATTTTTCTAAAGCTACTCTTGATTTTTTCCCCTTCCACAAAAAAATTTCTTATTAATTTATTCAGTTTCATTAAAAAAAAATCCTGTCAAGGGAATCGGTAGCATTTGAAATAGATATTCATCTTAATGCAGTTTACTCTTCCTATTAAAGTTAATGGCAAATCTTTCAATTTTTCTAAATCTTGTATTTTTTTATTAATGGTTCATAGTTAACTTATATAAATGATTTAAATTGTTATCTATCCTGATACCAAGGTAACGTATAGCCTGTGGTTGCCATTTAAAAGGGGTTTCCTTTTTATATTTTGCATAATTGAGTTTGTTCATTCAATTCACTTCACTTTTATTGATATTAACCTTGTATCCTGATATTTCTCCATATTCTTTCAATTTTATATATAATCTTTTTATTGATTTATTTGGGTCTGTTAAATATACTATAATGTCATCTGCAAACAAGCTAATTTTAAATTCTTCCTCTTTTACTTTTATTCCCTTTATCCTAGGTTCCCTTCTTATCAGTTCTGCCAATGGTTCTATGGCCAAAGCAAACAGGGAAGGTGATAGTGGACATCCCTATCTGGTTGACCTACTCAATTTAAAGTGATCTGAAATGTGTCCATTTGTTACTACTTTTGTCAAAGGTCCATTATACAATGCTCTAATCCAATTAATATATTTTTCAGGTAGTACTTTAAACAGATAATTCCATTCCACCCTATCGAAATATTTCTCAGCATCTAGAGTTACTGCTACAGTTGGTGCCTTATTTAATTGTGCTGTGTGGATTAAATTAATACATTTACAGACATTATCTGCCACTCTTCTATTTTTAACAAATCCTGTCTGATCTATTTTCACTAACTTTGGTACATAATCTGTCAATCTATTCACTAGTAATTTTGCAATTAATTTAGAATCTGTATTTAGCAAAGATATTCACTTTCCACTTGGAATGGGATGGATTCTTCAATGACATGTATTTCTGCCTTGGCAATCTCATCCTTGATGACTTCGAAGCCTTTACGAGCCTCCGCTGATGGGGGAAATTCCATTGTTTTCACTAATGACCAGGCCTTGTCCATGTAATTGGGAACCCATTGGGCATAATAAGAAAAGAACCCGAGGCATCTTTTCAGGGATTTCAGGTTCTGGGGCAACGGGAGTTCCCTAAGGGGCACATTCTCTCAGGGTCAGGGGACATGATCTCTCCCTCCACCACGTACCCCAATATCACCAGCTATAAGTGCAGAACACGCACTTCTTCTGATTATACATCAGGTTAAGATTTTTATCGTGACGAGGAATTCCCTTAGATTTGTATCGTGTTCCTCCACGTCATGGCCGCATATGGTGACATTATCCAAATACGGGAACATTACCTTTATTTTGTTGTTACAAGCCCAAAAGACTCCAAAACCCAGCAGCAATAGACAAAACAAAAGGTATTTTTAATCAACTTCAAACATGAAAATAGAATCAAACATTAACTCTTTACTTAACTAACCCAAATTAACCCCCTTCTAATTCTAAGCGCACGTGTATGCAATGTGTGTGTAATTCAAGAAAAGTTCTTTGGTTCGCAGTTCAATCTCACTTCTCCTTCCTCCAAGTTCTCTGGTTGCAGGCAATCACCATACTGTGCTCAGAATTTAACATGTATAAAGATCATCAGGCTTGGTGCTTGAAAGGTAAATGTTTACTGCTCAGGAAGGTTCTTGTAGGGTTTGCAGAGAGAGATATTTGTTGCTCCACGATTTCCACAACTGAGGTACCACCACTAGTCACCTCAGGGTCTCGCTGATGAAACTTGCCCCATCAGGGTCTTCAAGATGGTAACTTTGGTGGTATACCTACTGCAGGGGGCAATCTCTGTACCTGCAGGAGTGTAAGGAGACAGGCCAATCAGTCGGCCTGAATGGATCAAACCCCACCCGATCGGGTGTCAATCACCCTCCGGGATTATAAGCCTGTGCTGGCCTCCCGAGGCCTCACACTGAGTTGCTGCAGCCACAGCCAGCCTGGTTCTGTGGAGGTTTTTGTGGATTAAAGCCTGTTGTTCAGTTTTTATCTTGTGTGTGTCTGATTCTGTCCAACAGCACACCACAATTTAATCCACAAAATTTTCCCACAGCTGCCATGGAAAAACTCCTGTGTGCAGGGAGCCTCGAGGTCAACCCACGCCACCCGGAAGACCAGACATGCTTCGATATCTGGCAGCACGCGGTCAAAGCAATCATCGAGGCACACGAGGGCGACATCCTGGACTCCGATCAGAAGAGGTTGGTCCTACTCCGGTCAAAGCTGGGTCCCTGAGCCTTCCAGGTAACCAAAGGCTGCTCCACGTACAAGAGCGCAATGGAAACTCTTGAAAACTTGTACAAGCCCGCCATGAATGTGGTCTGTGCAAGGTATCTCCTCAACACCCAAGCCCAGCAACCCGGGGAGATGGCTGAGTCTTACCTGGGACACTTGCGAGAGTTGGCCCGACCATGTCTGGCTGAACCCGGGGTAGGTGAGAGGAGGTCGAGAGGCTGATCTGGGATGCCTTCGTCCGAGGGCTATGCTCGTGGGCCATCCGGCAGAAGCTGCTGGAGGACAACATCTATGCCCTAACCAGGACTGTGGAAGTGGTCCAAACCCTGGAAGCAGCAGCCAACCCTACACGTTGAAGCCTTCAATTCTGGGTTCCCCCAGGCTCTCTCATGGCCCTCTCACACTGCAGCTGCAGCCCCTGGCTGAGCTGGGGAGTAGAACATCGCTGCAGCAGGCGCCCAGCACCCCTGTAAGTACTGTGGGTCCTGGTGTGGGTCAGATCGATGATCATGCCAAAACTGCCCAGCTAGGAACCTATATTGTTCCCGATGCGGCAAGAAAGGCCACTTTGCAAAAGTGTGCCTCTCTAAACCTGCTGGCAGCTCAGCGCCCCTCTATGACCTCCCTACCTCCCCCACAGACCCCCCTCCACGTGCTCATGGCTGAAGGGTGCCATTGTCCCCGCGACGACTTCCGCCTTCCCCGACTTCGACCGCGCAACATCCGGCCCCGCCAGCAACCGTCGCAGTGTGTGCCCCGTGCATCTGCACCAGCCCTTGCCCTCGCCGTTCGCTGAGAACTACAGTGATGTCACTTCCGGCTGACTTAATGAAGTCACGGCCGCTGGCCGTGATGATGACACTTCTCTCGGTGCAGCGGACACGGCTGGGGAAGAAGGTCAGCCATGCAGCGGCTCCCTACGTGCCGCTGCCACCTTGGGCCAGGCACAGGGACACAGAGGGCCCCCGACGACATTGAGAATGATGTGGTCAACACGGGCGATGACCAGGCTGCCTTACCGACGCTCCCTACGCCTCCAGGTGCCATCAGCTGCTGAACCCCCCACCCAGCGACCGATGGCAACGTGGTCAACATGGGCGATGACCAGGCTGCCCTACCGACACTCCCCATGCCTCTGGAAGCCATTGCCTACTGCATGCTGCACCTCACGACCTTTGTCAACATGGCCAACATGGGCTATGACCAGGCCGCCCAATTGACGCTCCTCATCCCTCTTGATAGAGACGACTCCGACTCCGAGATGGTCCTGGCCGCCACCATGCTGACCAGGGACATTACCCACGATCTCGGGCACTCGATGATGGATGTGTGAGTCAATGGGCAGGTAACAAAGTGCCTGTTGAGCAGTGGCAACACTGAGAGCTTCATTCACCCAAGTGTGGCCCACTCCCTAAGGTTAAAGGTTCACCCCACCACCTGCTTGATCGCCCTCGCCACCAAGGATAAAAATGTTGGTACCCTCAGGCACTGCTCAGTCGATATAAAGGTGGGAGGGGAGACTTACACAGGATTCAGGCTCCTGGTCATGCCCAAACACTGCACACCACTCCTCCTGGGCCTGGATTTCCAGTGCCACCTGCAGAGTGTCACACTTGCCTTCGGGGGGCCCCAACCTCCACTCACATTGCACAGCACGCCAACCTACCAGCCCCGGCCATCCTGTGGCCTGTCCACACTGCACATTACCCCATTGGAGCTCTTCCCAGATCTTGCGCTAGGCTGCAAGCCGATCGCCGCCAGAAGTAGGCACTATTGCGCTGCAGACAAGGACTTCATCAAAGCGGAGGTGCGACGACTCCTGGTGGAAGGCATTACAGAGCCCAGTAACAGCCCTTGGAGAGCCCAAGTCCTGGTGGTCAAAGGGGGAAGTAAGCTGAGGATGGTCATGGATTACAACCAGACCATTAATCGGTACACCAAGCTGGATGCCTACCCCCTGCCGAGGATCGCCGACATGGTCAATGAGATTGCCCACTACCGGGTTTTTTCTATGATTGACCTGAAGTCGGCGTATCACCAAATACCTATTCACCCGAAGGACAAGCCCTACACTGCCTTTGAGGTGGACGGGAGCCTGTACCAGTTCCGCCGGATTCTTTTTGGGGTCACGAACGGGGTCTCTGTCTTCCAGCGGGAGATGGATCGCTTGGTGGATTGGCACAAGCTGAAGGTGATGTTCCCATATCTGGATAACGTCACTATCTGCGGCCGTGACCAGCAGTACCAAGATGATAACCTGGAAAAAATCCTCCAGATGGCCGCAGAGCTGAAACTCACAACAAAGAGAAGTATGTTCAGCACCACCCGCCTCGCCATCCTGGGGTACATCGTGGCCCATGGAGTTGTCGGCCCAGGTCCAGAAAGGATGCACCCATTAATGGAGTTACCCCTCCCCCCCATGCTAAAGGCCCTCCACAGGTGCCTGGGCCTGTTCTTTCATTACTCGCAATGGGTCCCTCACTTCCCCGACAAGGTCCGCCCATTGACCCAAGCCACAACTTTTCCATTCCTACCTGAGGCGCAGGTAGCCTTCACCTGCATCAGGCAAGACATCGTGGACACCATGATGCAGGCTGTGGATAAGGACTTCCCCTTCCAGGTGTAGAGCGATGCCTCCGAGGTGGCCCTCGCCACTACCCTCAACCAAGGGGGGCGCTGTCGCCTTCTTTTCCAGGACCCTCCATGGCTCCGAGCTAGGGCACTCTGCCATTGAAAAGGAGGCCCAGGCGATTGTGGAAGCGGGCCGCCACCGGCGCCACTACCTGGCTGGCAGGAAATTCATGCTCCTCACGGACCAGCACGCTGTGGCGTTCATGTTTAACACTACCCACGAGAGCAAAATAAAGAATGATAAGATCCTGCGCTGGAGAGTCGAGCTGGCAACCTACAGCTACGATATCCAGTACTGCCCCAGGAAGTTTAACGACTCCCCTGATGCTCTCTCTCTCGCACCTGCACCTCTATGCATGACGATAGGTTGCAGGTATTGCTTGAGTCCCTCTGCCATCCGGGCGTTACCTGGTTTTACCATTTCGTTAAGTCCTGAAATCTGCCATACACCATCAGGGACGTCAAGGACATGACCGAAGCCTGTTGGGTCTGTGCGGAGTGTAAACCCCGCTTCTTCCGCCCCCCCCCCCCAGGCCCATGTTGTAAAGGCTACTTGGCCTTTCGTGCATCTTGGCATGGACTTCAAAGGGCCCCTGCCTTCCACGAACCGAAATGTCTACTTCCTCACGGTAGTGGACGAGTACTCACGCTTCCCTTTCACCATCCCTTGTCTGGACACCTCCATGGCCACCATCATCAGGGCCCTGGGGCAGATCTTCACCATGTTTGGCTACCCCACCTTCATCCACAGAGACCGGGGGTCTAGTTCCATGAGCGACGAGCTGCGCCAGTATCTGATGGCAAGGGGCATCGCGACTAGTTGCACGACAAGCTATAACCCAAGAGGCAATGAGCAAGTGGAATGCGAGAATGGGGTGGTCTGGAAGGCAGTCCTCCTGGCTCTCAGGTCAAAAGGGTGGGCCGTTGAATTCTGGCAGGATGCCCTGCCCAAGGCGCTCCATGCCATTCAGTCACTGCTGTGCACGGCTACCAATGAGACTCCTCACGAACGTCTGTTCTCATTCCCCAGGAGGTCGGCGACTGGAATGTCACTCCCAGCAATGGCTCACGTCCCCGGGACCGGTGCTTCTGCGTGTGATAGATGAGTAAACTTGACATGAAAATATGAAAGATGGGGAAACTAGTACAGACACATGGAGTGATGGATTAAACCAGTATGAACAGGCTAAGCATTTCCATGCTTAGCCTGTCCATTGTGGCACTCAGTCCCCGCAGGGTAGCTGCAAACTCAGACATCAACTGGGCAAGCTTCTCCACTTTGGAGTGGCGCATTGCTTCCTCGTCTTCCCCCGGTCGGCAAGCATGACTCTCTCATGATTCAGCGCCTCCTCTGCACACTGGTGGTCTCTCTCACTGTCCTCCCTGTCAAGTACCAACATCATCGCCTACAGCTCCTTCATGAGAACCTGTCCCTTCTTCAGTTGCTGGCGCTTGCGTCTGGGACCAGAGGATGTGGGTGGAAACAGGAAAAGTGCATCAGCATTGGACTTAAATGCTTCTCCATAAACGCAACCTTAATGCTACTGTACCTATGTTCTCTGTTGAGAGTGCCGTCTCGCCACTTCCAGGGACAGTGACCTCTGCGTTCCCTCTCTCAGAGGCATCCAAATCTGTGGCTGCTGGGTCCTAGGCGGTGGCTGCCTCCTCCTGGACTGGCATGTCTCCTCCATTGCCGCTGTGTGAACCCTGAGATACCTCAGGGATGAGCTCTGGGGATTCAGGGGTCTCGAGAGTGCTGGCTACATTCAAGGGAGTAGCTGAGCAGCTAGCCCCCCAGAGAGTGTGGCACTGATCAAAGTACTGCCACTCCTTGCGCCCATTGCCGTTCCTCCTGTTGTGGTCCAGGACTGCATGGAATTTCTTCCTCATGCTCTTCAGCTTCGTGACCACCTGGTTTTTACTGCGCTGGTGCCCTTGTGCTGCGAGCCGCTCAAAAGTGGGACCATCCCTAACTGTCCCAGTGAGCTTTTCCTGGGATTCCTGAGTCAGATGGTCTAGAAGCAGTCTTACCTCTTCTTCAGACAAGTTACTAGCCTTTCTTGGACCCATTGTTCAAATCCACTGTTTCCATTCATTGCTAAAACAAAATGACGGAATCTGCACAAGCCTGCCTGCACAATGTGCTTCAAGATTTGTGCCAGGCATCTCAGGCTGGCGACGTCAGCAGCCTGACCTTTTAACATCCGCTTTCAGCCAGCTGCATTCAGGTGGCTGGGGGAGCCACTGAGCTGAGCTGATTATCCCTCTCTGAGGAGGATTACATAGCTCGCCTCAAGAGCGCCTCCTGCACATTCAGGTGGCCTCAAAACTGCCGCATATTGCCTAAACATGCGGCTTTACATGTGGGGCAATTGACCATCTAAAAGTGCCTATTGTGATCATCCACCATGCGGTCCATCTCCCTTTGGAATGTTGATACCCATTCGTCAGACCGAATGGCACTCTGAGGAACTGATACTGTTAGCCATCAGCTCCAAAAGCTGTGTAGGCCCTGTCCTCTGGGCGGGTTGGGATCTGATGGTATGTCTACTTAAGGTCTGGTGGAGAGGACCCTATATTGGGTAACTCATTCACCACGTCGGCAATTCAGGGTAGGGGGTGGGCATCCAGTAACATAAATCTATTCACAGTGTGGCTGTAGTCTATTACCACCCAGTTCTTCTCACCCCCTTCCCACCCCTTTTACCACCCACATCTGTGCTCGCCAGGGGCTGTTGTTGGGCTCTATGATGCCTTCGGCCTACAGTCTCTGGACTTCAGTTTTAATGAAACGTCTGTCCTCCAGGCTATATCTCCTGCTTTTGGCAGCTATTGGTCTGCAATTCTCTGATGTGGGGGCAGAGGGACCTGAAGGGCGGACAGCCCACACATACTGCCCAGCTTATTCTCATTGGCTGGGCTGAATTCTGCACCGTGATCGGGGGTGCTCTCTGTCAAACTGCATCGTTACACTTTCCAGCTGACACTGGAAGTCTAACCCCAGGATAACCAGCGCACAGAGTTTGGGAATTACCATGATTTTAAAATCCCTGTACTTCCTGTCCCACACCCTTAATTCTAACTGACAATACTCACACGTCTCTGCAGACTGGGCTTTAGATGCCAGGGATATTTGGCACT
Organism: Narcine bancroftii; assembly: GCF_036971445.1. Classification (NCBI taxonomy): domain Eukaryota; kingdom Metazoa; phylum Chordata; class Chondrichthyes; order Torpediniformes; family Narcinidae; genus Narcine; species Narcine bancroftii. Next base: position 132,923,804 of record NC_091471.1, on the reverse strand, counting down.
TTTCCAGAGACACCTTCAGTGCATAATGCTTTATTAAGTCTGGGTGGATAAAACTTTTGTGCTCCCTGTGTCAAACAAATAACCCGTGGCGTGACTGTTTACCTCAGTGTTCATTATCGATGGCGCCAGCTAGTGAGGCCTGTTCAGATCAGCATCTCAGAGGCTAGGATTAGGTCCAATTCAGAGTCACCATTGTACCATTCCTGTCGGTAATATGTCAGACTTGGCACCACAGAAGATGACCGCCCCCAGTACTCGCACATGGCTAGGACCAGAGGTGAAGTTAGCGATCGCTGATCCAAAGCCGGAAGTGATGTTAGCGATCGTCGTCTTAGTGACCGCTCCCCCAAAGATGGCGACTCATCCCTCAGATTGCACATGGTAATAGGCTGTCTCCGGCACACCTTTGCAGAGTGCCCTTTCTTTTTGCAAATTGAGCACACTGCATTCCTAGTCAGGCAGGACTTCCAGGGGTGCCTGGACAGCCTGCAGAACCTGCACTTGTCGGCCCCGGATGCCACTGTTGTTGGTGCCATATCCCAACATGGCAGCACCCTCATTCCCAATGAGGACACTGGACTGCCGACGGTGTAAGTCTCACAACTTTGCACTGCAGTCTCCATCGCCTCCCCCAGGTCCAGTACTTCTTGCAATGTGCAGTTTCCTTTCTCCAACAGTCTTTGACTTCAACTCATCGGCATACTCGGAGGCAATCACCATAGTACATGCACAGGCTCTAACCAGCTCTCTAATCGCCTGCTTGAACTGTGCAAAGGGCTCCAAGTGTCTTGACGCCGAGTCATTAATTTGTACCTCACGTACATTGGGTTCGTTGGGGTCCCGTACTGCTTCTACAGCAGGGTCATCACCTCATCATACATTCGGCAGTCTCTAATTATTTGAAATGCCCAATTGTCCATGGAGGCAAACAGGAGATCGTACTTATCTTCAACATCCCTTAGGTTGTGGTGGCGCATGGACGTCTGCATCCCATGCAGCCACCTCTTGTGCAGCCACCGTCTGTGTTGGGCTCCATGGGTTCAATCATGAGCATGGTTGGCTGGCAAACTTCTCCCATTACCCACTGCAGAGTTGATGCAGACCCCAGGGATGCATCTGCTACTGCACCACATGGTTGGCTCAACTCCACCATCTGTGGGTTGGGTGATCGGACATCTTCCTGATCACTGCTGCTTTGCCCTGTATTCTGAGCTTCCATGGCTTTTGTTTTGGTAATTAAATTGTGGTGCACATAATAATCACGTTGACATGATGGATTGATTAAACGGCTTTAATTACCAAAAACCTAAGCATTACTAATACACTACTTGGCCAGGTTCCAGGTACAGGAACAAGAGGGGGCAAGTCCCGGCACGTCAGCCTTTATTGGGAAATTCGGGGAGGAGTCAAGGGAGGCGTTAAGGAAGGTCAGGGTGGTTTGGAGTGGCCAGTCATAACATCTATGCAAATACCTTTCACCACAGCCCAGAGGATATCTATCTTTACTCACTGTAAGGCAGCAAGCACCACCTCCTCTTTAATCTCTATATGTTCCATGCCTCTACTTCTTATCCTGGCTTAAATTTTAAATTTAGACATACAGCGCAGTATCAGGGCCTTATGACCCAGGAGCCCATGCTGCCCAAATACCCCAATTAATCTTCAACCCCCAACCATTTTGAAGGGTGGGAGGAACACAGAAATGAGAAGATCATATAAACTCCTTAGAGATGGCACCGGATTCGAGCCTGGGTCGCTGGCACGGTGGTAGTGTTGTGCTAACTGTGCCACCTTGGTTTCATTGGCTTAGTACCAAAATGTTTCCTTCTGATTTGGCAGTTAGTGGTTTCCATTTCCTGGACATGAGTACCTAATTTAACAGTACACGAATTGGGAGAAATCCTTAATCAGTTGTATTTGCTGTGAATGAAAGACATGGGATTGGATAGATCCTTACAAGTATTTCTGGTCTGTATTTACTGTGGAAAAAGACATGAATGGTAGGGAACTCATGGAAGTTATTAGCGATGTATTAAAAAGAGACCAAATTACAAAAGAAGTGCTGGGGAACTTAAAACACCTACAGATAAAACCCCATTGTGAGAAGCTAGAGAAGAAATTGTGAAAGAGCCTGGCAGATTTAGCCACGGGTGAGTGCTGGTAGACAGGAGGACAAATAATATTATGCCTTTTTTTTAAGAAAGGCTGCAAGGACAATGCAGGGAACAAGATGATGGGGAACATCACATCAAGGGTGGAAAGGTTATTAGAGGGGTCTCTGAGAGAGAAGATCTATCAGCATCCAGAAAGGCAAGGACTGATTAGGGATAGTCAAAAGGCATTGTCTTAGGAAATAGAACACTTTGAATGTGAATGAGTTTTTTGAAGAGGTGACCAAGAAGTGTGATGAAGGTAGGATAATTGACATATTGACATCATCTACATGAACCTGAGCAAGGCATTTTACAAGATGCCACATGGTAGCCTGGTCCAGAAAGATAGATCATGTGAAATCCAAAGCCAGCCAGCCAAATAGATACAAAATTGGTCTGATGGTAGGAGGCAGAAGGTAGTGGTTTGGTTGCTTTTCAGGACTGTGACAAATAAACCAGGGCAGAATTTGCACAATAAATAGCAGGACCCTAAAAAATGTTGAAGAATAGGGAGAGCATAGGCATACAGGTGCATTGTTTCCTGGAAGTAGTAACACAGATAGACAAGGTGGTGAAAAAGGCATTTGGTATGTTTTCCCCATTGGTCAGAGGACAAGAGTTTGGACTTCATGTTATAACTATACAAGACATTGGTAAGGTTACATTTGGAAAACTGTGTGTTGTTCTGGTCATCTTGCTATAGGAAGGATATTATCACACATGCAAGAACATAAAAATATTACAGCACAGAACAGACCCTTTCAGCCACAATATATAATCCTATTCCATAACAATCTAACCCTTCCTTACCGCAGACCCTAACCCTCTATTTTTCTTATGTCAATGAACCAATCTAAGAGTCTTTTAAATGTTCCTATTATACCAGCCTCCACCACCACTTCCAGCAATGCATTCCAGGCACCCTCCACTCTTTATGTAAAAAACTTAGCTCTGATGTCTCCCCAAAACTTTCCTCCCCTCATCTTAAACAGATATCCTCTAGCACTTGTGTTATGGGGTATGTTAGAATGGTTATGGATAAATATGTCATTAAAAGAGATAAATTGTGGGGGTTTAGTGTAGGTTGTACTTCACAAACAGAGTGACACTTCACAAAAGACATCTCATTAAAATGCAAGAGCATTGCTGAAGCTAGACATTGAAGTTCCCCTGGTTAACTTTGCAGAAGCAATGAAGAATGCTGATCTATTGTGTATCGGCAATAAAGTCCAGGCTCAGAGATACTGATAGGATTTTTCAAAGATTGGGTTTGGAACCCTCTAAGAAGTCATATGGATTTTATAAGCAGAGAGAGGGAAAAAAATAAAACAGGTGATTTCTCTTTTAGAGAGAGAGAGAGAGAGAGAGAGTGAGAGAGAAAGAGAGAGAGAGAGAGAGAGAGAGAGAGAGAGAGAGGTCAGTTCTACAGTAGCAGTTGAGGCTGCAAAATTGCAAGCTGGCAGGCTTGTTGAAAACCCCATTTTAGAGACAGATTGTAGGTTCTAAGTTCAGCCTGTTCAAAACCCTTGTAGTCCTTACAAGAGGAAATGGCTGGCTAGAGTGTTTCTCCTGAAGTAAGAGAAACAAAAGGAACTCTGTGGTGACCTGGAAGAAGAGGTTATCATTTGGAAAACCCATGATGGGGCAAGTTTCTTTGGCAAGACACTGAAGTAACCAATTGGAGAAAATCAGTTTGTGTGTGTCCAACGAGCAACAAATTTCTCTCTGAAACCAACAAGAACCTTCCTGACTGGTAACCATTTAACTTTAAGCACCAGAGCCTGATGGAGATTAGAAATGTTGAATTCTGTGCACAGTATGACAATTGCCTGATACTGGTGAACTTGGACAAGTGAAAAGTGAATGATTGGACAGTGAAACAGAGAACTTTCCTGAACATATACACATTACATACAGATGTGCTTAGAATCAGGAGGGGGTTAAGTTAGGTTAAGTTGTTAATAGTAATAAGTTTAAGATTGATCTTGTTTAAGTAACCATTGTCTTGGTGAATTTCTATTTCTGCTGGGTTTTGGAGTCCTCTGGGCGTGAAACACTTGTGATTGTCACCCTGGGAAAAAAGTAAAAATCAAACCCTGCATACACTGTAATTGTAGTAAAAACACACTGAAATGCTGGAGGAACTCAATCAGTCTCACAGCATCGATTGGAGACAAAGATATATTGCCGACATTTCAGGCCTGAGCTCTTCTTCAAGGAATAAACAGAATAAATCAGAAGCAGGAAATCTCGGAAAGTCTCAGAATACAAACAATGAGGGAGGAATTGAGACCAACAAAAGGTGTTAATTGGATATGATAAGAATTTATCATGTCCATGCGAAAGGAGACAGGGAATGGAAATATGATGGGGGAAGGGAGGGGATGGTTAAGGAAAACCAGAGAAGTTGATATTAGTGACATCCATTTGGAGGGTACTCAATCGGAAGACGAGGTGTGTTCCTGCAGCTTGTGGGTTCTTTCAGTTTGGCAGTGCAAGAGACCATTAACAGCAAGGGAATGGTATGGAGAATTGAAATGGGTGGCCACAGGGAAATCCATGCTTTTGCAGGGGACAGAGTTGAAGTGCTCAACAAAGTGATCTCCCAGTCTGTGTCCAGTTTCTCTGATGTAGAGGAGACCACAGCAGGAATATTGGATGCAGTAGATGACCCTGCAGATTCACAAATGACATGTTGCTTCACTTGAAAGGACTGTTTGGGACCTCGAATGATGGTGAGGGAGGAGGTGAGGGTGCAAGTGGAGCATCTCCTGTGGTCACAAGGGTAAGTCTCAAGGGGATGACTGGTGGAGAGGGAGGAGTGGACAAGGAAGTCATGGAGGGAGTGGTCCCTATGGAAGGTGGAGAGGAGAATATGTATCTAGTGGTGTGATCACATAGTAGGTGGCGGAAATGGGAGAGGACCATATGTTGGATGTGGAGGCTGGTGGGGTGGTAGATGAGGACAAGGGGAATCCTGTCCTTGTTGTGCATGGGGGTGGAGGAGGCCAGGTCAGATATGCGGGTAATGGAGGATATGTGGGTGAGCACCGAGTTGATATTGTTAGAGGGAAAGCCACATTGTTTGAAGAAGGAGAACATCTCTGATGTTCTGGCATTTAAGTCTTTGTCCTGAGTGGAGACAGAGGAATTGAGAGAATGGTCTAGAATCCTTACAGGGGACAGGGTGGGAAGAGGTGTAGTCAAGGTTGCTGTTGGAGTTGGTGGGTTTATAGAAGATGTCTGTTGAGAGTTTGTCTCCAGAGAAGGGAACAGAGAGATCGTGGAAAGGGAAAGTGTCGCTAGAGATAGACCAAGTGAATTTGAGGACGGAGTGGATGTTGGCAGCAAAGTGGATGAAGTCAATGAGCTCATCATAGGTACATGAGGCAGCATCAAAGTAGTCATCAATATAGAGGAGGAAGAATTTAAGGGTCTTTCCCATGTAGACCTTTTTGTTGGCTCCATGTAGTCAACAAAAAGGGAGGCAAAGCTGGAGTCCATGCGGGTACCCATAGCTACCCATTTAACCTGGAGTAAGTGGGATGAGTCAAAGAAGAAATTATTGAGGATGAGGACAAGTTCTGCCAGCCAGTGGAGGGTGGTGGTGGAGGGGGACTGGTTGGTTCTATTGTCCAGAAAGAAACTAAGTAGCTTTTAGGCCTTCAGTATGGGGGATGGAGGTGTAAGGGATTGGATATCCATGGTAAACATGAGGTGATCGAGTTCAGAGAAATGGAAGTAATTAAAGTGATGGAGGACATGTGAAGGGTCATGGATGAGGGGTGGGGAGGGTCTGGATCGGGAGGGGAGGACAAAACAGAATCGAGGTAAGCGGAGATCAATTTGGTGGGGCATGAACACACAAGCATGATTGGTCTGGGACAATTTGGTTTGTAGATCTTGGGTCAAGGTAGAAACGAGTGGTACGGAGTTGGGAAACAATAATGTTGGAGGACGTGCCAGGGAAGTGATGGGAAGTGTTGGTGCATGATACAGTGGTTTGATGAGTTTTGGTGGGATCCTGTTGGAGGGGTGTCTGAGAGTTGTTGCCTGGCTTCAGCCAGATAAAGGTCAGTGCACCAGACCACAATAACACCACTCTTATCTGAAAGTTTGATAGTGAAGTTAGGATTGGTGCAGAGAGAGTGGAGGACCAGGTATTCCGAAAGGGTGAGATTGAAATGAGTGAGGGGAGGAGGAAAGTTGATATGGTTGATGTCACAGCAGCAGTTGGAAATATAAAGGACCAGAGCAGGCAGAAGACTGAAACAAAGTGTCTAGGAGGAGGAAGACATTTTAAAGTGGAAGAAGGGATCTGTAGTGGGGGGTGGAGAATCGTGGTTGTGGAAGTTGGCTTGGAGTTGGAGCTGACAGAAGAAGAGTTCAACATCATGATGTGCACAGAACTCGTTAAGGTACAGGAGAAGGGGACAATGGTAAGGCTGCTACTGAGGAGAGAGCGTTCATTCTCCAAGAAGGGAAGGTCAGAGGGGATGGTAAAGTCCTGGCAGGTATTAGGAGGAGGTTCAATGGGTGGAGGGTGTCAGGGAGGGGAGGAGGATGGTGGAAATCAGGAGGTGGAGGGTAGGAAGAGTCCAAGGGCGGATGGGGAGAGTTGGAAAAGTCAGAAGGTGGAGAGAGAGAGAAAGGGGGGTCCACGTGCTTCCAGAGCTAGGGTGGCAGTTCGTGAAGAAACTCAATCATGTAGGTTGCAGGGGCCAAGGTGAAAACCCATGTCTGAAGCTCGGTTCTGTCGGGAAATAGGTTCTGGCTGTCAACTCTATGTCTCTCATAATCTTATATATCTTTATTAAGTCTCCTCTCATCCTTCATCGCTCCCAAGAGAAAAACCTTAGCACTATCAATTTTATTTCATATGACATGTTCTCCGTTCTTCTGCTCCCTCTGTCTAAAGAATGTAAAAAGCATGCACAAGGATGTTTCTGGCACTCAAGGGGTTAAGAGAGACTGGATAGGCTTGGACCTTTTATTTTGGAGCGTAGGAGGCTGAGTGGTGACCTTGTAGAGGTATAGTATACAAAATCATAAGGGGTGTAGAGTCATTGTCTTTTCTCCAGAGTGGGAGAGTCCAAAGCTAAGGGAGACGGTTATGGTACAGGGGAAAATATATAAGACAACTGGATGTTGCATACATGGAATTAGCTGCCAGAGGAACTGGTGGAGGTGGTCAAAATTAAACATTTAAAATAAAATTTGACACGTTCATGGATAAGGAAAGCTTAGAGGATAAGCATAGACTAGCTCTGATCAGAAACCCACTTGGCATGAATGAGTTGGGCCAAATGATCTATTTCCATCTTGTACATCGTTATAGATCTGCTGAGAAGTTCTACACTTCAGATGTTTCAAGATTCATGAGCACAGTTTTAAAATGAAGGCAAAAGACATTGAGGATGAGAGGATTGTTTTTCACAGGGAATTGATACTGACCTGGAGCTGAATGTTTGCAAGGACAGTGAAAGAAAGACAATTAGGGTATCACACAGCAGGATAGATAGGCATTTGAGGAAAAATTAATTTATAAGACTAAAGATGAGGGAAAGGGACTGTACACATTTCTCCACAGGAATCTATAGAACCATTGAACCACAGAACATTACATCACAGAAACAGGCCCTTCAGCTCTTATCCCAGATACTTGGCCAATATTCATGCTCAAGCAAGATAAAAATAAAGTGCAGATATTTTTGTCACTTAAATCATTGTGGATTTTAGGAGCCATGCCATACACATGTCAATTATGCAGTTGGTTATAAATCACTTTTGGGATTCAAGAAGCATCAAAAAGAATAGTTAAATTGAAGGGAAAAAAAAATTCTACCTTAAAATGCTTGGTAGAATCTCCTTGTGGTCCAAGGAATGACTACAGTAAAAGTCTGAAGAATGAGTGAAAATCTAGGGATAAAAGCCTTTTTGATGCCAATAGCAAGGTTTCTATTTCCAAATTACATATATTGTTGGAGAACAAGAACTGAATGTTAATGCAAAATATGTAAATAAAGAGTAACAGTTTTATTTAAATCTAAATTGTTTTGCAGTTGTTCCTCTAGATCAGTGGTTCTCAACCTTTTTCTTTCCACCCTCATAGAGGTAAACAATCCTTTATCCAGAACCCTTGGGGAACAGTGTGTTCCAAATTTCAGATTTCAGAACAAAAACCAGCTGCCCCAGATTTAAGCCCACCCGAATTGTGCTGCTGCATCCACCCCACTTTGTGCTGGGGTCTCTCTCCCCCTCACCCACCAGAGTCACGCTGTTGTCTCTCTCCCTCCTCGCCCACCTGAGTCGCGCTGCCATCTCTCTCCCCCGCCCAAATCGTGGTGCCGCCTCTCTCTCCCCCCTCGCCCACCTGAGTTGCGCTGCTGTCTCTCTCTCCCCTTGCCCACCCGAGTCGTGCTGCCGTCTCTCTCCGCCTTTGCCCACCTGAGTCGTGCTGCTAACTCTCTCCCCCCCACCAAGTCGCACTGCTATCTCTACCCCCCCCCCCATCCACCCAACTTAGTTGAGCTGCTGTCTCTCTCTCTCCCTCTGCTGTACCAGCACCAGGATAAAAATGCTAGTTTTTGGAGATTTCTTGATTTTAGATGTCGGGATAAAGGATTGTGTACCTGTACCACTTTAAGTATTCCCTATGCCATCGGTGATCTATGATTAGTAAGGGATTGCTTAAGGTGGTATGTGGGTGGAAAGAAAAAGTTTGAGAACGACTGTGTGAGAAACAGAAGTACCTTTAAAGAAATTGCTCGAGACAAAAATTGAGAACAAAGAACATTTATTATACAACAATGCAAAGTTGGGTGCTTCCCCTTACCCTGGGAATACACACAGATACTGAGGCAGACCCAACTTTTATACATTTCATTTCAATACAGAGATACCTTCCCCTTAACATTCTTCTGCCTCCTGGATTGGTTTAGCATTAGGTAATTCTGCCCACGTGGATTCTAACTTCTTATCAGTTTATGTGGCTTCCTGCAAACTTGTTAGCCAGAGAAGTCTGATGTCTTTGTTCTTCACTCATTAATCAATCCCTAAGACTTGCTAAAGCTATCTACTTGTTATCCTGTTTTGAAGATCCTTAGTTTATTACACTTTTACAACCCTTCCTCTCATTCCAGCATCCCTTCACCCTGATTTAACCCATAATACTTCATCTCTAATGAGCACTTGCTTGACTCCTCACATTCCAGTATCCCTTCACCTTAAGTTAACCCATAATACTTTATTCTTAACTGGCACTTGCTTGACTCCTAACATTCCAGTATCCCTTCACCTTAAGTTAACCCATAATACTTTATTCTTAATTGGCACTTGCTTGACTCCTAACATTCCAGTATCCCTTCACCTTAAGTTAACCCATAATACTTTATTCTTAATTGGCACTTGCTTCCAGTATCTCTGGACTCCTAACATTCCAGTATCCCTCACAATCCACCCTTTTTCTTTAGCTACGCTTAGTAAATCCCCATTCGGTAGTGTTCTGTTAAGCTTGGTCCTTTTCCCAGCGTGTGAGTAAACGAACTGTGGCCTCAGCATCATCAGACGGAGTTTGGGAAGCATACATCATTTGGGTTGTAGTGACCTGCCGAAGGGCCCGTTGGATTAAACACTGCACACAAGTCTTTAGGCAGCGGAGCACCATAATGGCCAGAATAGTGAGTCCAGCTGCTATAAGGGCTATGGATATCAGACACCAATTACCAATAAAAAGTCTAGTTCATCCCACACCGGACGGACCAAGGTTGCCCCGTCTGAACCTGGGCATGGGAAGATTTTCGAACTCCTGAAGAAGTGTCTTTAACTGCCTGACCATTGTGAGCATTGTCCTTAACCAGTCTTTCACAAACGCTGCCTTCAGCAGCCAACGAGTAATCAAGAGCCAGACGGTTTTGTTGAACTGTGGCTCGTATCTGTCGTTTTTCTTCAGCCCCTAAATTCAGGGCCATTGCTATCTGTTCGGTGATGATCTCCAAGGCTGCCTGGAGTCTGATTAAACGATTTAAATGCCAAGCAGCTTTAGTATTCTGGAGCAGCTTACTTCGTTTACAGCTGGAACTCCCCTTACAGAGGTGGTTTTTTTAACATTCCGAATGTCTGTGTGACCCAAAGGATGCTTTACAGGAGACCAAGTTGGGGAGGGGTGTTTCTTGTCACTTAACCTGTGAGTTGCAGCTTGTCTGCGAACATTAGCATAAGTATCACTGAGCCTGTGAGTTGCAGCCTGTCTGTGAACATTAGCGTATGTATTAACTCTCTCTCTGCCACATGTACAATCCTGACTACCATTCTGTCTGTCTTTGTCCCACCATCTCCTTTGTGCTATCCCTTTAAAACTCCTCTCTTTAATACCTGTAGAGGCCAAAATACAAATCAAATCTACTCCTCTAGAGCCGTTCTGTTCCCCTGGTCCATGTTGGGATCCTATATTAACCCATACCCCACTATGACTATACTTTATATCTATGCCCTGTCTCTAAAGGTAAATAATTGTCACCTCTGCTGCCCCTATTCCAGGAGGACTTAATACATCGTGAGTAATTTAGGGATGTTCCAAAAACGGGGAACCAACAAGTAAACAATACAGTAAATGGTAAAAACAACATTACAGCACTTTTTCCCGGCGTAGTGTAACTTTCAGATCAGAAGGATGATGGACAGCATGCCCGGTGGAGGGTAGATCATCAATGTCTTTAGTCCATGGATCAGCAGCTTGTTTAATTCATTGTATTTGAGTCCACCCCTTTTCTTTCGTTCGCACTGCAGTGTCTGTAATCAAAAGTACACAATAGGGGCCATCCCAGACATGTTTTAGTTGGTGATCTTGCCATGCTTTTACATATACCCAATCACCAGGTTTAAGAATGAATAGGATACTCCAGGGGTGGGCAGTAACAGCTGCATGTCTATTTTCTCCGTGAGCGCAGCCTGTTTGGCAGCTGCATCTGCCTTTCTGTTCCCCTGTGCTTCAGGACTGTCACTACTTTGATGGCTCCGTACATGAACTACAGCTATTTCCTCAGGTAATGTGAGAGCATCTAGAGATTGGACAATTAAGTTTTCATGGATCAACTTTTGTCCTTTTCCAGTTATCATTTCCCGCTCTTTCCAGATCTCCCCAAAGTTGTGCACTACACCAAAAGCCTACTCTGAGTCTGTGTAGATCATGCCCACCTTGTTCTCTAGACCCTGGAGAGCTCTACAGAGGGCATACAATTCACAAGATTGTGCGGACCAATGACCGGGAAGGTGACCGGCTTCAATCACCACTCCTTCTTTCCCATCCACTACACTATACCCGCTATAGCGAGTGCCATCAATGCAACGAGAAGATCCATCAATAAACCACCTTTCACCCTCCTGTAAAGGCTCATCACTTAAATCCTCTCTAATTTTGGTCTGTAAATCTATTACCTCTAAACATACATGCTCTAACTCATTTATGGTACTGTCAGAATTTGGAGAAACCAAGAAAGCTGCTGGATTGTGTTCTTTATTCGTAATCAGGGTCAAATCATCCCTATCCATTAGGATCGCTTCATATTTTAAAATTCTAGAGTCTGTGAGTCACCTTCCAGCACGTCGTAAGAGAATATTGCGGACTGTGTGAGGGGTGTGAACTATCATCAGGGCACCAAACATAATCTTTCGTCCTTCCTCATCTAAAATAGCAGTGGCTGCGATAGCTTGCACACACTCTGGCAAACCACGACAAACAGGTCTAAAACTTTTGACAGAAAAGCAACTGGCTGTCTACAGTCTGCCCTCTCTTGTGTTAGTACTCCGGTGGCTACACCTCCTTTCGCATTGGTATATAGGTCAAATGGCTTATTTAGGTTGGGTAAAGCCAACACTGGGGCACTAATAAGGCACTGTTTCACCAAGTTAAAATCTTTAATCTCTTCCTCTGTCCAGACAACAGCTTCGCCCCCTAGAATCGTAAGTTTATAATAGAGAAATCTGACTAGGCTAGAATAATTTTATATCCAGATTCTACAGTATCCCACTAAACCAAGGAATTTCCTAAGTTCTTGGGCATTCTTGGGAGCGGGGGATCTGTAGAATACCACGTATCCTCTCTGGACTTATTTTCCTAGTTCCCTGACTTACCAGATGACCTAAGTATTTAACTTCTGATTGAACAAATTGTAATTTGGATTCGCTCACCCTGAGACCCTTATTCTCCAGAAAATTCAAAATTTCAACAGTATACTGTTTAACTAATTCGTAAGTTTTTCTCGTAATTAACAAATCATCAACATATTGTATCAACTGACAATTCTCTCTCCGAGGAGCCTCATCTAGTATTTGTTCTAAGACCTGGCCGAATAAATTTGGTGATTCTGTAAAGCCCTGGGGAAGGACCGTCCACCGGTATTGATTCTTGCGTCCAGTAAAAGGATTTTCCCATTCAAAGGCAAACATGTCTCTGCTCTCTGTTGCTAACGGACAGGTCCAAAAAGCATCTTTGAGGTCAATCACACTAAACCATTTACTATGTGGATCGATTTTACCCATTATCGTATAGGGATTAGGTACAACTGGGTGACGGGTGAGAATAATTTTGTTCAGCTCCCTCAAGTCCTGCACTAATCGATGGGTACCGTCTGGTTTTTGGACAGGTAAAATTGGGGTATTAAAAGGTGACATACAAGGTTCGAGTATACCATCTTTCACCAACTGGTCAATTACTGGCTGCAGCCCCTTTCGGCCCGCCATAGGAATTGGATACTGTTTTCGTCTAATTACTTGTTCAGAATCTTTTAAAGTAACTTGCAGGGGAGGAATATCTAACACTTCTCTATTGCCTCTTTCTGCCCATACTCCAGGATTTATTAGTTCTTGATCTTCCTCGCTTAATACATACAATTGAACCCCGATACCCGATTCCTGTGGTCTGGTGCCGATAGCCAATTGGTCCTGTAAATCTCATCCTAACAAACAAACTCCAGCTTGGGGAACTAGTAAAATATCCTCTGTTATTATCTTTTCTCCCATTTGTATTCTTACATCTCTTAATACAGGGACTGTAAAGTCTCTTCCTCCTACTCCCGAAATCATCACTGTCCCTTCTATCTTAACACCCTCGGGTGGTTGTAAAATACTAGACCGGGCTGCCCCAGAATCTACTAAAAAGGTCATCTTGTCACTGTGGGGTCCTATGCTTAAATTTACCAATGGTTCTCCGTGCAGCCCCACGGTGTGTATTGACTGAGAACCGTGACACCCCCCCCCCACTATTCATAATCTGCTTCCATCTGTCTGACTCTGGCTTTACTCTACCCTTAATTTAGTCTATGTGTCGTCTGAGCCCAGCGTGTTCGTTAAATGAAGTGATAGGAGAATCAGTTTATTACACAGCGCAGGAATAAAGCTTAACAAAGCTCTGGTTCAGTCATTAGTTCATAGGTCACCTGCACAGTGAGCTATTCCCCAAGACTGACCTCTACTGTCCAGTCTCTTTCTTTGGCTTGGCTTCGCGGACGAAGATTTATGGAGGGGGTAAATGTCCACGTCAGCTGCAGGCTCATTTGTGGCTGACAAGTCCGATGCGGGACAGGCAGACACAGTTGCAGCGGCAGCAGGGGAAAATTGGTTGGTTGGGGTTGGGTGTTGGGTTTTTCCTCCTTTGCCTTTTGTCAGTGAGGTGGGCTCTGCGGTCTTCTTCAAAGGAGGTTGCTGCCCGCCAAACTGTGAGGCGCCAAGATGCACGGTTTGAGGCGATATCAGCCCACTGGCGGTGGTCAATGTGGCAGGCACCAAGAGATTTCTTTAGGCAGTCCTTGTACCTTTTCTTTGGTGCACCTCTGTCACGGTGGCCAGTTGAGAGCTCGCCATATAACACGATCTTGGGAAGGCGATGGTCCTCCATTCTGGAGACGTGACCCACCCAGCGCAGCTGGATCTTCAGCAGTGTGGACTCGATGCTGTCGACCTCTGCTATCTCGAGTACTTCGACGTTAGGGATGAAAGCGCTCCAATGAATGTTGAGGATGGAGCGGAGACAACGCTGGTGGAAGCGTTCTAGGAGCCGTAGGTGATGCCGGTAGAGGACCCATGATTCTACAATTTATATAGCTCAACCTTATCATACAGAACAAAAGTTGGTTCTCTTTGCTAGATTTCTTGTATAAGATTTATCATAAGGAATTTCCTGCTCTGCAGTTATCTGGGTTGTAGAGCTCCCATCTTTTTAATCCTCAAGATCAGAATATCCTGTTGTTTTGATCAGAAATCAATTCATACCCCAGATATTTCTAATTATTTCTTTGTTCTCATCTGGCCATATTCTTCTGTTCTACTAAACACCTCCTTCTGTCTTAGCTTCTTACTGATTCCATTCTCTTTGTTTCTGACAGTCTCTGTCAGATTCTTTTTGTTTGTGCTAATCAACACCTCCTTTTGCCTTAACATTCCTACTAAATTGTTTCATACATATCCTCTCTTTTGTATTTTGGGACCAGACAATTCTAAACCTACTGTAATCAGCCAACTTTGCTACATACTGTGGCTGCCCCTTACTTACATTACTCTTTCCCTTCATCATGAGGTAAACATTAAACTGCCACAAACTGAACAGTACATAAGCACACACTCCACACACTCCCCACAATTAATTAACCCCTATATTCCAACACATCAGTGTGTAAGATCGCGTTTCCCTGGCTTGCATTGGGCATTCTCTCTTAAAATGTCCCTCCTTTTTACAATGGTAGCAAACTAATGCTCCTGTTTCCCAATTCCTACCGGGATTACCATGAGGTCCCGGGAATGGTCGTCATCCCCGGAATTCCCCTCGACCCTTGCCCCTGCTCTGGTCTCTACTCTCCCACTCCCGGAGCTTCTCCCACTCCCGGAGCTCCTCCCAATGTCCAGGAGCTGGCACACAGCCCCTACCCTTTCCTTGCTGTCCCTCCACGACTTCCTTGACTGCCTGCATCAAAATCTTAGCCTTTCCTTTCTGTTTATTGGGCATTCTCTCTTAAAATTACGCACCTCCGTACTAGTCAGGGGCACATTTATGAAACTGAGACCCCCTCCCATGGGAACTTCCCGTAAAGGTCTCATCCAGTTAATTTCTGGCTTATCTTCTCCTTTATAATGTCTAGATTCCTGCTCTCTGGGAAATGAATCAAAGGGTTCTGCCCTTTCTTCCCGGAGGGTCTCACACTGCTCTGAATTAAAGTCGCCTCTCTCTCTTGTCAATAGAGGTGGTAATCGAGTACTTTGTGAAGGGTCATCATTACCACCCCTACTTTCTTCTCCTTTCTTTAGCTGTGGGGGAGGAGGGGAAGGTGCAGCAGGGTAGAGCATAGGAGGGTGGGGAAAGATAGGAGCCGGCATAGGAGGAGCATAAGGTGGAGGAAGGGAATGTAACACATCCCATCCTTGTGTTTCAGGGACAAAAGGTTCCTCATCCTTCTTGTCCTTGCATTCCTTTTCATTCAAAACCAGTTGATCAACCGATCCACTGAGCCAGCAGGCTGTATATTCTCTGCTCTCAATATTATCTCTTTGATTTTGATAGAGTCAGATGTTCAATGCTTGACACCACCAGTCATCCTCGGATCCGAGCTTTGGCCAATATACTGAACTAGCTTTAATCGGACTTTTAACCCATTCCAAACTGGAATATCTGACCATGGTCTTTTTGTCCTTCCCACGGGTTCTCCCCGCACCCCAATCAGATAGCATTAATCCTAATGGACTTTGCTTAGTTATCTGATCGTCCCGTCCTTCCTTAGGACTATTTCCCTTGCTACTCACACCTCCCATACTAACAGGTAAGTAAAATTCCTCTTACTGGGATCCAGTAGCTATTCCTAGCGCACTTCCTTAACATCCTCCCGTCGTTTGTTCTCAATGCCTCTTCTCGGGTATCACTTGCTTCGTCCACTGACAAGTCACCCGCCGTCCGTGAGTCCAGCTGAATCAGCCGGGGTGCACCTACCCTCGTCGTCGGGCACTCTGTCAGTGGAGGGAGTGGGATCCCGGACGAGCCCCCATTTGTGAGAAACAGAAGTACCTTCACAGAATTTGCTCGAGACAAAAATTGAGACCAACGAACATTTATTATACAACAATGCAAAGTTGGGTGCTTCCCCTTACCCTGGGAATACACACAGATACTGAGGCAGATCCAACTTTTGTACATTTCATTTCAGTACAGAGATACCTTCCCCTTAACATTCTTCTTCCTCCTGGATTGGTTTAGCATTAGGTAATTCTGCCCACGTGGATACTAACTTCTTATCAGTTTATGTGCCTTCCTGCAAACTTGTTAGCCAGAGAAGTATCATGTCTTTGTTCTTCACTCATTAATCAATCCCTAAGACTTGCTAAAGCTATCTACTTTTTATCCTGTTTTGAAGATCCTTAGTTTATTACATTTTTACAACCCTTCCTCTCATTCCAGCATCCCTTCACCCTGATTTAACCCATAATACTTCATCTCTAATGAGCACTTGCTTGACTCCTCACATTCCAGTATCCCTTCACCTTAAGTTAACCCATAATACTTTATTCTTAATTGGCATTTGCTTGACTCCTCACATTCCAGTATCCCTTCACCTTAAGTTAACCCATAATACTTTATTCTTAATTGGCACTTGCTTCCAGTATCTCTGGACTCCTAACATTCCAGTATCCCTCACAACTGTTTTTAATCGTACCTAATTGACTCGTTCTGTGCTCAGTTTCATAACTCCAAAGGAAATGGGCCAATGACAATTTTTCTCAAGCAAAATATTTCAATAACAATTGGGTCTAGATCAGTAATTCTCAACCTTCCCTTCCCACTCATATCTTTGGCTTGGCTTCGCGGACAAAGATTAATGGAGGGGTAATGTTCACGTCAGCTGCAGGCTCGTTTGTGGCTAACAAGTCCGATGTGGGACAGGCAGACACGGTTGCAGCGGTTGCAAGGGAAAATTGGTTGGTTGGGGTTGGGTGTTGGGTTTTTCCTCCTTTGTCTTTTGTCAGTGAGGTGGGTTCTCATATATCACCTTAAGTAATCCCTTACTAATCACAGAGCACCGAGTTTGTGGGTATAATTTTACACTTTATCAATATATTTTCTCTCTGTATTGCATGGTATGTTTACATGTGTACATATCTTCTTGTTGTCAGCTCTTTGCACAATCAATAGGTAATTAAGGATTGTCTGCAGGAAAAAGAATCTCAGGCTTGTTTGTGATGTCACATTTGCACTCTGACAGTAAATTTGAACTTTTAACCTTGAAAACATCTGTTTTTTTTTGCTGAACCTATGGACTTGATATTAAATTCTATGGCCTGTATTGGAATTCGCCAAACCTGTAATCTTAGTCAGTTTGTTTCTTTCCATTAGCACAGCCTGACTTACTGGGGATAACCTGCAGCCTTGCATTTTGCAACTCTTGTCTGTGCTCTCTCTTTCTCTCTCTCTAACTGACCCCTTATTCCAGCCAGTTTAGCCAGTGGAAACCTCCCTCTATCTAATGTGGTAAGCCACATTTTGTACATTTCAGTGAGGGAACCTTTCATTCTTCTAAACTGCGTTTATCCTGATGGGACTTTTCCCAGTACTTTAAGGGAGGTCAGGGAACAAATAGCGGGGGCACTGACAGTGATTTTTCAAAGATTACTGGAGGAAGGGGTGGTACCACAGGATTGGAGGATTGCAAATGTTGATCCATTGTTCAAAAAAGGCAGTAAGTGTAGGCCAAGTAATTATCGGCCAGTATGTTTGACTTCGGTTGTAGGGGAGGTTATGGAGGATATTCTTCGAGATAGTATATACGCATATCTGGATAGGCAGGGATTGATTAGGGGCACCCAGCATGGGTTTGTAAAAGGAAAGTCATGTTGGACGAACACAAAAAAGGTGAATGAAGGTAGAGCGGTGGATGTGATCTATTTGAATTTTAGTAAGGCTTTTGATAAAGTTCCGCATGGAAGGTTAATAAGAAAGGTTCAGTCACTAGGAATTAGTAGAGAGATTGTGACATGGGTTCAGAGGTGGCTGGGAGATAGACAGCAGAGAGTCAGGTTGGAAGCCTGTGACAAGCGGGTTGCCTCAGGGATCGGTGCTGAGTCCCTTGTTGTTTATCATTTATATTAATGATTTAGAGGAGGGTGTGGTTAATTGGGTAAGCAAATATGCAGATGATACAAAAATAGGGGGAGTGGTGGATAGTGAGGTAGATTTTCTTGGATTACAGAAGGATTTGGTTTGTTTGGAGGAGTGGGCTGAAAGATGGCAGATGGAATTCAATGTAGACATGTGTGAGGTGTTGCATTTTGGTAAAAATAACCAGAATAGGACATATACAGTTAAGTGGAGGGCATGGAGGCACGCAGAGGAGCAGAGGGACCTGGGGTTATGGTACAGCGTTCACTGAAGGTGGATTCCCATGTAGACAGGGTGGTTAAGAAGGCATATGGTGTGCTGGCCTTCATAAATCATAGTATAGAGTAGAGGAGCTGGGAGGTGATGCTGCAGCTGTTTAAGGCATTGGTGAGGCCAGGTTTGTAGTACTGTGCTCAGTTCTGGTCTCCAAATTATAGAAAGGATATAGATAAGGTGGAGAGGGTGCAGAGAAGGTTTATAAGGATGTTGCCTGGCTTACAGCATCTGGATCACAGGGAGAGATTAAGGAGACTGGGACTTTATTCATTGGAACCTAGATGACTGAGAGGGGACTTGATAGAGGTATTTAAAATTATGAAAGGAATAGATAGACTAGACATAAACAGACTCTTTCCCCTGAGGGCAGGGGAGGTTGGAACAAGAGGCCATGAGTTAAGGGTCAGGGGGCAACACTTTAGGAGAAATATTAGAGGTGGCTTTTTCACTCAACGAGTGGTGGTAGAATGGAATGAACTTCCGAATGAGATAGTTGCGGCAGGGTCCCTTCTGTTATTTAAGAGAAGGTTGGATGTGAACATGGAGGTGAGGGGATTGGAGGGTTATTGGCAGAGAGCGGGAGGTTTGAGCTAGTGGAGTTGTTCTAGTGAACTGGTGCGGACTCGAAAGGCCGACATGGCCTGTTTCCACTACGTAGGTTATATGGTTATATGGTTAATATAATGTAGTTGTGAACTGGAGTACTAACACCTATGCCACTCCACTGTGTAGCCTCTCTCTCAACCTCTTTACCCTATTGACAATCCTCAATCTATGACAGAATATTATCTAAATACTATTTCAGTTGCCATTCATATTGTGCCTTATCAAAGACCATCTTAAAGTTCATATACAGCACATCTACTGGTTTTCCCATATCCATTCTGTTTGTTACAATCTCACAAACCTCCAAAGGTTTTGTTGAGCACTGTCGCTCTGTCTGTTGCTACAACAATAGCCTCCCAGTGGCCAGCCAATTTATTTCCACACACTATTCCTACACAACATGTTTATCCATGGCCCTATGCCCTGCCAAAAACTAAGGTTACCTGTAAATTGAGGAAACCCTTATATTCCATCTGGGCACTCTCCAACCAAACAGAATTAATATAGACTCTAGTATCCATTGAACCCCTCCCCGTGTCTCCCCCTTTTCCTATCTCAATGACTCCTTTACCACAGCTCCCCACTCCTTCCTTCCCTCTTCGATCAGAGAATACCCCTCCCCCTTTATCTCAGTTTTTTTTCACTCTTCTGCCCTCCCACCCATATCCACCTATGGCTCTGCTCTTTCACTCTGTCCCATCCTTCCTACTCTCCTCTTCACCACCCTCCCATCATTTTATTCTGAAATCTGCTTGCTTTTTAATTATACCTTGACGAAGGGCTCAGGCCTCAAATGTTGGTTACCCTTTGCTTCCTATAGAAGCTGTGTGACCTGCTGAATTTCTCCAGCACATTTAGGTATTGCTCTCAACCCCAGCACCTGAAGACTTTCTTGTTTAATTTCATAAATTCATGTTGACTCTCCCATTCCTATTATTTTTTCTTCCATAACTTAACACTTCCTTAATAATAAATAACAGCATTCCCCTGCTACTGACTTCAAGCTAACTGGACAGTCATTGCTTACTTTCTTCCTTCCAATTTTCTTTAATAATGGAGTCTTCTTCCAATCTGTAGGAACCATTCTAGATCCCTGGCAATTTGGAAAATGCTAAGCAATATATCCACTACCGTATATACTTGTGTAATAGTTGATCCCATGTAATAGCCCACCTCCCCCCTTTTTGACCCAAAAATTGCGTGTTTTCCATATGACCCATGTTGACCCCCTACTATTTTTGTTCCTGACTGCCCACACATTCTAGCTCCTGATGCTATGGCCATAAACTCTCACTTCATTCACTCGCCAAAGCGAGAACCTGACACCCTGACCTCCTGCCCTCCGAAGCTCCTGACAGCCTGACCGCATATCTTTGCCCCAAACGCCCACCCACTGGAGCTCCTCTAGTTCCAGCAACCTCCAGGGGTATATCCTCCACACCCTTTCCAAATTATTGACATCCTTTCTATAGCTGGGTGACTGGAACTGCACACAGTACCCTAAGTGTGGTCTCACCTATGCATTCTACAGCAAAATCAAGAGATCTAAATCTTTGAACTCAAAACCTCACCTAATGAAGGCAAGCATGTCAATGCCTCCTTCATCACCTTGTGTTCCTGAGTTACCACTTTCATGGAACTATGCAGTTGTTTTTTTTAATCTGTGACATTCTCCAAGGATCTCTCATTCACCATGTAAGTCCTGCCCTGTCTTGTCTTACCAAATTGCAACATTTCACACTTATCAAGGTTAAATTCTCTGTCATGTGTTGGCCAACCTCCCCAAATGATCCAGATTCTGGTGTAAACTTACATATTCTTCCTCAGTGTCCAGTATACCACTAATTTTGTTGTCATTTGCAAATTTACTAATCATGTTAACTACATTGCTATTTGAATTGTTAATATAGACAACAAACAGTAAATCCACTCCATCCCCACCCATCAGTAAAACATCATCCCACTACTAACCTCTGACTCCTTCCACTCATGAAACCAATCTTGAATCCAGTGGGCCAGCTCCCCTTGGATCCCAAGTGATACAACCTTCAAGACCAACTTGCCATGCAAGACACTGCCAGAGATGTTGCTAAAACCTATACATGCAACTTCCACTGCTCTGCCCTTATCAATCCCCTTTGTCACCTCTTCAAATATCCCCTCATCATATAAATGCCAATCCAAATTTAAAGAAAAATCTGATAGATATATTGCTCACAGTATAATATAGAAGGAAACCATTTAACTTGAGAAGTCTATGCTGGTTCTCTCATATCATTCAATCACATTCCCCCACATGTGATATATCTCTCACATTCATTGTTTTCCCCCAAATTTGTTACTACTAATTGATTCATAGTGAGAATAAGTCTCCCAACACATTATCAGAATATTGGATAAAACTAGAGCAGCTGGAAGATGACTACATGGTCACAGGAAAAACTTGCAAACTCCACAGGATATCAGCCTAGGAGCTGGGGCCAGGTCACAGCAGCACTAACTGCTGTGCCACTTTGCTCTGAGATCACAATACAACAAACTTCCTGTAACTGTTGAAATGGCTTTCACACCACAACTGCTTGTAGAACCAGCTCAGAAGTTTCTTAAAGTCAGCTCAGAATCAGAATTAACAAAAATAAATAAAAATAGTGCACAAAAAGTGAAAGTAAGGCTGTGTCTTTGGTTTATTGCTCATTCAGGAATCTGTGGTAGTGGTGAAGAAGCTGACCTTGTGCCGTTGAGTGGTCATCTTTTAACTCCTGTATCTGTATCTGGATGGTAGCGGGGTGAAGAGGGCATGGCCTGGGTGGTGGGGGTCCATGAGGATAGATTCTGTTTTTTTAAAGACTTTGGCTGGAGTAAAGTCTAGTGTCTGTAAAGTAACAGGCTGAGTTAACAACTCTCTGGAGTTTTTTCTTGTCCTGAGTGTTGGCACCTCCATACCAAACAGTGATGTAACCAGCCTGAATGCTCTCCACGGTTCACCTGTAGAAGTTTATAAGAGTTTTCGGTGACATACCTAATCTCCTCAAACACCTCACAAAGTATAGTCACTGGCGGGCCTTCTTTGTGATTGGATCAACATACAGGCTCCAGGACAGATCCTCGGAGATGTTGACATCCAGGAATTTGAAGTTCATGATCCTCTCCACTACTTAGCCCTCAATGAAGACTGGATCGTGTTCCCCTGACTTCCTCCTGAGTCCACAATCATCTCCTTGGTTTTGCTAATATTGAGTGCAAGGTTGTTGTTGTGACACCACTAAAGAACGGCTCTATCTCCTTGCTGTACGCTTCCTCATTGCCGTTTATGATTCTGCTGACAACCATGGAGTCATCAGCAAATTTGTAGATAGAATTGGTCAGTAGAGCAGATTCTCATTATTGGACTCAATGTGGTCACAGTTGGAAGAGAAACAAACAAAATAGAAAGAGGGTCAAACAAGTTGAGACAAACTAAAACTGAACCAGAAAAGTAACATCACAAAGGGTTAAAGTGGTTACTTGGAAGAATTACAAAAATATGTTGCCCTCATATATATATAGTCCAATTTACAAAAATGTTACTGAGGTTGGTGGACTTGAGTTATAAGGAGAGGAGGGATAAGTTTGGACTTTTTCTCCTAAACTCAAAAGACTGAGGGGTGTCCTTTTACACAAAATCATAAGATAAATAGCCACAGGGTTGGGGAGTCTAATCAATCCCATGATGCTCTCTCTGAATCCATCATGAGTCGACAGCATAATGTGGTGAAACCACTATGGTACATATTCGCTATATGTGAATTACATGACCTTTCCTGGTTAACCCTGCTCTCACTGGCCGGATCATGACTTCTCCCCTTTCTTCCCCATAAAGGCTGTCACACCACAAGCCTGCCCCCTAGTTCGAGTCCGGGTCAGTGTGAGTGAACAATAGAGGGATGCTGTTCATCTCTTTCAAATAAAAGCCTTTCATTTTCAGCAACTTCAGTCTTCGTGTAATTGATCATGAATCAATTTTATTTGCACTTCCGCCATCAGTTCCGGGGACCTGGGATGGCCGCACACACACACACCACGAAGACCGCTGACTGCAGTGATGTCACTTCCGCCTTCTACCCTTTCTCTTCTGGTGAACAATGATGGGGCTGTGTGAATGCCACGGGGGCTGCCATCTCAGGAGCCATCTTACTGGACCGCCAGCAGCCAACAGTACTCCTCAGACGACATGCTGACGCTGGCATCAGTAACCCTGGATCAGGACAGACTCCTTTAACTCTCCGGGGCCATAATGGATATTTAGGTAAACAGCCACCCCATCGCTTGCCTATTTGACAGTGGAAGTACTGAAAGCTTCATTCACCCTGACACTGCACAACACTACTTCCTTGAGGTGAAGCCTACAAGTCACAGTGTCTCCATGGTGTCCAAATCTCACTTGGCAAAGATTTGTGGCAGTTGCACATTATGTCGAGACTTTACACTCCTTGTACTGCCACACCTCTGTGCACCCATCTTACTGGGATGAGACTTAAAGTGCAACTTGAAGAGCGTCACCATGGAGTATGATAGGCCTCACACCTCTCACAGTCTGCAATGAGCAGTATTTAAACTGTCCATGCTCCCCCCTGCTCCCCACCATGGGGCCGACCAGCAGCTCCAAACCCAATCACCGCATCTGATATGCAGTCTCTCCATGCTCCGGATCTCTCCCCCACCCTTGTTTGCCAATCTCACCCCTGACTATAAGCCTGATGTCTCTAAAAGTCGGTGATATAGCTCTGGGGGAAGGGCATTTATTAAGCCAGAGGTGAGTTTCCTCCTTGCTGAGTGGGTGATAGAACAGTGTATGAGCCCCTGTAGAGCCCAGGTAGTGGTGGTGAAGAGTGGGGAGAAACACCGGATGGTCATCGATTACTACCACGGCTGGATGTCATCGCCAACATGGTGAACCAGATTGCACAATACAGGATGTTCTCCACCATAGACCTTAAGTCTGCATACTACCAGCTCCCCATCCGCTCCAAAGACCACCAGTACACCGCCTTCAAGGTGGATGGCTAGCTTCACCATTTCATGGATTCTCAAATGGAGTGTCAGTCTTTCAGAGGGAGATGGATCAGCTGGTGGACGAACACGAGCTGTGGGCCACTTCCCCATACCTCCATGTCACCATCTGCAGCCAGGATCAGCAGGATCATGATAGGGACCTCCAGAAATTCCTCCACACCATGAAATGCCTCAATTTGATATATAACACAGGGAAGTGTGTCTTCAGCACACGTCGATTGGCTGTTCAGGGCTGCATTGTGGATAATGGAGTCATCAGCCCTGAACCTGACTCCTTGTGCCTGCTGTTAGAGTTTTCACTTTCCCACTGCCTCAAGGCCTTGAAAAGGTGCCTGGGGTTTTTCTCTTATTACGCTTATTATGTGGAGAAGGCCTGACCCCTCATCAAGGCTATCATTTTCCCCCCGAGGGCAAAAGCCCATGAGGCATTTGACTGGATCAAAGCCAACATTGGAAAGGCTATGATGCCTGCAGTGGGCAAATCCATCCTGTTCCAGGTGCAGCGTGGTGTGTCAGACTTTGCCCTGGCTGCCACACTTAACCAGGTGGGCAGGCCCATAGTTTCTTCGTGCACCCTCCAAGGCCCCAAGATCCAGCACTCCTCCATCGAGAAAGAGGCACAGACTATTGTTGAAGAGGTATCGCACTGGAGACATTATCTCACCGAAATGCTTTTAATGTTGCTGACTGACCAATGGGCAGTCACCTTTATGTTTAATAATCAACAGCAGGGTAAAATCAAGTAGTGGACTATCAGTAACCACCAAGGCTAGGCTGATGGAACGATAGGCTTTAATATACAGAAGAACATTGCTGACCCAGACTCAGGTATGGGAATGAAGGGAAGGAAGAGGTGGCTCGACCTTTATGGCTCAAGACCATGGGGGAGGAGTCATAGGGTATGAGTCATCAGTGGGCGGGCCAGCTCCATATATACAGTAGCCAACAATAACTATATGCAATAGAGGAAACATATCACCACATTCACCCCACCTTTTAAAACAGAACCCCCGCCCCCCCTTAGTCTTTGAACACAATAAACAACAAAAAACAAACTGCCAAGGCAACTAATTCTGGTGTACCGGTGACCTCCTCTGTCCACGGGACCTGCAGGGAACAGGGATAGGGATAGCCTCCTGTTCCGCCGGCTGGGGTGTCTAGATGAGGGGCCACCAGCTGACTACTCGGAGAAGGTGTTGTCTGTGTTGGGGTGATATAAAACACAGGGTGATCAGAGGTGTATGGGATAGTTCTGGGCTCTCCGACATGAATGAGTTGCACCTCTTCGACCACTACCAGTCCTGAACGGGCTGAGCCTGGTGAGTGCCATTGCCTGTGGTGATGGTGAAACAATGACTGCGGCATTTGGTGTAGGCATTCACTCGAAGGCCAGTGTCCCAGAGGGGTGATCTACCCGCCTGGAGTCATTGAAAAGACGGGTACACTGGACATTTTTAATCCTATTGTTTCCACCATGCAGTCATCTGTGTGAAACATAATTGGTATGGTATTGTCTGCAGGGAGACCTCCTCCATTCTGCAGTGTGGTTTATCCCGAGCGTACCTGCTCTGATTTGGAAGCATTTGCAACAGATGTCGCACAAACATTATCAGCAGCGTCATTCCTGTCTCAGTTACAGTTGTCATGACTGCGAAGCTGTTCACGTCTGCGCTCGACAGCTGTTCAGTCATGTCAATCTGATGATTTAATTGTAGTGCACTATCAGAAACCACCAAGGCTAGGCTGAGGGAACGATAGGCTATAATATATAGAAGAACCTTGCTAGCCCAGATCCAGGTATAGGAATGGAGGGAAGGCCCAAGACCACAGGGTAGGAGATATAGGGAGTCCCATACTGAGCCCCAGATGGGGACTTGCCGGTCACAATGCTAAAGAAAACCGCTGGACAGACTAAACTTATGAGGGTCGGCTGACCATACCACACACCCCGGGAATTTCTTTTAAAAGAGAGGGTGAATGTGGTGAAACCTGTATTGTACGTATTCATTATATGTAAATTACATGACCTTTCCTGGTTAACCCTGCTCTACTGGCCGGCTTGTGACTCCACCCCTTTCTTCCCCATAAAGGCTGTCATGCCACAAGCCTGCCCCCAGTTCGAGTCCGGGTCAGTGTGAGAAACCATCACAGGGATGCTATCCATCTCTTGCAAATAACAGGCTTCAGTTTCAGCAACTTCATGCATCACATGTGTAATTGATCATGGATCACATAGATTTAGCTGAGGGGGAAAAGACTGAGGGGAAAATTTTTCACACCCAGGGCAGTGTATACATGGAAAGACCTCCCAAACGAAGTGGTAAAGGCAGATGTAAAACAACATTTAAAAGGCATTTAGGTAGGTACATAGATAGGAAAGCATCAGGGGGATATGAGTGATGTGCAGGCTAATGGCACTTGCTCAGGTGGGTACTTTGGTCAGCATGTTGTATGGCTCTATCTAGCTGTATTATTGTTAGAATCGATGTTATTTACACATATTGATCTTAACATGACCAATAGATCAACTGGTGCCAGTAGTTACCCAGGAACAGGGTCAAACAAAAAAGTGCCAAGAGAAAGCCAAAAGTTTGATCTGAGTTACCATTTATGACGTTGGACAGAGTGATCCTGAAAATTTAAAAAAATCACCTTAAAATTGGGATTGTCCTAAATGCTGGGTACAAAATCCAAAACTTGACAGCAAAGACTCAAAATTGCTGTTATCTTCCCGCCGGTTCTGACACAATCTCACACCTGCCCCGTTGGTTATTTGCAAAGTCTCAGTGCTCCTCTGTGGGGTCCATCTGCCCATTTGGACAGCTGTCGGCTCTGTACACAGGCTTTAAACGGCTTGTTACAGGAGCTGACAGTGGTTTATTTTAAAATAACCAAATAAAATTTAAACCTTTAAATGATAATTTGCTATTAAAATATTTGTGATTTGCTTTTAACGGCATCCATTGGTCAGAGGTAAGTGCCGGATTACGTGGGTCATCTTATACAAAGGGTAGAGCTCAAAACCACCATTTTAGGTGGAAATTCTGGGGTCGTCCTATACAGAGTCGTCGTATACAACAGCTTATAGGGTAGGATCATATTATTCAAGAGAGAACATAGTCATCACTTAACAAAGAAAATTTCTCTTCAGTCTCAGCTCAGATGAGCCAAAGTTTATCTTTATGGTCTTGAACGGGTTAACCCTATTGATAGAGGAAACCAATTTTACTTAATATGTAAAAAGCAATAAATAACAAGACTTAGATGTCAATTGTACCTCTTCTCAAAATTTATATGTAATACAGTTCAAGAATTTAATTTTGTTAAATAATTTCTTGTCCAAAATTCCAAAATGTTGTCATTCAAATACAATGATATCCTAACTGTACATTTATGTACAAAGTTAATGATACGCAGGTTTTCAATGAGAAGGAAGAGGTAGAAAAGTACTAGTAATCTCCAAAGTTCTGGACTGAATATCCTTGTTGTATACTACTGTGGTGCATGGTCCTGGAAAATACACAGGTCAGGCCACTTGTATGTACAAATTTAGTTTATGCCTTATGAATTCCAGGCCCCAATTTCCTCTCCCCAGCCTATAAAACTGGCACAGCTATTTGCTATTATTAAATATCTGGAAGATCACATTCCCCTGATGTTTCCTCTCAATCTGAGACAAATATCCATTCTTTGATGCGGCCATTTCTACTGAGCCCATCATGACATTGTCAGTCTTTGCAACAGTAGCACTGGTTGATCTTCCACTGCCCAATGATTTGAATTTCCAGCTCAGCAAGGGAAAAATGTTCAGGGTCAATAGCTCCAACCTTACCCTCTTATGAATGTGAAGAACATGAATTTCTAAGCTGGGTTCTTCTGCCAGATCAAGCTGCTTTCTAATCTACAGCCACTCATCACAGTCGATCGTGCTCCAAGACCCATCCTGTGGCCACCACAGTCCTGAAGCAATCTTTATTTGCTGTATTTCTGTTCTGCATTTGAGATGTTGTCAGTTTTTTTGCAGAATGGTTTAATGAGATAACTTATCTCTGAAATGTTTTTAAATAGTAATGAACACAGGTTAGTTTGAAAATTTGATAAGAATGAGGTTGAACAACAATCAACTTATTGCAACTCTAACTTGCCTTGTGAGCAAAAGTTGAATGAGGTGGGTCTGCACTAACTGGAACTTAAAAACTGAGAGGAGATCAGATTGAAACATATAAAATTCCTCGTGAGCTTGGCAGTCAGGTGTTGGAAGGATATTTTCATTTGTGGGAAATTCTAGAAGCAGAAAATCTTGTTGCAGGGTAAGGAGGCAGTTGACAATGGATGAGGAAGAGGCATGTTCCTGTACCAATCTTGTGGTCTCCAAACTACATTATCTTGTTCTGCTCTTTTTCTTTGAACTTTGATAAAATCTCCAAATTTCAACAGATTTCTTTTTACATATTTCTAACTGACTATATTTTTTCTCATCGATATTTTCTACTGCCTCAATGATGGTTTCTGTGGTTGGAAACTCATTATTTTGCACAACCAAGTTATTCAGCCTTATAAATACCAGTGATAAGCAAATTGAGGGCACAAAAGGAAAAAAAACCCAAACTGAATCAAAAAGGCAGAAGAGGGAAGATTGGAGCCTGAACATGAACAGTTGTGTTACTGTCACACTCCTCCTACTCCTGGGAAATTATGCAGCTTTTTCTATGGGTAAGGAAAAAACATTGCATCTTGTAATTTACAGTCAGAATTGAGTGCCAGCTTCATTGTTGTGGAACACTTGAACTTGGGAAGTAAAACACAAAAGTCTGCAGACAGTGTGGTTGAAGTAAAAACACAATGTTGGAGAAATTCAGCAGATCAAACCTTACCTTGATGAAGGGCTGAAGCCTGAAACATTGGTTCTGTATCTTTATCTTTACTATATAAAGTACACTGTTTGACCTGCTGAGTTTCTCCGCCATTGTGATTTTACTTGAATTTGGGATTTATTAGCGAGTGGTTTAAACAGTCGTGGATAAAAAGAGGTGATGCTGATGGTCTGCAATAGGAACAGAAATCACACGAGATAGTCAACACGTCAGCAGAGAGAGGAATAGCATTAACATTTACAGCAGTAAACCTTCTAAAGATGTGGAAAAGTTACAAAGTAAATATGCTTAATGTTGAAGTGGGTGGTGAGGGGTGTAGGTAGGTCAAGAGAACCAAGTAAATATCAGTGATAGAATAGTAAGCAAGGTTGCAGATTTTCTCCAGCATTTTCTGTTCACTATGAACAGATGAAATGCTGTGTATGTTAAAGTACCATCCTTATACCTTAATGTAAAAGTGAGGATTGCCACAGTGTAAATGGTACCATATTCTGAAGGAGATGTTTAACCCATTCCACTCATTCACCCCATTAAATAATGTCTCCTAATTTAACTTAATCATCTCAGGAAACAGCTGACACATTTAAACTTGTTTATCCTTTATAACAGAAAGTTATGCACAAGCAGGGCATGTCCAAGCAGTCCTCAACGTGTAATCCAAAAAGCCTCACTATAAGGTGCACCTAAAATCAACACTCTATCTGCTCCAAGATCATTTGCTCTTATGGTCAGAACTGGAGATAATTGGGATCAGGTTCTGTGATCATCTGTCCCAGAGGGCGCAGAAGGGATTTCTTGAATGGTTACTGGCAGGATGCAATACGGCAAGAGAGTTAAAGTGGAGAAGCTGGCTTGTTCTTTTTCAAACAAGAATACTTGAGAATTTTAATAGAAGTGTCAACAATTATGAAAGCTCTATAGGGTGTGACTAAGTTTTTTCTGATCTGGCCAGGCTGAGAATGGAAAATGGAGAATGACTTAATTCAAGGTTACATTTATTGTCACCTGTATCACAGAACTGTGAAAAAGATTTGTGTTGCAAGTCTATCCTTACATAAATACAGCAGAACAAAACAGAGCAATTTGAAAGGAACAAGGGCAACATTATCTTTCTAGTGTGAGTCTTTTTCAGTAGTCTGTTAATAGTGGGATAGAAACTCTCCTTGAACCTCATGATGCGTGATTTCACATTTTAATACCTTTTGGGAGGAGGGAAAAGAAGGCGTGGCTGTGATGAAATGAGCACTTCACTACTTTGACTGCTTTTCCAAGGCATTGGGAGGTGTCAATGCAGCAGATGGGAGTTTGTGTGATGGTCCAAGGTGAGTTCACAATTCTCTTTATTTTATTGCAGTCTTGGGTGAAACAGCTCTGATAACATGCAGTGATGCATCCTGACAGGATCATTTGAAGGTGCAGCTGTAGTTGAGGAATGCAGGACAATGCCAAATGCCCTCAGGTTTCGTCATGTAATGTACTGAAAACATAAAATGCAAGAAAATTCAACAAGCCAGGCAGCATCTGTGGAAAGAGGACAGGTTTTTTCTTTTTGTGTCCAGAGCCTTCATTAGACAAGAGTAAAAGAAAAACAAATGAATCTAGCTAGCAGGCAAGTTGAGGACAGAAATGATTAGAATAATGGAATTTTCTCTGACAGGCTGAAATAACATTACAGTTAAGGGGCAGTTAAGATGGAAATAATCCTGTCTATAAATGCATAGTCCAGACTATTTTATACAAAAAAGGGGGCTAAAAGTATGTCAGTCAAAATTGACCAATTCTCATACCATGACAAAGAAAGAATGAGTTATCTAAAGTTAGAGAATTCAGCGATGAGTCTATGAGCTACAACGTGCCCAGTTGGTGCATGAGTTAGGATTTCTCAAGATTACAAATTAGCTTGCTGTAACAGTGCAGAAGCCTATCATGAGGGCCACACTTAGAACAATGAATACAGTAAATCTCTATTAAAGAACAAATTTTTACCCAATGTCGTTCTTTTACAGATGTTTCTGTAGATAATGGTGATGAAACACGTTGTCAGTGCTCACATTATGTAAATAATGTGTTACCAATGAAGAGCTTTTCTGAATTTGAAATCTTCTCCAGTGGCACTAAATGTCCCCATACAGAAGTCATGTAAGAATTGTTCATGTATTTACATTTTCTTGTTTATATTTCAATCTGGAAGTGCAGATAAGCTGGAGAAATTGAATAAATGATGTATCTCCAGATCATCTGCCAAAGCTAAAAAGGAATTCTTACAAAATAAATCTCTTGTTATTTCTTTCAGAGCTATCCTAAGAAAAAGCCATCCAAAGAAAAAGATCTGTTTACACGGGCAAGCACCTTGGGTGAAGAAAATTATTGACTCTCTACTTAAAAAATCTACAACACCAGATACATTTTGAAGAGGTTCATTGCTGTCATGATATCCTGAGCTTTATAGTTGCAAATCTTTTCTTTAGTTGAAAGTGATTTTATTTCTGGAAGTAAGATTGATTATTCTACATAAATAATCCATCAAAGTATATGACTTTATAAAATTAATATGTTAAAACTGAATCTCCACTCCCTTCTCTGTTGAATAAATGCCTCCATCATCATACCATAGAATGAGAATCAGAGCAGATGCTTCAGTCTCTATGTCTCTGTGAGTTATGTAAAAAAGCTATTCAATTATCCCCCCCTGCAGCTCTTCATCTCCCACCTAACCCCTCCCTGCCCCATCAAATTCACTACCATTTCAGCCGTTATCAATAGACATCCAGGATTCTCTGCTTTAAAAGTACCACTCTCAATTGCAAGTTACCAGTAACCGGCTTCCTCTACATTTTCAGAACTACCATTACAGATAATAGCTTGTTTCCTTGACTTGTTTCTGGTGTAGAATTCTGTGTCCGCTGGTTACTGGGTCTTGTGTCTCTGGAAACAGTTCCATCTTACTTTCTCCATGTTATGGTTCCTGATATTGGATACGTAATTCAAATCTCTCCTTAACTCATTTGTCCTGGATAAAACTAGCCAAAATTCTCCACTTTTTCAGGGGCAGCGCAGTTGGCCGAGCGGTTAACGCAATGCCTTTACAGCACCCGTGATCGGGGCTGGACCGGGGTTCAAATCCATGCTGACTGTAAGGAGTTTGCACGTTCTCCCTGTGTCTGCATGGGTTTTCTCCAGGGGCTCTGGTTTCCTCTCACTGTTCAAAACTTACTGGAGGTCCACATTATGTGGTGTAAATTGGATGGATCGGACTCATGGGCTGAAATAGCCTGTGACCGTACTGTATGTCTAAATTTAAATTTAAATTTAAAAAATTTAAAGCAGAAGTTCCACAAAGATGGATTCATTTTCATAAATTTGCTCTGTCAGATTTGGATATTGAACTTGTAATATGTTGCCAATAAATGGAAAAAAATACTTCAGCTAGAAACCGAGCTAGTGATTTTTAATGGGTATATCCTTTGGATTTTGTATTCTGCCCTTAAAAGAAGAAAACAAAGAAACTCATTTTCATTTATAGCAGCTTTCAATCAATTTTGTAAATATCAATGGCTGGCCAGATGAAAGCATGGGAAAGTGCAATTCCTTCCTCATGTCATGACATTGGTGAGCTGGTGTGAGGAGTGATGAGCCTTCAGATTAAGGGTATGTCTTCATATTTTGAGCTATAAGCAATCTCGCACGGCAAGAAATTAGTCTGCAGATAAACGTTGCTATATTATCTGTATGAAACTTGATAAACAAAATGTTTTAATAAACTGGATTTGAATCCAATAATTGTATCCTTGTCATCATTTTGGTGGTATAGGAAGAGGCAAAAAGTGTGTAGAAGAGAGAAATACATGGATGGCAGGTTAGTGTAGCGATTAGTGCAATGCTGTTACAGTGCCAGTGAATCCCATGCATAACTGACATTTCAGGCTTGAGCCCTTCATCAAGGTATGGAAAAATGTTGACAGGTATTCACTTCTTCTTCCTTCCAGCTTTCCTGTTGTAACTAAATGTTCAAATGTATCTCTTCACATGATATGTCCAAAGAATTTTAATTGCTATTTTCTGATTCTTTTAAATGATGTTTGTTTTCTTTTTGTTTTTTTGTAGAACTTCTTCATTTGTTACCCTGTCTATATATGATGTGCACAACATTCTTCCGAGAAACCACATCTCTGCTGCATTGATTCTTTTTTCTATTGTGTTTGTGATGGCCCATGACTCGCAACCATATATCAACCAATATGTGAAGAATGTAGCAGCTGAGAGTTCTAAGACAGATGCCAATTGCTATTTACTTGCTCATTAGGATGTTTCTCATTTCTATAAATGCTGTTCTTGCCATTGTTATTCTTGCTTTTATGTTTATTTCGCATTTCCCACTATATGTTACCAATGAGCCAAGGAACTTGAAGTTGTGAACTTGTTTCAGGATTTCATTTCCCAATACGATGCTACAATTTGGAATATCAGGTTTCCTGGATATTACCATGTTACAGGATATGTTATAATAGTTATGGGTAAAATATGTCTTTAAAAGAGATAGATTGTGGGGTTTAGTTTAGGTTCAACTTCACAAAAGACATCTCCTTTAAAATGCAATAGCTTTGCTGAAGTGAGATATTGAGTCACCAGTGACTTTGCAGAGATAATGGAACTGCCTTGGAAAATACTTCAAAAGGAAGTACAAATGGAACATAATGTTGATCATGTCCAGGCTGAGATACTGACATGATCATTCAAAAATTGGGTTTACAGCGTTGGGAGAGATAATTTCATTTTTACAAGCAGAGAGAGGAAAAAACAAACAGATGATTTATCCTTATAGTGATGACTGCATTGGGGCAGCTTCATGCACCCATGATAAGTTCATCTACAAACTTCCATCCTGATCTCAAACTCACTTGGTCCATCTCTGCCAATACTCTCGCCTTTCTGGATCTTTCTGTCTCCATCTCACAAGACCAACTTTCCATCAACAAATATTACAAACCCACCAACTCCCACAAGTACCTGGACTACACTATAACAAAAAAAGAGTTGAGGGCTCTTGCCTATTTAGCCTTTCAGCCAGGATGGCTCCACAAAGCCCACAAACAAGCAGGCATAGCTGGGATCCACATTGGTATCCATGGCTACCCCTTTGGAGAAAGTGAGATGAGTCAAAGGAGAAGTAGTATAAAGTGAAGACAAGCTCTGCCAGGCAAAGGAGGAGGTGGTAGATGGTGACTGGTTGGGTTTCTGGTTCAGAAAGAAGCAAAGTGCTTTAAGACCTGTAATGGGATTGGAGGTATAAAGTGATTGGACATTCATTGTGAAAATGAGGTGGTCCAGTTCAAGGAATCTGAAGTCATTGAAGATGCCAACTTCCACCCCAATCTCTGCTGCCAACTTCCACCTTGATCTCAGCAATCCATGCTGCAAGCCTACACTGGCAAGGCCCTCCACTCTTTCTCTATTATATTGATGACTACATCAGGGCTGCCTCATTCACCTGCAACGAGCTTGTTAACTTCATTCACTTCATTGCCAACTTCCACCCTGATGTCAAACTCACCTGGTCCATCTCCGACAACCCTCCCCTTTCTGGATCTCTCTGTCTCCATCTCAGGAGACAAGCTTTCCACCAACATATATCACAAACCCACTAACTACCTCGACTACACTTCCTCGCACCCTGTCCCCTGCAAGGATTCTATTCCCTTCTCAGAATTTCTCCGTCTCCAGCACATCTGTTTGCAAGATGAGGTCTTATAGCCCAGATCATCTGAATTGTCTGCTTTCTTCAATAATCATGGCCTCCCCTCAACTCAGCCTTCATCTGCATCTCCTCTATTTCCCACTCATCTGCCCTGGCCACCTCTGTACCCAGATGCATAGGATTCCCCTTCTCCTTACTTCCCACCCCACCAACCTCTACATCCAACACATATTCCTCTGAAATTCCTGGAACTTACAACAGGATCCCACTACCAGACACATCTTCCCCTTTCCTCACCTCTATGCCTCCCATAGGGACTGCTCCTCCATGATTCCCTTGTGTACTCATCACTTCTCACCAATTGCCCCACCCCCAGCACCCTACCCTGTGGCTGCAGGAAGTGCCACATTTGTGCCCACACCTCCTCCTTCACCACAGGCCAGGGCCCCAAAGAAGCCTTTCAAGTGAAGCAACACTTCACTTGTGTATCTGCTGGATAGATTTACTGCATCCAGTGCTCTGCTTGTGGCCTTCTCTACATCAGAGGACTGGGCACAGATTGGGAGGTCGCTTCGCTGAGTATCTTTACTCTGTCCACACCAGTGACAGGGTCCTCCCAGTGGCCAACTATTTCAGTTCTGTGTCCCACTCCCATACTCGCATGTCTGTCCATGGCCTCCCTCCAAGGTATCCCGTAAATTGGAGGAACAATGCCTGATTTTCCATCTGGGCACTCTCCAGCCAGATGGCATTAGTTTCCAGTTTCGGCTAGCCTGCCCTCCCTTCCCCCCCCCCCCCCTTCTCTTCCCCCTGCCTTCTTTCCCTCATCTCTCTACCTCCTTCCGGCTCTATTCACAGAGCCATCCCTCCTCCCCCTGCTTGCTGCTGTGCCCTCTCTCCCTTCCCAACCTATTACTTCCTGCCTTTGTGACCATGCTCCTCCCGCCTTACCTTTATATACTGTATGCCTGCCAACAGTTTTCCATACCTTAATGAAGGGCTCAAGCCAAAATCATTGATTATGTATTTTTATCTTTCCTATAAATAGGACACTGTTTGACCTGCTGAATTTCTCCAGCATTGTGTTATTGCTTCAACCATTGTGCCTGCAGACTTTTGTGTTTTCCTACCATGCTGTATTGTTATGAGCCTAGAGGACACCAAAACCCAGCAGCAATAAAAATTCACCAAGACAAATGGTTACTTAAACAAAAGTTGCTTTTAATTAACTTTAAACATGAAAACAGGATCAAACTTTAACTTATTACTATTAACTTAATCCCCTTCTAATTCTAAGCGCACGTGTATGTAATGTGTGTGTAAATTCAGAAAAGTTATTTGATTCACAGTCCAATCTCACTTCTCGCTCCTCCAAGTTCACTGGTTGTAGGCAATTCTTATACTGTGCACAGAATTTAACATTTATGAAGTTCACCAGGCTTTGGTGCTTGAAAGGTAAATGGTTACTGCTCAGGAAGGTTCTTGTTGGTTTTCAGAGAGAGATTTGTTGCTCATTGGACACCCACAACTGATTCCTTCAGATCAGCCACTTCAGTGACTTGCTGAAGAAACTTGCCCCATAAGAGTTTTCCAGATAATAACCTTTTTCTTTCAGGTCACCAAAGAGTTCCTTTTTTTCTTTCCCTTATTTCAAGTGGAACATTATACAGCCAGCCATCTCCTTTTGTATGAACCAGAAAGGCTTTGACCAGACTGAACTAAGAATTCACAAACCATCTTCAAAATGGTTTTTTTCTACAAACTTGGCAGTTTGTCATATTCTAGTCCCAGCTGCTGCTTTTATCTCTCTCTCTCTCTCTCTCTCTCTCTCTCTCTCTCTCTCTCTCTCTCTCTCTCTCTCTCTCTCTCTCTCTCTCTCTCTCTCTCTCTCTCTCTCACACAAAAAACCTGTTAGATTCTCTCTGCTTGTAAAACCACTTGTCCCTTTTAGGACAGTCAACTGGACTCAGACAGACTGCAGCTCTGGACATAATCTTCCTAGTTTGTTCATCTGTTGTTTTCCAAAACAATAATCCATTGGTCCACAGCATGTCCAATTAACACCTACTTGTGAAGTTCTTCTAGGCATTCTTCAAAGTTTTTGTAAAGCACTAGGTCTGACTGGCTTGAGCAGAACTCCAACATTTTAAATGAGATCTGTTTTGAAGTTTTCGTATGTGACCTACACTAAAAAACCTGCTACAGTTTATCTTATTTAAAACATATCTATATACAAAATAAAAAAATAACATAATCTGTCACACCATTAACTAGATCTAGTGACAAGGATGTCCACTCTCTCCAGCTCTCTTTATTTTGGCTATAGAACTGCTAATGGAAGCAATTCACCAAGATCCAGATATTAAGGGATTCAGGATTAACCAGGAAGAATATAAGATATATTTGACAGAACCAATAACTTCATTACAGAAATTGTACTGAAAACTGAAAGAGTATGGGAACATTTCAGGTTATAAAATAAATTAGGATAAAAGCAAAATTATGCCACTTATGGATGGGGATTATAGTCAATGTCAAAGAAATACTCAATTTAAATGGTCACTGAAGACTGAACGAGATAAAATATTTAGGGAGTAAAAAATAATAATTTACAGAATTTATACAACTTAAATTATCTCCCCTTGCTTAACAATGTTAAAGAAGATTTGAACAGAGTCTAATATCTCTTTCAGACAATGCCATATCCATTGCCTCAGAGGTGTTTTTCAGTAACTAACTAAACATGTCAGAAAATTTATTTGGAAAGGTAAAATGACTAGAGTCTCCATAGAAATATTAACATGGAAATATGAACTGGGAGGTTTACAACTCCCAAACTTAAAAAATTATTATTGGGCAACCCAGATTAAATGTTTTACCTCCCTATTGAGAGAGGAGATAAGTATCTTTTTAAATTTTTTTAAATTTTTCACACTATGAACCATATTAATCAAAATACACACAAATATTTCCCTCTTGAATATACACAGTGCCATTTTCTCCCCTTTTTTCCCCCTCCCTTCCCTCCCTTCCTCCCACTTCTCTTCAAACTCCTTAAACGTTCAACATATACAATACAATAAACCCATTAAACAATGTCATCACACAAAGAAAATAAACAAGAAAATTGTGTCATCTACTTTTACACACTGGGTAGTTCATTTCGTCGACTTCTCATTCTATCATTTTAGGGGGTGGAGGTCCGCGGTAGGCCCTCTCTGTTGTGTTCCATGTACGGTTCCCAAATTTGTTCAAATAATGTGACTTTATTTTTTAAATTATATGTTATTTTTTCCAATGGAATACATTTATTCATTTCTATGTACCATTCCTGTACTCTCAGGCTCTCTTCTGATTTCCAAGTTGACATTACACATTTTTTTGTTACAGCTAAGGCTATCATAATAAATCTTTTTTGTACTTCATCCAGTTTGAGGCCTAATTCTTTACTTCTTATATTACTTAGAAGAAAGATCTCTGGATTTTTTGGTATGTTGCTTTTTGTGATTTTATTTAATACCTGATTTAGCTCTTCCCAAAACTTTTCCACTTTCTCACATGCCCAAATTGCATGTACTGTTGTTCCCATTTCCTTCTTACAGTGAAAACATCTATCTGATACTGTTGGATCCCATTTATTTAACTTTTGGGGCATGATATATAGCCTATGTAACCAGTTATATTGTATCATGCGTAACCTCGGGTTTATTGTGTTTCTCATAGTTCCAGAGCATAGCTTTTCCCATGTTTCATTCTTTATCTTTATGCTTAGATCTTGTTCCCACTTTTGTTTGGGTTTACAGCTTATTTCATCAGTTTCTTTCTCTTGCAGCTTGATGTAAATGTTTGTTATAAATCTTTTAATTATCATTGTGTCTGTAATCACATATTCAAAGCTGTTTCTTTCTCGTAACCTCAGCCTGCTTCCCAATTTGTCCTTTAAGTAGATTTTTAGTTGGTGGTATGCAAACATTGTACCGTGAGTTATTCCATATTTGTTCTTCATTTGTTCAAATGGTAATAAATTATTTCCCATAAAATTTTCTATTCTTTTAATTCCTTTTCTCTCTCATTCTCTAAAGGAAAGGTTATCTATTGTGAAAGGGATAAGTTGATTTTGCATTAATAATAATTTTGGTAGTTGGTAATTTATTTTTTCCTTTCTACGTGAATCTTCTTCCAAATGTTGAGCAGATGGTGCAGTACTGGTGAACTTCTATATTGCACCAGTTTTTCATCCCACTTATAAAGTATATGTTCTGGTACCTTCTCCCTTATTTTATCTAGCTCTATCTTGGTCCAATCTGGTTTTTCCCTTGTTTGATAAAAATCTGATAGATATCTTAATTGTGCTGCTCTATAATATTTTTTTAAGTTTGGTAGCTGCAAACCATCTTGTTCGTACCATTCTGTTAATTTATCTAGTGCTATCCTCGGTTTCCCCCCTTTCCATAAGAATTTACTTATTATACTTTTTAGTTCATTGAAGAATTTCTCTGTTAAGGGAATTAGTAACGATTGAAATAGATATTGTATCCTTGGGAAGATATTCATTTTAATGCAATTTACCCTTCCTATCAGTGTTAGTGGTAAATCTTTCCAATGTTCTAAGTAATCTTGTAATTTCTTCATTAATGGCTGATAGTTTAATTTGTATAGAGAGCCTAGATTATTATCTAGTCTAATAGCTAGGTATCGGATTGCTTGTGTTTGCCATTTAAATGGTGATTCTTCTTTAAATTCTGTATAATCCACATTACTCATTGGCATCGCTCCACTTTTATTTACATTGATATTTCTCCATATTCCTTCAATTTCTTATGTAGTTCTTTTATTGATATTTCTGGTTCTGTTAAGTATACTATGATTCATCTGCAAATAAACTGATTTTATACTCCTCCTTTATTTTTATCTCTTTTATTTTATTTTCTGTTCTTATCAGTTCTGCCAATGGTTCTATTGCTAAAACGAACAGTGAAGGACATAGTGGACATCCCTGCTTAGTTGACCTACTTAATTTAAATTGGTTCGTTACATATCCATTTACTGTCACCTTTGCCAATGGTCCATTATATAATGCTTTAATCCAATTAATATATTTTTCTGGTAGGTTGAACCTCTGTAATACTTCAAATAAATAATTCCATTCTACCATGTCAAAGGCTTTTTCTGTGTCTAAAGCAACAGCCACTGTTGGCATCTTATTTCCTTGAACTGCATGAATTAAATTAATAAATTTACAGATATTATCCGCTGTTTGTATTTTCTTAATAAATCCAGTTTGATCTAGTTTTACTACTTCTGGTACACAGTCGGCCAATCTGTTTGCTAATAGTTTTGCTACTATCTTATAATCTGAATTAAGTTGAGATATTGGTCTATATGATGCTGGTGTTAGTGGATTCTTCCCCGTCTTTGGTATTACTGTAATTATTGCTGTCTTACATGAATCTGGCAAGTTTTGTGTTTCTTCTATCTGGTTCATTACTTCCTGGAGAGGAGGAATTAATAACTCTTTAAACGTTTTATAGAATTCTATTAGGAATCCATCCTCTCCAGGCGTTTTATTGTTCTGCAGCTTTTTTAATATATCCTGCATTTCCTCTATTTCAAATAGTTTTTTCAGCTTGTTTTGCTCCTCTTCTTGCAATTTCGGCAGTTCAATTTTAGTTAAAATCCTTTCTATTTTGTCTTCTTTCCCCTCATTCTCAGTTTGGTTTAATTGTTCATAAAATTCCTTAAAGTTCTCATTAATCTCTATTGGATTATATGTAATTTGTTTGTCCTTTTTCCTGATGCCAATACCATTCTTTTAGCTTGTTCTGTTTTAAGCTGCCAAGCTATTATTTTGTGCGTTTTTTCTCCTAGCTCATAATACTTCTGCTTTGTCTTCATTATGTTCTTCTCCACCTTATACGCTTGTAGTGTTTCGTATTTTATTTTTGTCCAACAATTCTCTTCTTTTTGTTGCAACTTCCCTTGTTGCTAGTTCTTTTTCTGTACTTACTATTTCCCTTTCCAGCTGTTCTATTTCCCGATTGTAGTCCTTCTTCATCTTAGTTACATAACTTTTTATCTGCCCTCTGATGAAGGCTTTCATTGCATCCCATAATATAAATTTATCTTTCACTGATTCCGTATTTATTTCAAAGTACATTTTAATTTGGTGCTCAATGAATTCTTTAAAATCCTGTCTTTTAAGTAGCATGGTGGTTAATCTCCATCTATACGTTCTTGGTAGGATGTCCTCCAGCTCTATTGCTAATAACAGGGGTGAGTGATCCGATAACAATCTAGCTTTATATTCCATTTTCCTAACTCTCCCTTGGCTATGGGCTGACAACAGGAACAGGTCAATCCTTGAGTATGTTTTATGTCTACTCGAATAATATGAGTTTTCTTTCTCCTTTGGGCGTTGTCTCCTCCATATATCCAGAAGTTGCATTTCCTGCATTGATTTAACCATAAATTTGGCTACTTTGTTCTTTCTGCTAGTCTTCTGTCCAGTTTTATCCATCTTTGAATCCAAATTATGGTTAAAGTCCCCTCCTATCAATATATTCCCCTGCATATCTACAATCTTCAAAAAAATATCTTGCATAAACTTTTGATCCTCTTCATTAGGTGCATATATATTGCCAAATTCCAGAGTTCTGAATATATTTGACACTTTATTATTACATATCTCCCTGCTGGATCTATTATTTCCTCCTTTACTTTGATTGGTACATTTTTATTAATTAATATAGCTACACCTCTGGCTTTTGAGTTATATGATGCTGCTGTTACGTGCCCTACCCAGTCTCTTAATTTATTGTGTTCCACTTCAGTTAGATGCTGTCTTGGGTAAACTTATACCTCTCATTTTGTTCATTTTAGATTGGTCACAGTGTTTGAGCTACAGAAAGAAAATAGACACACACACCGAGAGCAGTTCAGTTTATACAAATGTTTATTACTAATTCAAAAGCTGATTTCACACTACAATATGTAAGCCCTTCCCAACTATACTTATCAACACTTGGACTGGTCCCAACTGCCAAAGCGAGGCAACGACTGCACACTTGTAGGTTGTCAGGGCGCCGGTAGCAGCTTCTCCACCTCCCCCGACCGGGACATTGCTCGGACTCTGGCTGTTCTTCCTTCTTGACAAGGGGTGTTCCCACCCCTCGGAGAGTCTAAACTTCAGCAGCAGGACCACAGGTTTATATACCCCAAAAAACAATTAATCATGCGCCTACTCCTTCTAACATTTGTCAGTCAAAATCAAAACTGAACATTATATTCTACAATTTAGAAGATTAATTATTATGGAACCAGGATGTTATGATTTCCTGGTTTATCTCGTAGATACAAAGACTTATTAAAACTTCTCGAGCAAGACAGGTTGTGACCAATTCATCAATTTCAGAGTGTTGCATTTGACAACTGTTTCCCTGGGCCTCACAGTGGAATTCCATTTCAAAGTGTATCTTCAGATAAATCCCCACGGCTGAGTTTAATTACATCTGTTAGTTCTCACAGTAAGGTGTCCTGCGTGTGGACCCAGTGTCGTCAGTTCCACAAGCAAAAAGCATCTGGGCACATGGTTTTAATCCTCCATTACAGATGTGTTTCCTGTACAAATGCTATATCTATTTTTTCTTTTTTTCAGTAAATTTAGAAGCCTCTTCCTTTTGATTTGGTTATGTATTCCGTTAATATTTATAGTCATATAGTTCAATATGACCACCTCATACTCTGTTAACATCTCATTTCCGCTTCCTCACCACCACCTTTCCTCTTTTCCCCATTTTCATTTCTCAGTTTTCCTTTTTTGAACGCACTGTATGACAACACTTCTAAAACATAAAATACTTCAACCACTCCCACATAGAGAAGATAAGTCTTCATGGGTGAAAATAGAATTGCATAAAGTGGGAGAGAACATAACAGAGGATTTTATATATAAATGGGACTCCCAGCATGGATCCCGCAGAGATCAACGCTGTCGTAGTAAAACTGCCCCCCTTCTGGACACATCGCCCATGTACATGGTTCAGGCAGGCGGAGGCACTGTTTCGCCTCAGGAACATTTCTTCAGATGGCACGATGTTTTACTACGTCATGAACATGCTCGATGAGGAGACTGCGGCCAGGGTGGACGACCTCATCCACAACCCGCCGGCTGAGAGTAAATACCCTACCCTCAAGAACCTCCTTCTTGGCACATTCAGTCACTCTCCACAGCAGCGTGCCTCCAGACTCCTGCATCTAGACGGGGTAGGAGACAGAACCCCATCGGCCCTAATGGATGAGATGCTGGTGCTGGTAAAGGATCACAAGCCCTGTTTCCTGTTCCACCAGATCTTCTTGGAGCAGATGGCTGAAGACATTCAGCTCCTGCTGGCGGTTGAGGACTTCACGGACCCTCGGTGAGTCGAGGCCTAAGCAGATACCCTCTGGCGAACCAAAAGAGAAAATGAAGCCGCTCTCAGCCAGGTCACCCGCCCAGGGCCCCGCCGGTCACAGCACCCCCCCCTCCAGCGCAAACTGGAGGAGCACCACCCCACTTGGTGCTTCTACCATCAACGCTGGGGGGCTCAAACTCGTAAGTGCAGGCAGCCCTGTACCTTTCAGGGAAACGACTCGGCCAGCCACCATTGATGGCTGTGGTGGCAGACCATGCAAACAGCCTCCTGCATGTGACTGATAAGTCCACCTGCCAGCGTTTCCTGATGGACACTGGAGTGAAACTGAGCATCTTACCCCCGACCGCCCTCGAGACTCGCACCCGAGCATGGGATCCCACCCTGCGGGCAGCCAACGGTTCTGCCATCAAAACCTTCGGCACCCGCAGGACGCAGATCCAGATTGGGAAAGACAAGTTCTGCTGGAGTTTAGTGCTGGCCTCACTGGGTACTGCGCTGTTGGGAGCCGACT
This sequence comes from Narcine bancroftii, assembly GCF_036971445.1. Taxonomy (NCBI): domain Eukaryota; kingdom Metazoa; phylum Chordata; class Chondrichthyes; order Torpediniformes; family Narcinidae; genus Narcine; species Narcine bancroftii. The sequence continues at coordinate 132,880,094 of NC_091471.1, read as the reverse complement.
TCCTCAGTGCGCATGGCCTGCTGGTGGATGTGAAGGGCAAATGACTAGTCAATGCTCGCACTTTCCCCTCAGTTTGCCTCGAAGGCACAGAAGTCTGCAAGCCGGAGATAGCCACCATCACCGCTCCCAGGGAAGAGTATTCCAGCATACTCGATGAGTTCCCCACCATCCTGCAGCCGCAGTTCACCACCGCCACGCCCCAGCACGGGGTCTATCATCACATCTCCACGCAAGGACCCCGCTGCACGCCAAGGCCAGGTGACTACCACCTGAGAAGCTACAGCTGGCCAAAGAGGGGTTCTCCTGCCTGCAGGAGTTGGAGATCATCCGTTGGTCCGACAGTCCCTGGGCATCCCCTCTCCACATGGTCCCCAAGACGTCTGGAGGCTGGCGACCCTGTGGGGATTATCGGTGCCTGTCCACCATAATTGCTTAAGTAAATCCCTTTTGCACACCCTCTGTCAGACGTGATACAGATGATCACTGGACATGATCGTATTTGTTACCACGTTTGATCATAGGAACAAATTTGCCTTTTTTTCAGTAATGTTAGTTTTCTTGAAGCTGATTGAGTGCCAATTTAATTACTCCTTATTGTGGGATTTTAAATTAAATTTTGAGAACTGCTTATACATAATTTACTTGTGCACCTTTGTAATATAAAAGTGAACAAGATGAAACATGATCACTGTTTCCATAGTTGATTGAGTTAATTAGGAAATATTATTTAATATGATGAATGATTAGAATGGAATTAACATCTTCAGATTACGGCACCTTTTAGAGTGTGACAATCTTCAGTTTCACATTAAGGTACCAGGATGGATGATGTATTCAGCAACCTTGGTCATGAAGAACTGACCTTAGAAACACAGAAACATAGAAGATAGGAGCAGGAGTAGGTCATTCGACCCTTCGAGCCTGCTCCGCCATTCAACGAGATCATGGCTGATCTTAAAGTTCAGTACCCTGTCCCCGCCTTCTCTCTGTAACCTTTAATATCCTTATACACAAAAGTGTTGTAGAAACTCAGCAGATCCCGCAGCGTTCCTTCTGGAAAAGAGACTTAGCCAATGCTGAGCAAAAACTAGGCAGGGCCTTGAATAAAACAGGGGTATGGTGGGGAGGGAGTTGGTGGGGGGGAGGTGGGACAGAGGGAGGAGCACAGGCCCATAGGCAAGAGTGCTAGTTGGATATTGGTGTGGGGGGATGGAGTAGTAGAAGAAATAAAAAGCTGGGAAGTGATATGATGAGGGGATAATTCTCTGAGTGCAGAGCAAATGGAAAAAAGGAGACAGAGGGAAAGGGAAAGAGAGAAAGACAGAGGAGGGCCATAGGGAAACTGGAGAAGTTAACACCATCTGATTGAATAGCGCCCAGATGGAATATTAGAGTGCTCCTCCAATTCATGGTTGTCCTCAGTTAGGCTGTGCATGAGGCTATTGACAGATGTGTTGATGTGTGAGTGGGCCACAGAATTCAAATGGTTAGCCTCTGGGAGGTCATCATTATTACAGCGGTCAGAGTAAAGGTGCTCAATGAAACAATCTCTCTTCTACATCCAGTTTCTGTGATGTAGAGGAGACCACAGTTGGAGCTTTGAATGCAGTATACGACTCCTGCAGATTCCCAAGTGAAGTATTACTTCACTTTGATGGGCTGTTTGTGGCCCTGAATACTGCTGAGGTTGGAGGTATGGGCACAAGTGAAGCATTTCCTGGTCACACCTTAGTGAAAAGAGATGCATGGTTCCTGTGGAAAGTGGTGAGGTGAGGGGAATATGTGTGTGTGGGTGGCAAAAATTGGAGAGAATAATATGTTGGATGCAGAGGCTGGTGATGTGGTAGGTGAGGACAAAGAGAAGCTCGCCCTAGTTGCACTTCAAAGCGAGGGGAGGCCAGAGCAGATGCTCAGAAAACAGAGGAAATGTGGAGTTGATGGCAGTAGAGAGGAAGCCACATTTTTTAAGAAGGAGTACAGCTCAGATGATCTGGAATGGAAGACCTCATCCTGAGAGCAGATGAGATCGAGATAGAGAAAATGAGAGTAAGGAACAGAATTCTTACAGGGGACAGGGAGTGAAGAGGTGCTGTCAATGTAACTTTAGGAGTTGGTGGGTTTTTAGCGAATGTCTGTCAAAATGTTCTTCTCCCAAGATGCAGAAAGAGAGATCGAGAAAAGGGAGGGTGTTGCCAGAGATGGATCAAGTCAATTTGGGTGAAACACTCCTCATGTCTTCATCTGCCCAGTCATTGATTTCTCCAACTTGATTGGAAGTTGCTATAAATGAAAATGGTGTTCTTTGCATTCGTCGTTTTAGCACAGAATCAAATTGAAAGGATTATGATAAAACCATCATAAATTTTGTGGTGCGCTGAGGTAACAGCAAGGAAGCACAAAACTCAAAAGACTGTACAACAGGCTTTATTCAGGTAAAAGTCTGAACACCAGTTCATGCTTCAGTGGCTCCCGTGTTACTGACTCAGGAGGGGCCAGCTCAGGTCTATATTCGGGTCGGCTGATTGACAGCCAGCCAGGTGGAGTCAGCCGTTAGGTGGTCTTCCTGCAGGATCAGAGATCGCCTCCTGCAGTAAGCTGGTGATCGCATCACCACAAATTTCCATTCAAGTTTCCAGACGAACTACTCTTTCAATTTCTTGGCATGCTATTGCAGGTTCAATATCAAATCCCCACAGAGCAGATTTTTGAGAACAAAACAATCTTTGTGGGATTTTTTTGTTATTGAAAGCATGGAGAATGTTGGATTGCTTTACCCAGGACAGATGAAATTATGGAGAGATTTAAAACATGTCTCCAATATCATGATCTATAACATGGAGAACGTAAGATGGAACTGTTTCCAGCCACACAAGACCCAGTAACCAGCAGACACAGAGTTCTAGTACCAAAAATAAGGCAAGGAAGTAAACTGTAATCGAATGCAGTAGATTGGAAAATGTGGTGGAAGCAGATTAAATGGTAACTTACAATGGAGAGTAGAAAATGCTTAAAAGTAGATAAACTTGCATGCCTTTGGAGAATAGTGGTGGAGTTTTGGTGCTGGGAAGAGGTTAGGGTGCAGGAGGGAGATGAAGAGCTGGAGGTGGGAATAATTGAATAACTCTTTTACATAACCCACAGAGATATACAAACTGAATAATCTGCTGAATTCCTCATTCTATGGTTTTATAATGGAGGAGTTTGCTTAACAGAGAATGGAGATTCAGCATTCGAAGTAGGACAACACATTAACTTTAGAAGGCCATGTACTTTGATGGATAATTTATATAGGAGAAACAATTTACTTCCAGAAATAAAATCATTTTGCAATAAAGAAAGAGTTTGCAGCTACAAAGCTTATTTCTTCAGCTCAGGATACCGTTACAGCAATGAAGCTCTTCAAAATGCATCTGGCATTGTAGAATTTGTCAGTAAAATGTCAACAAGTTTCTTCACCCAAGGCATAGACCGATGCAAACATATTTTATTCTGTGTCATTAAGTGAGCTCTGAAAGAAAGAGAGAGAGATTTCTTTTGGTTCATTGATTTTTTTTTTTGTTAGGATTTCTTCTTACATTTTGCTGGTTATCTGGAGATATCAATGCCTTACCCAATATCTCCAGATTATCTGTGATTCTCCATTGAAATATAAACAAGAAAATGTAAGTACATGAACATTTCTTACATGACTTCTGTATGTGCGCATCTTCTGCTACTAAGGAAGATTTCAATGTCATAAATTGACCCCAGTGGTACTTTTCTCTCTTCGTATTTCACGCATCGACATCGCATTTTCAAATGGTTATTTATAGGAGCCGCTGTTAAAAAATTACAAGTTGTAAAAATTTGTCCTTTAATGGAAGTTTTATTCCATTTAGTGTTCAAAGTGTGGCTCTCACTATTACCCTTCAGCACTGTTACAACAAGGCCAATTGTGAGATTGAGGAACTATATCTCATGTTCCATCTGGGCCACATCGCAGTCTCTGGACAACACTGAATTTTCTACTTCTATTATTATACCTATAGAATTGCCTCTCCAAACTCAGAAACATGAGGACATTTGGATTGTCCTGGCTGCCCTCACCTACAACATAGCCATCGGATTATCCTTTGAGGAAGCATCACTGCTATTTTGTCCAAGACTGAGATAAACTCAGAGAATTGTGAAAGTGCCTTGTTCTATCACACAATCTCCCATTTACTCCATCAACTCCATCTAAACCTCTCAATGTCTTGGTAAAATGGCCAACTTACTGAAGGGCTTCTCTCACCCCAGCCACACTCTCTTCTCCCTCCTCTCAAAGGGAAGAAGACTTAGAAGTGTGAAATCATGCATCAGCAGGTTCAAGGATAGTTCCTTTCAGAATGGGACAAATTGGCTGCGCTGCCAGAGCTACTGTAATGGTAGCACTGCCATTGGTGAATGCCCAGGCAAGCAGAGAGCAGAGACACAGCGCTGCTCAGAAGCCTTCAACTGTCTCATCCTCATGCCGATGGCTCTGCATGGCCTTTAACCAGTGTTTGTAAGTATAACCCTTCAACCAAGGGGCCCAAGATTGTGGCACCTGTGCTCAGACAGTGGCCACAAGAGGTTCCATAATCCGGGGAGCAGTTGCCCAGTGAAGTTCACCAAAATCTGGGAGAACTTTCCCCATTTCACACCCCCTCCCTCCTTCTGTTGAGATGGGGAAGCATAGGAGATGACTCTACAAGACTTTGACCACAGAAGTGGACTAGCAAGGGACTTGGTGGCTGAGGGACCACATAGGCTGCAAGTGACTTGTAGACAGGGGACCCACATGGACTGCAGGCTGCTAGAAACTGGTTCATGGGAATTAGGTATTGGAACCTGGATTCAAGAGGACGCTGAAGGGCAAAAGGGCTCCTGAAGGGCTTCAGGTGCTGAAAGCTTCCTGATTGTGTTGAGGTCTGGATCTGGAGTTTGGGTAGGCGATGGATCGAACAGGAGTCTGTGTGGCTGCAGAGGCTGCAGGAGCACTCCAGGCGAATTCACGACAATCAATAACTCTGAAGGGGCTCTCTTTTGCTTCTCTTCCTCTCTTTGTGCAAGGGGTGCCAGATGACACTAATAGCCATGCTTTATCTGCATTACGGTAGACGGAGGACAATTTTGTGTAATATTGCATGTTCTGTACATGACAATAAAGAAATCTAGAATCTTGAATCTTTCCTGCTACTATCAGACTTTTATAAATATCATACTAGTCAGTTACGTTGCTCTTATTCACAAGATGACAAGACAAAGGAACAGAAGCAGCCATTAGGCCCATCAAGTCTGTTCCATAAAATGACACTAAGCTACTCTACACTAGTTCCAATTTCCAGCCTTTTCCCCATATCCCTTGATGCCCATACTAATGAGATACTTGTCTATTTCTTGTTTAAATACTCCCAGTGATCTGGCTTCCACTGCTGTATGCAGCAGCGAGTTCCACAGATCCACGACCCTCTGGCTAAAGAAGTTCTTCCCAATCTCTGTTTTATATGGATAACCTCTAATTTTCAGACTATGACCCCTTGTCCTCGATTCACCCACCAAAGGAAATATCTTACCTACATCCACCTAAACCTTTCAAAATACAAAAAGTCTCTATGACATCTCTTCTCATTCTCCTATACTCCAATGAATACAACCCAGGAGATGCCCTTGCATTCCAGGAATTATCCTAGTAAATCTCCTCTGCACCTTCTCCAACAACATCACATCTTTTCTAAGATAGAGGCCCAAAACTGCACACAGTACTCCAAATGAGGCCACACCACTGCCCCATAGAACCTCAACAACACCTCCTTTCTCTTGTACACTATTCCTCTTGAAATGAATGCCAACATACCATTCGCTTTCTTCACTACGAATTTCACCTGGTCATTAACTTTTAGGTTTCCTTGCACGAGGACATCCAGGTCCCTTTGCACATCCAAGGTCTGAATTTTCACCCCATCCAAATAGTATTCTGCCTGTTTGTTTCCACTGCCAAAATGTACAGCTGTACATTTCTCTGTGTTAGATCTCATCTGCCATAATTTTGCCCAATCTCATAATCTGCCTATATCCTTCTGCAACTTGACGGTTTTCTACTTCTTACTCCGCCACCTATCTTGGTGTCATCTGCAAATATGGCCACAAAACCATTATACTACAATCCAAATCATTAATATAAATTGTGAACAGCAGCGGCCCCAAAATCGATCCCTGCAGAACACCACTAGTTACAGACAGCCATCCAGAACAAGAACCTTTAATTTCAACCCTTTGCTTCCTGCTTATCAGGCACTTATCTATCCATTTTAATAACTTCACTGTAATTCCATGGGCCCTCATCTTATTTAACAGCCTAATATGCAACACCTTATCGAAAGCCTTTTGAAAATCTAAATAGATAACATCCACAGCCTCTCCTTTGTCTATCCTACTTGAGATTTATTCAAAAAAAACTCTAATACGTTGGTCAGGCAGGATCTACCCTTTAAAAATCCATGCTGAGTAGGATCTATCCCGTCATGCATCTCTAGGTATTTCATCACATCATCCTTGAGGATCGAATCAAATATCTTCCCAACCACCATTAAAATCGATCCCTCAGAGCACTCCTACATTCTGTGCTGTATTTTGTTCTGATGTATTTACTTGCAGGACTTGTTGGGCAGCACACAAAACAAAACTTTTTCACTCTTACTCAGCAGAAGTGAAAATAAATGTAAACTTGAAGCTTGAATCAAACAAATGTCTTCTTTCAGTTGATATAGACTTTCAAAATCTCAGCCCATCCAAAAGTGCTTCTTTAAAATTAATGAATTACATTTGTTGTATATGTATTTCACACAGATATATACACAGTGCACTGTTGAAAAATGACCAGATAAGATGATTTTCAAGACTTTACTGCAGTAAAATATAAAACAGAACTCTGAGAGTTCCTACAATCTTCTTCAAATTATGGCATGTGATCTTATATATCCACCTGAGGAGATGGGAATTTAGTTCAACTATCTCATCTGAATGTCAGTGACTCCAACCGTACAAGATTCTTGTACAGGAGCACCAGCAGAAATGAATAATTGAATCCAAATCTTGACCTTATTACACAGACTGAGCATGCAGCAGTTGGGCCAATATCAACTATTATTATTAGGAGACAATGTACAAAGATAACTTTGGCAAAGTCTCTACTCATAAAGTATAAAAGCAGAATTGATGAAGCAAAGGTTGGAGTCAGTTGCCAAACAAGTTCATGCCAGATTCTGCAGAGTAATCTGTTAATTTCCATTTCTCCACTTTTCCCTGTAGCCAAACAATTTTATTCAAGTCACTATCCATCTTCCTATGAAAGGATCTGAACAGTTGACATCCACCTTTCTCAGCCTCCCCAGATTAGAGTTCTCTTTCTCCTCACACCGTCTGTTTATTCTGTTTCTCTGAATTTATCCTCTAAATCTTCCATGATTATTGAGACTCTTATCAAAATTCTGAAGCTTTCTTGTTCCAAGAAACCCTCTCCACCTTAAAAGTGCTGGAGAATCTCAACAGGTCCTACATTGTCCAAAGCAGGCAAAGATATATAACCAACTTGAGCCCTTTATCATGGTATGACCATAAAGCAGGGGGGAGGAAGTAAAAAAGGAGCAAGGGGCAACAGATAAGAGGCCATAGGCCCCCATGGATACGAGGGCAGGAGAGAAAAGGGGAGAATTGATCGGGGTTAGCTCTGTGAAAAGTAAAGCTGAGATAGAGCTGGAGGAAAGGAGACATAAGCATCGAGAAAGGGGAAGTTGTGGTTGGGAGAAGTTGCTGTTAATACCATCCGATTGCAGGGTGCCCAGTTGAAATATGAGGTATTGGTCCTCCAATTTACAGGTAGTCTCGGACTGAAAAGTCAAGTTGGTATGGGAATAGAGTGGAAAATTGAAGTGGCCACTGGGAGATGCCCACTATTGCAGCGGGGTGAAGGAGCTGAACAAAATGATCTCCAAGTTTGCGTCCAGTCTTTCCGATGTTGAGGAGGCCACAACAGGAGTATCAGATGCAATAGATGAACCCTGCAGATTCCCGAGTGAAATGTTACTTTACTCAGAGGGACTGTTTGGAATCCTGAATGGTGGTGAGGGGTGTGGGTACAAGCATAGCACCTCCTGTGGTCGCAAGAGTAGGTATCAAGAGAACGAATGGTGGGAAGAGAGGGGTGGACAAGGGAGTCATGGAAGGAGCAGTCCAAGTGGATGGCAGTGAGGGGAAAAAAGTGGTAGATGTATCGGGTGGTGGATCACATTATAGGTGGTGGAAATTGTTGAATGCAGAGGCTGGTGGTGTGGTAGGCAAGGGGAAGGGGAATCCTGTCCTTGTTGAATCTTGAGGTAGAGGGGACCAGGCCAGATGTGCGGGATATGGAAAAAATGTGGGAGACAACAGAGTTGATGTTTTTTGAAAAAGGAGAACACCTCAGATGCTCTGGAAAGGAAGGCCTTATCCTGGGTGCAGATGTGATGGAGATGTAGGAATCGAGAGAAAGGAATAGAATCCTTACAGGAAACAAGGTGTGACAAGGTGTGGTTGAGGTAACTGTGAGAGTTGTTGGGTTTATAGAGAGTTCTTCTCCTGAGATAGCGACAGAGAGATTTGGAATGGGGTGGGTGCTGCGAGAGGTGGATCAAGTGCATATGAAATTGGGGTGAAAGTTTGCAGCAAAGTGAATACATTTATGAGCTCATCATGAGTTTATGAGGCAGCACCAATTATAGTCATCAATGTAGCTAAGGAAGAATGGAGGAGCCTTACTTGTATCGGCTTATAACATGGATTGCTCCACATAGCCATTAAAAAGCCAGGCATAGCTGGGTCCTATGTGGGTCCCCACAGCTTCCACTTGGACTTGAGTCAAAGGAGAAATTATTGAGGCTGAGAACAGGTTTTGTCAGGTGGTAGAGGGGAACCGGTTGCGACTTTTGTTGAGAAAGAAACTAAGGGCTTTGAGGTCTTTGGTATGGAGGATAGAGGTGTAGATAGATTGGACATCCATGGTAAAAATAAGGCAGTCAAATTGGGCAGTCATATTTAAGGAATTGTAAGTTGTTGAAGAGATGTATTGTAGGTATTGTAGATGTAGGTGGGGAGTGACTAGGCCGGGGGGAAAAGGAGGTGAGATAATATGTTATCAGATGGGTGAGGCAAGAGCATGTGCAAATAATGGGTCTACTGGAACAATTGGGTTTGTGGATGTAGAAATGGGCAGTGTGGGGTTGGGAAACTATAAGGTTGGTGGCCATGGGAGGAAGATAACTAAAAGTGTAGAGGTCAGAGATGGTGCATGAGGCGAAAGCTTGATGTATTTTTGGTGGGGTCCTGTACAAGGGGGAAGTAAGAGGAGGTGTCCGAGGGCCGTCATTCAGCCTCGACAAGGTAGAAGTCAGTGCATTAGAACATAACAGCGCAACCCATGTCTGCGTGTTTAATAGTGACATTGGGATAGGTGTGGAAAGAATGGAAGGCAGAGCATTCTGGTGGTGAGATTAGAACAAGTGATGGTAGTGGTAAAGTTGAGATGGTTAATGTCTTGATGGCAGATGGTAATATTAAAGTCCAAAGTGGCAGAAAACTGGAATGAGATGTCCAAGAGGAGGAAGAAGGTTTTCAGAGGGAGAAAAATTCTGCAGTGGGGTGTGGTGAATCCGAGGAAAAGTAGGCATGGAGATGGAAATGTTGAAAAAACAGTTTGCCTATTTTTTTCTCCACTTTAACTCTCTTGCTGAAATCCATCCTGCCGTAACCATTCAAATAAATTGCTTCTGCGTACTCAAGAGGACCTGAAACAGATGAACACTGGACATGATCCAATTTATTACAGTTCTGACCATACAAACAAATTTGCCTTTTTCCCAGAAATATTAGTTTTCTTAGAGCAGATTGAGCGTCAATTTAAAATGCATCTTATAGTGAGTTTTAGATTAAATTTTGAGGATTACTTATGCACATCCTGCTGTGTGTACCTTCCTAATATGGAAGGTAAACAAGATGAAACGCCTCTGCTGTTTCAAGAGTTGTTTGAGTTAATTAAATATTGTTTAACGTGGTGAAAGAGTAGTGTGGGTGTAACATTTTCAGAATATGGCACCTTTTAGAGTGTGGTAATCCACACTTTTAAGATATCAGGATGGTACTTTAGCATACACAACATTTAATCTGCTCAAAGTGAACAGAAAATGCTGGAGAAAATCTGCAACCTTTAGCTCTCTATTCTATCAAAGAACTTTATTTTGTTTTCTCAACCAACCTTGGCCCCTTCACATCAACAAGTTAAAAAAAAATACTTAGTTTGTTACTTTTCCAATGGTTTTGAAAGATCACTGAGCTGAAATTTTAACACTGTTCGACTCTACATTCATTTATTGACTACTTTGTGTTTTTTGTTGCAATTTTAGACTATCGGAATCGCTGATTTATGTCGATGAGTGTTTAAACCACGAACTCAGTGGTTCTCAACCTCTTTCTTTCCACTCACATACCACTTTAAGTATTCCCTATGCCATAGGTGCTCTGTGATTAGTAAGGGATTGCTTCAGGTGATATCTGAGTGGAAAGAAAAAGTTTGAAAACCACTGTTTTAATCATATCTAAATGACTCGTGATGTGCACGGTTTCATAACTTCAAAGGAATTGGACCAATGACAATTTTTCTGAAGCAAAATATTTCAGTAACAATTGGGTTTAGACAAGAAATTCTCAACCTTCCCTTCCCACTCACATTCCACCTTAAGCAATCCCTTTCTAATCACTGAGCACTGATGGCATAGGGATTACTTAAAGTGGGATGTGAGTGGAAAGAGAAAGGTTGAGAACCACTGCTAACTAATGAATCCCAAATTCAAGTGTTCCAGAACTATGAAGCTGATACTGGATGCAGGCAGTAAATTACAAGGTGCAGGGTTTTTCCTTACCCATATAAAAAGCTGCATCATTTCCAAGGAGTAACAGGAGTGTGACAGTAACACTGTAGCTCATGTTCAGATTCCAGTCTTCACAGTCCTGTCTTTCTGATTCAGCCTGGTTCCTCTTTTATGTCTCCAATTTGATTAACACCAGTATTTATAATCTGAGGCTAAACAACTCATGTTGGGAAAAATACTGGTTGTGTGACCAAAAGGACACTGATTGGTGCACCAGAGAATACAGTACTATGACAAAATTATAGGCAATGAGAAACATGTAAAAAGAAATGTGTTGAAACTTTGATATCATATCAAAATAGATATTTGTAATTTATAATCTGTTAAAGATTTTAAAAAAGATAATGAAGTTTAACAGACCACAAGGTCAGAAGAGATAGGCCATTCAGCTCCTTGATTATTCTCTCATTTAAGGTTCCACGGTTCTGTCCAATCCCATGACCTTTGGTTCCCTTTAGTTCAGCTTTCAACATATACAAGCTTCACAGCTTTCTGAGGCAAGAAATTCTAATGATTTACAATCTATGGTGAGAAGAATTTCTTCCTAATTCATAAATGATTGCCTGTTAATTCTACAATGATGCTTTCTGGACCTAGACTTTCTCATAAATGAAAATATCCTCCTTTCATCTGAAAATGAACATTTATTTACAGCAATGAGAAAGGAAAAAAAGAAAAACCTTGATGAAGGGATGAAGGGTTCAAGTTTGAAAAGTTGGTTATGTCTCTTTATCTTTGCTCTTGTTAGGTCTGCTTTGTTCGAGAATGAGTGAGTCAGACACCAGACTGAGTCGAAATCAAGGTTCTTTATTACCGGATTGTAACACTTGCAACTAACAGTGTTAGTTGGAGAAGGCGCATTCTCCCGTTATCAGCAAGTGGTGTTTTTTTTATACCTCAGGACACGCACTTAGTAAATTATCATACCATTGTCCAATGAATAAGCTGTTGCTACCCTTCTCTGTTAGTCTGCTGCACATCATCTTGTTATTGCCACACTTATCTTGAGCGTACAAGGTCACACTTGCATCCTGTTACTCCTTAGTTCTGGGTGACTCCTTCTCCAGTCCCAACTCATGATGTTTTTACCTTACACTCTATAAAGTGCACTGTGTGACCAGCTGAGTTCCTCCAGCTTTGTGTTTTTATTTCAACCATGGTGTTTGCAGACTTTCCTTTTTTTTTCTAATGAGAAAGAGGATTTGAGTACTGGAGTAGAGACATCTTGCTTCAATTATATGGGACTCCAACAGTGTTGGTGTCAGAACAAATGTTAAAAGGAGATATTAGCGTGTTAGCAGTGCAAGGCTCATGAACTGACTTGGGTGGGGAGGTGCTGCTAACATCATCTGACGTAGGTGATGAGAGCGCTGCTTTTATTGCGTCAAGTGTCACTAAACACTAGTGATGCTTGACGCCAGCTAGTGATGCTGGAGGGGGTGGGGCAGGTCTGACAGCAAGCAATGGTCGCAACCATATGAGTGGGCACAGCACCTCCCCTGGGGGGACAAAACCCGCAGATGCCCCCCAGGTGCTGGCACTGGGCTCAGATGAAACTGTATTTAATATTATTTTAAGGTCTGGTCTCCCTACCTCATAAGGATACACTTGGATAGATTGAATGCAACAAGAATTATCAGATCAATTCCTCGATGGAGGCTTTGTCATACTTGGTGGGGGGGGGGTTAAGCAGACTCTGTATATGAGCTCTCCAGTCATACAAATTAAAAGATGAACTCATTGAAATTGATAAAATTCATAGAGGATAGATGCATGGATAATACATCCCCTGGATGAGATTTCAAGGGTTCTTGTAGGTTTGGCCTGTCAGAACTTATATGAGAAGAAATGTCTTCACCCAGATCCTGAGAAGTTTCCATCCAAGAGTATGTGGAGGCTGGGTTACTGATTATATTAGAGACAGATGACAATTGACTGCATTAATATCTTAAAAATCTAAAGGATATGAAGTTAGTGAAGAAAGATGATGGTAGGGATTGGCCCTGATTTCATCGAATGGTGGAGAAAGTGTGAAGGGCAGATGGTTCCTGATACTAGTTTCTATGATTAAAAAAATAATAACATGGTGTATATCAAAGTATAGCTTAATACTCAAATGTGTTGGAGAAACTCAGCAGATCATGCAGCGTTCTTTCTGGAAAAGATAAATAACCAACATTTTAGGCCATAGAATTTAGTCACGGTATAAGCAAAAAACAGGCAGGAACCTACATAAAATGGTGGCAGGGGTAGGGGGGGGTGAGAGGTAGGGGAAGAGCACAAGCAAGAGTGCTAGTTGGATATGGATGAGGGGACAGAAGAGAAAAATGCTAGGAGGTGACAGGGGGAGGAGATTATTCTCTGAATGAAGGGGTGGAAACCTAATCAAAGTCCTCCAGTAGCTCCATTGCAACCTATTCCTGTTGTTGGGGAACCTTTTGCTAGGTTTATTGTGGATTATGTGGGTCCCCTGCCTAAATATAAGTCTGGGAATCAGTACTTGTTAACAATTATGTGTATGGTGTCGAGATTTCCATGAGCTAAACCATTAAATATTAAACCAAAAACAGTGGTAAAGGCTTTGGAAAGATTCTTCACAGTTTTTGGATTACCTAAGGAGACCCAGAGTGATCAAGGATCTAACTTTATGTGTGGGTTGTTTCAGCAGTTGATTTATGAGTTGGGAATAAAACAGATCACTTCACCTTTGTACCATCCTGAAACTCTGGGAGCTTTGGAGAGATTTCATTCTATTCTTAAAAATATGATGAGGATTTATTGTCTGGAGAATGGGAAAGATTGGGGTGAAGGTATTCATTTACTGTTATTTGCAGCAAGGGAGGCTGTGCAGGATTTATTAGGTTTCAGCCCTTTTGAAATTGTGTTTCGACATCAGGTTAGAGGACTTTTAATGTTAAAAGAACAGTGGGTTAATGAGGATGTGCAGTTAGACAAAAAGAAAACTGAAGTAATGGTTGTTAGGAGCCCAGATGACTCCAAAATCCAGCAGCAATAGAAATTCACCAAGACGATGGTTACTTAAAACAAGTTGATTTTAATTTTCTTTAAATATAATAACTTATTACTATTAACTTAACTTAACCTAACTTAACCCCCTTCTAATTCTAAGCGCACTTGTATGTAATGTGTATGTGTTCAGGAAATTTCTTTGTTTCACTGTCCAATCATTCACTTTTCACTTGTCCAATTTCACCGATATTAGGCAATTCTTATACTGTGCACAGAATTCAACATTTATAATTTCTACCAGGCTTTGGTGCTTTGGTGGTTACTGTTCAAGAAGGTACTTGTTGGTTTCAGAGAGAAACTTGTTGCTCGTTGGATACACACAAACTGATTTCTCCAATTAGTCACTTCAGTGTATACCAAAGAAACTTGCCCCATCATAGGTTTTCCAAATGATAACCTCTTCTTCCAGGTCACTACAGCATCCCTCTTGTTTCCCTTATTTCAGGAGAAACACTCTAGCCAACCATTTCCTCCTGTAAGGACTACAAGGGTTTTGAACTGGCTGAACTCAGAACTCACAACCTGTCTTCAAAATGGGGATTTCAACAAGTCTGCCAGCTTGACATTTTGAAGCCTCAGCTGCTACTGTAAAACTGACTTCTCTCTCTCTCTCTCTCTCTCTCTCTCTCTCTCTCTCTCTCTCCCTCTCTCCCACCAAAGGAAAAATCACCTGTTTGCTTTTACCTCTCTGTGCTTGTAAAAACCAAATTACCTTCCCCAAGGCTTCAAACCCAATTTTTGAAAGATCTTGTCAGTATCTGAGCATGGATGTCTTTTGTGAAGTGTTACTCTGTGAAGTTTAACCTAAACTAAACCCCACAATCTATTTCTTTTAAAGACATATTTTACCTATAACATATCCTGTAACATGATAATATCCAGGAAACCTGATATTCCAAATTGTAGCATCGTATTGGGAAATGAAATCCTGAAACAAGTTCACAACTTCAAGTTCCTTGGCTCATTGGTAACATATAGTGGGAAATGCGAAATAGACATAAAAGCAAGAATAACAATGGCAAGAACAGCATTTATAGAAATGAGAAACATCCTAATGAGCAAGTAAATAGCAATTGGCATCTATCTTAGAACTCTCAGCTGCTACAATCTTCACATATTGGTTGATATATGGCTGCGAGTCATGGACCATCACAAACACAATAGAAAAAAGAATCAATGCAGCAGAGATGTGGTTTCTCGGAAGAATGTTGTGCACATCATATATAGACAGGGTAACAAATGAAGAAGTTCTACAAAAAAACAAAAAGAAAACAAACATCATTTAAAAGAATCAGAAAATAGCAATTAAAATTCTTTGGACATATCATGTGAAGAGATACATTTGAACATTTAGTTACAACAGGAAAGCTGGAAGGAAGAAGAAGTGAATACCTGTCAACATTTTTCCATACCTTGATGAAGGGCTCAAGCCTGAAATGTCAGTTATGCATGGGATTCACTGGCACTGTAACAGCATTGCACTAATCGCTACGCTAACCTGCCATCCATGTATTTCTCTCTTCTACACACTTTTTGCCTCTTCCTATACCACCAAAATGATGACAAGGATACAATTATTGGATTCAAATCCAGTTTATTAAAACATTTTGTTTATCAAGTTTCATACAGATAATATAGCAACGTTTATCTGCAGACTAATTTCTTGCCGTGCGAGATTGCTTATAGCTCAAAATATGAAGACATACCCTTAATCTGAAGGCTCATCACTCCTCACACCAGCTCACCAATGTCATGACATGAGGAAGGAATTGCACTTTCCCATGCTTTCATCTGGCCAGCCATTGATATTTACAAAATTGATTGAAAGCTGCTATAAATGAAAATGAGTTTCTTTCTTTTCTTCATTTAAGGGCAGAATACAAAATCCAAAGGATATACCCATTAAAAATCACTAGCTCGGTTTCTAGCTGAAGTATTTTTTTCCATTTCTTGGCAACATATTACAAGTTCAATATCCAATTCTCACAGAGCAAATTTATGAAAATGAATCCATCTTTGTGGAACTTCTGCTTTAAATTTTTTAAATTTAAATTTAAGTTTAGACATACAGTACGGTCACAGGCTATTTCAGCCCATGAGTCCGATCCATCCAATTTACACCACATAACGTGGACCTCCAGTAAGTTTTGAACAGTGAGAGGAAACCAGAGCCCCTGGAGAAAACCCATGCAGACACAGGGAGAATGTGCAAACTCCTTACAGTCAGCATGGATTTGAACCCCGGTCCAGTCCCGATCACGGGTGCTGTAAAGGCATTGCGTTAACCGCTCGGCCAACTGCGCTGCCCCTGAAAAAGTGGAGAATTTTGGACAGTTTTATCCAGGACAAATGAGTTAAGGAGAGATTTGAAATACGTATCCAATATCAGGAACCATAACATGGAGAAAGTAAGATGGAACTGTTTCCAGAGACACAAGACCCAGTAACCAGCGGACACAGAATTCTACACCAGAAACAAGTCAAGGAAACAAGCTATTATCTGTAATGGTAGTTCTGAAAATGTAGAGGAAGCCGTTTACTGGTAACTTGCAATTGAGAGTGGTACTTTTAAAGCAGAGAATCCTGGATGTCTATTGATAACGGCTGAAATGGTAGTGAATTTGATGGGGCAGGGAGGGGTTAGGTGGGAGATAAAGAGCTGCAGGGGGGAGTAATTGAATAGCTTTTTTACATAACTCACAGAGACATAGAGACTGAAGCATCTGCTCTGATTCTCATTCTATGGTATGATGATGGAGGCATTTATTCAACAGAGAAGGGAGTGGAGATTCAGTTTTAACATATTAATTTTATAAAGTCACATACTTTGATGGATTATTTATGTAGAATAATCAATCTTACTTCCAGAAATAAAATCACTTTCAACTAAAGAAAAGATTTGCAACTATAAAGCTCAGGATATCATGACAGCAATGAACCTCTTCAAAATGTATCTGGTGTTGTAGATTTTTTAAGTAGAGAGTCAATAATTTTCTTCACCCAAGGTGCTTGCCCGTGTAAACAGATCTTTTTCTTTGGATGGCTTTTTCTTAGGATAGCTCTGAAAGAAATAACAAGAGATTTATTTTGTAAGAATTCCTTTTTAGCTTTGGCAGATGATCTGGAGATACATCATTTATTCAATTTCTCCAGCTTATCTGCACTTCCAGATTGAAATATAAACAAGAAAATGTAAATACATGAACAATTCTTACATGACTTCTGTATGGGGACATTTAGTGCCACTGGAGAAGATTTCAAATTCAGAAAAGCTCTTCATTGGTAACACATTATTTACATAATGTGAGCACTGACAACGTGTTTCATCACCATTATCTACAGAAACATCTGTAAAAGAACGACATTGGGTAAAAATTTGTTCTTTAATAGAGATTTACTGTATTCATTGTTCTAAGTGTGGCCCTCATGATAGGCTTCTGCACTGTTACAGCAAGCTAATTTGTAATCTTGAGAAATCCTAACTCATGCACCAACTGGGCACGTTGTAGCCCATAGACTCATCGCTGAATTCTCTAACTTTAGATAACTCATTCTTTCTTTGTCATGGTATGAGAATTGGCCAATTTTGACTGACATACTTTTAGCCCCCTTTTTTGTATAAAATAGTCTGGACTATGCATTTATAGACAGGATTATTTCCATCTTAACTGCCCCTTAACTGTAATGTTATTTCAGCCTGTCAGAGAAAATTCCATTGTTCTAATCATTTCTGTCCTCAACTTGCCTGCTAGCTAGATTCATTTGTTTTTCTTTTACTCTTGTCTAATGAAGGCTCTGGACACAAAAAGAAAAAACCTGTCCTCTTTCCACAGATGCTGCCTGGCTTGTTGAATTTTCTTGCATTTTATGTTTTCAGTACATTACATGACGAAACCTGAGGGCATTTGGCATTGTCCTGCATTCCTCAACTACAGCTGCACCCTCAAATGATCCTGTCAGGATGCATCACTGCATGTTATCAGAGCTGCTTCACCCAAGACTGCAATAAAATAAAGAGAATTGTGAACTCACCTTGGACCATCACACAAACTCCCATCTGCTGCATTGACACCTCCCAATGCCTTGGAAAAGCAGTCAAAGTAGTGAAGTGCTCATTTCATCACAGCCACGCCTTCTTTTCCCTCCTCCCAAAAGGTATTAAAATGTGAAATCACGCATCATGAGGTTCAAGGAGAGTTTCTATCCCACTATTAACAGACTACTGAAAAAGACTCACACTAGAAAGATAATGTTGCCCTTGTTCCTTTCAAATTGCTCTGTTTTGTTCTGCTGTATTTATGTAAGGATAGACTTGCAAAACAAATCTTTTTCACAGTTCTGTGATACAGGTGACAATAAATGTAACCTTGAATTAAGTCATTCTCCATTTTCCATTCTCAGCCTGGCCAGATCAGAAAAAACTTAGTCACACCCTATAGAGCTTTCATAATTGTTGACACTTCTATTAAAATTCTCAAGTATTCTTGTTTGAAAAAGAACAAGCCAGCTTCTCCACTTTAACTCTCTTGCCGTATTGCATCCTGCCAGTAACCATTCAAGAAATCCCTTCTGCGCCCTCTGGGACAGATGATCACAGAACCTGATCCCAATTATCTCCAGTTCTGACCATAAAAGCAAACGATCTTGGAGCAGATAGAGTGTTGATTTTAGGTGCACCTTATAGTGAGGCTTTTTGGATTACACGTTGAGGACTGCTTGGACATGCCCTGCTTGTGCATAACTTTCTGTTATAAAGGATAAACAAGTTTAAATGTGTCTGCTGTTTCCCGAGATGATTAAGTTAAATTAGGAGACATTATTTAATGGGGTGAATGAGTGGAATGGGTTAAACATCTCCTTCAGCATATGGTACCATTTAGACTGTGGCAATCCTCACTTTTACATTAAGGTATAAGGATGGTACTTTAACATACACAGCATTTCATCTGTTCATAGTGAACAGAAAATGCTGGAGAAAATCTGCAACCTTGCTTTCTATTCTATCACTGATATTTACTTGGTTCTCTTGACCTACCTACACCCCTCACCACCCACTTCAACATTAAACATATTTACTTTGTAACTTTTCCACATCTTTAGAAGGTTTACTGCTGTAAATGTTAATGCTATTCCTCTCTCTGCTGACGTGTTGACTATCTCGTGTGATTTCTGTTCCTATTGCAGACCATCAGCATCACCTCTTTTTATCCACGACTGTTTAAACCACTCGCTAATAAATCCCAAATTCAAGTAAAATCACAATGGCGGAGAAACTCAGCAGGTCAAACAGTGTACTTTATATAGTAAAGATAAAGATACAGAACCAATGTTTCAGGCTTCAGCCCTTCATCAAGGTAAGGTTTGATCTGCTGAATTTCTCCAACATTGTGTTTTTACTTCAACCACACTGTCTGCAGACTTTTGTGTTTTACTTCCCAAGTTCAAGTGTTCCACAACAATGAAGCTGGCACTCAATTCTGACTGTAAATTACAAGATGCAATGTTTTTTCCTTACCCATAGAAAAAGCTGCATAATTTCCCAGGAGTAGGAGGAGTGTGACAGTAACACAACTGTTCATGTTCAGGCTCCAATCTTCCCTCTTCTGCCTTTTTGATTCAGTTTGGGTTTTTTTTCCTTTTGTGCCCTCAATTTGCTTATCACTGGTATTTATAAGGCTGAATAACTTGGTTGTGCAAAATAATGAGTTTCCAACCACAGAAACCATCATTGAGGCAGTAGAAAATATCGATGAGAAAAAATATAGTCAGTTAGAAATATGTAAAAAGAAATCTGTTGAAATTTGGAGATTTTATCAAAGTTCAAAGAAAAAGAGCAGAACAAGATAATGTAGTTTGGAGACCACAAGATTGGTACAGGAACATGCCTCTTCCTCATCCATTGTCAACTGCCTCCTTACCCTGCAACAAGATTTTCTGCTTCTAGAATTTCCCACAAATGAAAATATCCTTCCAACACCTGACTGCCAAGCTCACGAGGAATTTTATATGTTTCAATCTGATCTCCTCTCAGTTTTTAAGTTCCAGTTAGTGCAGACCCACCTCATTCAACTTTTGCTCACAAGGCAAGTTAGAGTTGCAATAAGTTGATTGTTGTTCAACCTCATTCTTATCAAATTTTCAAACTAACCTGTGTTCATTACTATTTAAAAACATTTCAGAGATAAGTTATCTCATTAAACCATTCTGCAAAAAAACTGACAACATCTCAAATGCAGAACAGAAATACAGCAAATAAAGATTGCTTCAGGACTGTGGTGGCCACAGGATGGGTCTTGGAGCACGATCGACTGTGATGAGTGGCTGTAGATTAGAAAGCAGCTTGATCTGGCAGAAGAACCCAGCTTAGAAATTCATGTTCTTCACATTCATAAGCGGGTAAGGTTGGAGCTATTGACCCTGAACACTTTTCCCTTGCTGAGTGGGAAATTCAAATCATTGGGCAGTGGAAGATCAACCAGTGCTACTGTTGCAAAGACTGACAATGTCAGGATGGGCTCAGGAGAAATGGCCGCATCAAAGAATGGATATTTGTCTCAGATTGAGAGGAAACATCAGGGGAATGTGATCTTCCAGATATTTAATAATAGCAAATAGCTGTGCCAGTTTTATAGGCTGGGGAGAGGAAATTGGGGCCTGGAATTCATAAGGCATAAACTAAATTTGTACATACAAGTGGCCTGACCTGTGTATTTTCCAGGACCATGCACCACAGTAGTATACAACAAGGATATTCAGTCCAGAACTTTGGAGATTACTAGTACTTTTCTACCTCTTCCTTCTCATTGAAAACCTGCGTATCATTAACTTTGTACATAAATGTACAGTTAGGATATCATTGTATTTGAATGACAACATTTTGGAATTTTGGACAAGAAATTATTTAACAAAATTAAATTCTTGAACGGTATTACATATAAATTTTGAGAAGAGGTACAATTGACATCTAAGTCTTGTTAGTTATTGCTTTTTACATATTATGCATAATTGGTTTCCTCTGTTTATAGGGTTAACCAGTTCAAGACCATAAAGATAAACTTTGGCTCATCTGAGCTGAGAGTGAAGAGAAATTTTCTTTGTTAAGTGACGACTATGTTCTCTCTTGAATAATATGATCCTACCCTATAAGCTGTTGTATACGACGACTCTGTATAGGACGACCCCAGAATTTCTACCTGACCTATACCCTTTGTATAAGATGACCCCCCTAATCTGGTACTTACCGCTGACCAATGGATGGTGTTAAAAGCAAATCACAACATTTTAATAACAAATTATCATTTAAAAGTTGAAATTTTATTTGGTTATTTTAAAATAAACCGCTGTCGGCTCCTGTAACAGGCCATTTAAAGCCTGTGTACAGAGCCGACAGCTGTCCAAATGGGCAGATGAACCCCACAGAGGAGCACTGAGACTTTGCAAATAACCAACAGGGCAGGTGTGAGATTGTGTCAGTACAGGTGGGAAGATAACAGCAGTGTTGAGTCTTTGCTGTCAAGGTTTGGATTATGTACCCAGCATTTAGGACAATCCCGATTTAAAGGTGAATTTTTTTAAATTTTGAGGATCACTCTGTACAGCGTCATATATGGTAACTCAGATCAAACTTTTGGCTTTCTCTTGGCACTTTTTTTGGTTGACCCTATTCCTGGGTAACTACTGGCACCAATTGATCTATTGATCATGTTATGTAAGATGTGATCAATATGTGTAAATAACGTCGATTCTAACAATATTACAGTTAGATAGAGTTAGATGCTGGGCAAGGTACCCACATGAGCAGATGCCATTAGCCTGCACATAACTCATAACTCCCTGATGCTTTCCTATCTATGTACCTACCTAAATGCCTTTTAAATGTTGTTTTACATCTGCCTTTACCACTTCGTTTGGGAGGTCTTTCCATGTATACACTTCCCTGGGTGTGAAAAATTTTCCCCTCAGTCCTTCTTAAATCTTTACCCCTCAGCTAAATCTATGTGATCCATGATCAATTACACATGTGATGCATGAAGTTGCTGAAACTGAAGCCTGTTATTTGCAAGAGATGGACAGCATCCCTGTGTTGGTTTCTCACACTGACCCGGACTCGAACTGGGGGCTGGCTTGTGGCATGACAGCCTTTATGGGAAAGAAAGGGGAGGAGCCACAAGCCGGCCAGTGAGAGCAGGGTTAACCAGGAAAGGTCATAATTTACATATAACGAATATGTACAATAGAGATTTCACCACATTCACCCTCTCTTTTAAAAGAAATGCCCGGGGTGTGAGGTGTGGTCAGCTGACCCTCAGAAGTTCAGTCTGTCTGGCGATTTTCTTTTGCATTGTGTACGGTGAGTCCCCTTCTGAGGCTCTGTAGTGCTTTCCATTGGTATCAGCTGATCCATCCCAGTTGACCAGGTGGGAGTACTTGGCTGCACTGGTGTTTGTGTGTGTGTGTGTGTGTGTGTGTATGTTTGTGTGTGTGTGTGTGTGTGTGTGTGTGTGTGTGTGTGTGTGTGTGTGTGTGTGTGTGTGTGTGTGTGTGTGTGTGTGTGTGAACTGTCAGATTTGGCATGGGTGGTGGGGTTGGGAAATTGGGCCCTGAAGAGCTATGGGGGAATGTTCCTGTTGGCTGGTTGTCCGAGGGTTGTGGTCCAGATGCTCTTGCGTGTGTCAGGACCTGGATAGATACCGTGACCTCATGCCCATCCATGAATGCCACGTAGGCGTACTGTGGGTTCGTTTGGAGCAGCTGGACTCACTCAGCCAGAAAGTCAGACTTATATCTCCTTACATGCCTACGGTGCATGGTCAGCCCGGGGAATGTCAACCAGGTAGGTAAGGTGGATCACGACGCCGATTTCCTGTGGAAAGTCTCTCATGAGGTGTCTCTGAGGTGGACAGACACAGGAGGGACTGGATAGCATGGAGCACCTTTGGGAGGACCTCTTGCCAGTGGGGGACAGGGAGGAGTCATGATCCGACCAGTGAGAGTCGGATCAAGCAGGATAGGTCATGAAATTCACATACAGCGATTATGTACAATAGTGGTTTCATCACATTATGCTGACAAACTCATGATGGATTCAGAGAGAGCATCATGGGATTGATTAAACTTCCCAACCCTGTGGCTATTTATCTTATGATTTTGTGTAAAAGGACACCCCTCAGTCTTTTGAGTTGAGGAGAAAAAGTCCAAACTTATCCCTCCTCTCCTTATAACTCAAGTCCACCAACCTCAGTAACATTTTTGTAAATTGGACTATATATATGAGGGCAACATATTTTTGTAATTCTTCCAAGTAACCACTTTAACCCCTTGTGATGTTACTTTTCTGGTTCAGTTTTAGTTTGTCTCAACTTGTTTGACCCTCTTTCTATTTTGTTTGTTTCTCTTCCAACTGTGACCACATTGAGTCCAATAATGAGAATCTGCTCTACTGACCAATTCTATCTACAAATTTGCTGATGACTCCATGGTTGTCAGCAGAATTATAAACGGCAATGAGGAAGCGTACAGCAAGGAGATAGAGCCGTTCTTGAGTGGTGTCACAACAACAACCTTGCACTCAATATTAGCAAAACCAAGGAGATGATTGTGGACTCAGGAGGAAGTCAGGGGAACACAATCCAGTCCCCATTGAGGGCTAAGTAGTGGAGAGGGTCATGAACTTCAAATTCCTGGATGTCAACATCTCCGAGGATCTGTCCTGGAGCCTGTATGTTGATGCAATCACAAAGAAGGCCCGCCAGTGACTATACTTTGTGAGGTGTTTGAGGAGATTAGGTATGTCACCGAAAACTCTCATAAACTTCTACAGGTGAACCATGGAGAGCATTCAGGCTGGTTGCATCGCTGTCTGGTAAGGAGGTGCCAACACTCAGGACAAGAAAAAACTCCAGAGGGTTGTTAACACAGCCTGTTACTTCACAGACACTAGACTTTACTCCAGCCAATGTCTTAAGAAAACAGAATCTATCCTCAAGGACCCCCACCACCCAGGCCATGCGCTCTTCACTCTGCTACCATCCGGATACAGGTACAGAAGTCTCGATTCCTCCCCCATTGTTTGAATTCTGAGACTTACTGCTTTTGATTTTCTCTGCTTATTCCTTGAAGAAGTGTTCAGGCCTGAAACGTCTTCTACAGATGCTGAAAAGATTGGCTGAATTCCTCCAGCATATCAGTGTGTTTTTACTACAATTACAGCATATACAGGCTTTCATGTTTACTTTTATCCCAGGGCGACAGTGTAATGCGCGTCGAAAGAACCAAAGACTTGTTGATCAAAACCAAGGCTTTTATTAACTAAAAGACTGGAGCATATCACAAGTAGGTCGACCAGTCCAGAATGACCTGGTCTGGCTAGGGGCAATTCTTTAAGACTTGCCAGTAGGTGTGGCTACACTCTCAGCCAATCACAGTCATCCTATAGTACCATCTGTACATATGTACATATACACATTGGTGATAGAATCTGTACTATCACAGACAGTCACAAATGTTTCAAGCCCAGAGGACTCCAAAACCCGGCAGCGATAGAAATTCACGAAGGCAATGGTTACTTAAACAAAAGTTGATTTTAATTTTCTTTAAATATAATAACAAGATCAATCTTAAACTTATTACTATTAACAACTTAACCTATCTTAATCCCCTTCTAATTCTATTGCACATGTATGTAATGTTCAGAAAAGTTCTCTGTTTCACTGTCCAATCATTTCCTTGTGTTTCACTTTGACCTGCATTCTCCTTGCACTCATATATTGGTACCTGAATATCCTGTTACCTTCACTTTTGTTCCATACATCTTTTGTCTCAGTCTAACCTTCATAATATCAGTCTCTGATATTACATTAATTTGTGCTCCAGTATCCTATTTAACTGAAATGTATATGTCATTCACTTCTAATCTCAACATCCAGTCTTTGTTTTCTTTCTTGTTTTCAGTCACAACATTTACTGCATGAGTGTAGCTTTGTTGCACTTGGTTCCTACAGCAACGGGCATAATGGTTGCTTTTGTTGCACATATTGCATGTTTTACCATATGCTGGACACTTTTTTGGTAGGTGTTGTGTACCAGATCGACGACATGGCTTTCGATTGTCCCTTTCATTCTTGTTCGCTGGTCACGCTTCTTTCTCCACTTTGGCGCGCTTTTTGTTAAATGGTTTTGTGGTGTTATTACACCACTAGGTTACCAGGGGCCACCACCTTGTCTATATAAACTAGTTGCAGCTCATTCTCCTTCACTCTGGCCTAGGCTTGCACAGAGGCAAGGCTTAGCTGTATATATTAGTTTATTAAAACTAGCATTTTACTTGCACTCTGTCTCATGTGGTTGATGCTAGTTACTATCAGGTTTATGTCTGTTCTTGCTCACTGCATACATGTTGAAGCTAGTTTCATGAAACAACTCTTTTGCCTGCAATTTTACAGTTTCTGTAGCCTTACAGAGTGCTATGGCTTTTTCCAGGTCTAGATTTTGCTCTCTTAGCAGTATTTCCCTTAGACTATTATCTGGAATACCACACACAAGTCTAGCTTTCATCAGCGAGTCGGTCAGTCCACCAAATTCACACATTTTACTTCTGTTTCTCAATTCAGTCACATACTGATCAATACTTTCTTCCATTTCTGTATACATGTGAAAAATCTGTCCTTCTCAAACATCACGTTACATTTAGGCATTCATTATGCCTCAACTGTTCCATTGTTTTTTTCCAATTTCATTTTGTCTCCTTCAGCAGCAAATGTGAAGTTATTATACACCTCCAAGGCTTCATCACCCATGACATATAGGAAAACTGATGCTTTCACTTTATCGCTTTTCTCGTCAGTTCCGACTGCCGCTAAATACAATCCAAAATGCTGTTTAAATCTGTTCCAATTTTCAGCCATGTTACCTGTCGGCTGAATTTTTGCTGGTGGATGTAATCCTTCCATTTTTCACAGAGCAGTTGCTGACTTTAGATTTTACCTTTTAAATTATTTCCTTTCAATTTCCTTCATCCCACTTCTGACACCATGTTTCAT
The DNA here is from genome assembly GCF_036971445.1 of Narcine bancroftii. Classification (NCBI taxonomy): domain Eukaryota; kingdom Metazoa; phylum Chordata; class Chondrichthyes; order Torpediniformes; family Narcinidae; genus Narcine; species Narcine bancroftii. The sequence continues at coordinate 132,854,065 of NC_091471.1, read as the reverse complement.
CTTTTATTTGTATGTGTGAGTTCTTAAGACAACACATGGATAAAGAAAAAGATTCTTTACTTTAAAGTTGTTGTAAACATGCCATGAGGATGTAAGGCTCCATTACAGATCTGCACACTGTGTGTCAGTTCCCTGCTGGCAGCCAAGTCTAATCAAACAGTAAGGCATTGCTAGTTGCATTGCCACCATGATCACTATCATTACAGTTAGGACTTTATTAAGTGGTGAATACTAGCTCAATTTTCACATTTAAGAAAAATTTGGGCAGGTATACGAATGGTGCAGGTCAATGGGACTCAGCAGTTTGGCAGAGATTAGAAGGGCCAAAGGGCCTGTATTCTGTGCTGTAATACTCTATGGTTTTATGGATCTGCCAGTCCATGTTTCCTAATTCATTTTAAAGGATATTGAAATTTGTCTTTCCTCTCTTCAGGACCTTCATTTAGGTACTGTCCTTATCCTTTACTATAACTACCTTGAAACATGCACAGTCACAGTCACTCTCTCTGAAATACTCTCCCACTACATGATCAGTACTGCCACCTGCCACTTCTTCAGATGGAATAGCTATGTACTGGCTGAGAGAACTTCCCTGTATGCAGTTTAAAAATTTCACTTCACAATGCTTTTTATATTAATATGACCCTGCTTAATGTCAGAAAAGTTGAAATTCCCTATTACTTCACCCCTCTTACTCACATATCCCTTTCCAATCTGTCTACATAATTGTCAGACTTTTGAATTTAATATTATTACAGGAGCTTGGTTGTATGTAGAGATGTCCTTGAATTGGAGTTCAATAAATTCGGGAACATAATTTATTTCATTGCCTTAGGCAAAGGGGAAATTGTTCAGTATGAGGACAAGTTCCATGAAGTAGAGGAGAGAGTTAGTAGATAGGGACTGAATGGTTCCCATTCAAGAAAGAAATGGAGGCCCCTGAGGCCTCTCTGATGGGGAATGGATGTGTAAAGGGACTGCACATCCATGGTGAAGATAAGACAATAGAAGTCAGAGAATTGGATACTTCAAAGACATGAAGAGTGTGGGTGCTGTCCTGAATATAGGTGGAAAAGACTGAATAAATTGGGGGGGGGGTGGGGAGGGGGAGATATCGTTGAGGTATGAAGAGATAAATTCGGTGGGGCAGGAGCATGCAGAAACAATCTGCCTTGCCCTGGCGGACCCAACAAAGTATTGGGAGATACACTGAAAGTCATATCCATAAATGTATTCAGAAGAACAAAATCGTAAGTAATGACAAAGTGAAAAGGGAAAGAGGAAGGGAGATAGAAATGAAATAATAAGAGGCTTTTGAGTTATAAAAAAAACAAAGAACTTTCTTCAACTATCACTTTAGCAACTCGGGATTATTTACCTTCTAAACAGTAGAAGAGTCTAGGACCAATATTCTTTTTTCTACTGTCATGTAATAAAGCAGAAAATGCAATATTACACAAAATTTCCTTTAGTCACTATTAGTGTCGCCTGGAACCCTTACAGTAAAAGAAAGAGAAAAAGAGTCACTGAGTGTCCTACATCCAGAGGGCTCAGATTCAGAATAAAAGGACGTCTCTTTGGAATACAGATGAAAGGATATTTCTTCAGCCAGAGGATGATGCGTCTGTGGAATGTGTTGTCACAGGTGGCTGTGGAGGCCAATTCATTGGGTATACTTAAAGCAGAGGTTGATAGGGTCTTGATAGGGCATCAAAGGTTATGGGGCAAAGGCAGGAGAATGGGGTGAAAAGGAAAAATAAATCAGCCATGATTTGAATGATGGAGCAAACTCAATGGGCTGAATAGTTTAATTCAGCTCCTAAGTCTTATGCTTGAATTCTCAATCTAAAGTACAGAACTAAATTTTTGGGATACTGATATTTTAATTTTAGTTCTGTACTCAGTCTCACTATGGCTGCATCTTTTCTTTAGTTCCTCCATTTCTTAATTCTTTGTGCACCTACAATCTGTTCCCTCAAAAAGTGGTTAGATGGAGACTTCCATGATTTTGATGCAATCAAAATGGAGAAAGACTGCTATATTTCTAAATTGCTGAGGTTGTGATTTGGAAGAGGACATAACTGAGTTAGGTCCTTCTGTGCACCTTCTGCCATTGACACTTGCTGTGGTTTAGGTTTGGAAGATCTGATTAGAGAAGCTTTGTGAACAATGGCAGTGTATGTTATATATGGTCCTTTCCAAGTCAGATGTTTGCTGGCATGCACCTCAGGGAAAGTACTTGTGGGTTCAGGACATGAGCTGCTCATCACAGAATATCCTGCCTCTAACTTGTATTGTAGCCAAAGATTTAGCTCGATTGGCAGATTTTGTCCTCTCAAAAGTCCTGAGCAAATCTGATGGATATTTGCAAAAATCTGGTAGTTTTATAGTCAGTCAACCTGATAACAACTACTTTTTACAAAAATCTGATTTCCTTCATTTATTATTGCTGTCATGGTAGACTTTGAATTCACGAATTGTTAATCCATATCTCAAGATTAATAGTTCAATTCCTTAATACACTTTGTCATAAACTCAATCTTATAAATGCTGAAAGTAAAATAGAAAATTTTGAAAATGTTCAACAAGTATTCAGTTTAAAAGTTACACCCTTTTCCATAACATTTTCAGTTGTCTGGTCCCTTCCTAAATCAAGATCTAAATGTGTATGTTCTTATGTTTCATTGTAGCTCTGTAGTAAACATAAGCATTTATTGCATGGTCATCTCTGAATAAACTAAAATCTCCTGGAAGATTTTTCAAATGGATAACTAAAACTCAATGTATTAGGAACATGTACAAATATTTCTGTTTAAGTTCTAAGCAAATAAAGGGCAGTTCTTTTATTTCTTTGGCTTGGCTTCGCGGATGAAGATTTATGGAGGGGTGTGTCCACGTCTGCTGCAGGCTCGTTGGTGACTGACAAGTCCGATGCGGGACAGGCAGGCACGGCTGCAGCGGTTGCAAGGCAAAATTGATTGGTTGGGGTTGGGTGTTGGGTTTTTCCTCCTTTGTCTTTTGACAGTGAGGTGGGCTCTGCGGTCTTCTTCAAAGGAGGTTGCTGCCCGCCGAACTGTGAGGCGCCAAGATGTACGGTTGGAGGCAATATCAGCCCACTGAAGGTGGTCAATGTGGCAGGCACCAAGAGATTTCTTTAAGCAGTCCTTGTACCTCTTCTTTGGTGCACCTCTGTCACGGTGGCCAGTGGAGAGCTCGCCATATAACACGATCTTGGGAAGGCGATGGTCCTCCATTCTGGAGATGTGACCCACCCAGCGCAGTTGGGTCTTCAGCAGCATGGATACGATGCTTGCGGACTCTGCCAGCTCGAGTACTTCGATGTTGATGATGAAGTCATTCCAATGAATGTTGAGGATGGAGCGGAGACAGCACTGATGGAAGCGTTCTAGGAGCCGTAGGTGATGTCGGTAGAGGACCCATGATTCGGAGTCGAACAGGAGCGTGGGTATGACAACGGCTCTGTACACGCTGATCTTTGTGTGTTTCTTCAGGTGGTTGTTTTTCCAAACTCTTTTGTGTAGTCTTCCAAAGGCGCTATTTGCCTTGGCAAGTCTGTTGTCTATCTCTTTGTCGATCCTTGCATCTGATGAAATGGTGCAGCCGAGATAGGTAAACTGGTTGACCATTTTGAGTTCTGTGTGCCCGATGGAGATGTGGGGGGGAGGGGGGGGCTGGTAGTCATGGTGGGAAGGTGGCTGATGGAGGACCTCAGTTTTCTTCAGGCTGACTTCCAGCCCAAACATTTTGGCAGTTTCCGCAAAACAGGACATCATGCGCTGGAGAGCTGGCTCTGAATGGGCAACTAAAGCGGCATCGTCTGCAAAGAATAGTTCACGGACAAGTTGCTCTTGTGTCTTGGTGTGAGCTTGCCGGCGCCTCAGATTGAAGAGGCTGCTATCCGTGTGGTACCGGATGTAAACAGCGTCTTCATTGTTGAGGTCTTTCATGGCTTGTTTCAGCATCATGCTGAAGAAGATAGTAAAGAGGGTTGGTGCGAGGATGCAGCCTTGCTTCACGCCATTGTCAATGGACTTATTGTCAATGGGCAGTTATTCTCTATATTAAAGCTTTCATTAAAGCTCCTAGAACGCTTCCACCAGAGTTGTCTCCGCTCCATCCTCAACATTTATTGGAGCGACTTCATCCCTAACATCGAAGTACTCGAGATGGCAGAGGCCGACAGCATCGAATCCACGCTACTGAAGATCCAACTGTGCTGGGTAGGTCACGTCTCCAGAATGGAGGACCATTGCCTTCCCAAGATCATGTTATATGGCGAGCTCTCCACTGGCCACCGTGACAGAGGTGCACCAAAGAAGAGGTACAAGGACTGCCTAAAGAAATCTCTTGGTGCCTGCCACATTGACCACTGCCAGTGGGCTGATATCGCCTCAAACCGTGCATCTTGGCGCCTCACAGTTCGGCGGGCAGCAACCTCCTTTGAAGAAGACCGCAGAGCCCACCTCACTGTCAAAAGACAAAGGAGGAAAAACCCAACACCCAACCCCAACCCACCAATTCTCCGCTGCAACCGCTGCAACCGTGACTTCCTGTCCCGCATCGGACTTGTCAGCCACAAACGAGCCTGCAGCTGATGTGGACATTTACCCCTCCATAAATCTTCGTCTGCGAAGCCAAGCCAAAGAAAGAAAGCTGTCATGGGCAACATCATTTAACTTTTAGGATTTGGTTTAAAGTAACTTGAAGAAGTAACTCCTTAATATTCTTATTGATATTAACAGAGTTATTTAAATATAAATATTTGCTTCAGAATTTATAAGATTAGTGCTGATATTCAACCCATGCCTAAGACTAGAATAGTGTATGCTTAGGTGTGTGAAACTGCAGGAGCACATCAGATCAACAGATTTTCTGTTTTAGCTGCCCATCATTGTAAAGTGGAGTATAGGATGAGACTTAATGCAGTGCAGTAAGATAATGTTGCCCTAACAGTTCAAACTGATCTCTCACTGTAACTGCACAGTTTTATCCAATTTTATATGCGTATGGATAGTCTTGCTGGGTAGGATATAAAACAAACCTTTTCCCTGAATCTCGACACATATGGCAATAAACATTCACTTGAAGCATAAACCTGAAGTATCATTAGACCCTTTATGTCAAAAAAGCCTCGTCTTCATGTGTCCAAAACTGAGAGGCACAAGGGATAGACATCAAGGGTCAGAACAGTGCTGTCGAGTTGGGATCAATAAGGTGCTGAGGACTGGCAGGTTCATATAGTGTAGAGTCAGTGAATGACATGAGTGCCAGTAAACCTATGTATGGATTTGGCAAATGTTGGCTAATGTAGGTTGGTAGTTAAGTTGGCAGATCTGTAGTCAAGGTGGGAAATATCTGCTGATTGTTGTGTTTTGGGTAGTGGTGATGGGTCAAGATGGCACCATCGAATCAAGGCCAAGGATCGTTATCTATCAGGAATAGTTGGATGGAAAAGGTGTACTCAGGGATAAGACAGGGAAGAAGTTCAACAGCATGGGAATTGCTTGAAGCATAAGCCACCATAGAACTCCATTAGGTTCCCTTTAAGAAATACTGAAGCAGGCCTCACATTGCAGTTAGTACTTTTTCTGCAAGAGAAACCCATCCTCTCTATAGGATGAACATCTTAAGGTGACATCTTGGTATTCCTTGCATAGAACAGTTTCTTGCTTCTCTGCACAGAGATTCCACAAGCAAAATTACAACACATATTTTACGTCTCTATAAGTTCCTGAATCTTCTTTGTTTATTTTTCATTAAAATTAAGTTACATGATACAACTTTCGGGCCTGAGTCCCTCATCAGGAAAGTGGATAAACAGGTAGATGTCTGAATAAAAAAGATGGTGGGGGAGGAGGAGAGCAGGGAGGAAGGGGAAGGTGCACAGATTAACAGGCAAGATGTATTAGGTGGATACAGATGGGAGGGTAGAAGAGAAAGAAGCAGAGAAGGGAAGAGGGCTTGTTAGCTTTCTGATGGGAGAAGGAAGTCAAGGGGGTGGTGAGTTTCAGGATGGATGGATAGGGAAAGAAAGATACCTTGGAAGGGGATTAATGGAAATTGGAAAAGTCAATATTGTTGCCACCTAGTTGGAGAGTGCCAAGGTGTTGTTCCTCCAAATTGCGATGGCTTTGATTTAACAATGCATGAGGCCATGGACAGACATGTCAGTGTGACTGTGGTGTGTGGGATTAAAATGGTTTGTCATTGGGAGATCCTTGCTGTTGCAGCAGGCAGAGTGAAGGTGCTCAACAAGATGATCTCATAGACGCCATCCAATCTTCCTGATGTAGATGAGCCTACATCAGGAACACTGGATGCAGTGAATAACCCCTACAGATTCACAAGTGAACAGTTGCTACACTAAGAAGGTGAATGAGGTGGTGCAAGTGTATATTTCTTGCGGTCTCAAGGGTTGTTTGGCGGAGGGGGGGTGGATGATTGGTAGGAAGGAATGAGTAAATGAGGGAGCTTTGAAGGGAGCAACTCATATTTATCTGGTGTTGGGATTATACATGACATTTTCCCAGATAGATCACTGCCTGTTCTACTATTCTTAACCTGAGATATACTACCCCGGGCTGCTTAGATACAGATTTGTACCATTTCTGTGCTGCTATAACCTGCTGAATTCTTATGTCAGCACTCTCAAGAGCTCCTGCTCAATTTCTTGAAATTTAGGTATTTATATGATCATCCTGAATCTCTTGGCTCATTTAGTCCAACAATGACGGAGAAATCTTTAGGGTCATTTTAATCCATATGGTAGATTGGTACAGGCATTCATATTTTTGAGTGTATTAATTATCAGTTAGCTTTGACTCTTCAAGTCCACATTCAATCTACTGACTATTGAGCACTTATCAGCTCTGCAAATAAATCTTGGGTGATGAGCAGGGGATACTGCCCACCATTAATTGGTCTGTTGAAGATAACCTGGTCATCCCTATATAATCACAGATCTATATAGATATAGATATATAGATATATCTATATATATATAAAAATAATTGGCACTATCGAGCAGAAAGTAGACACAAAACAAAGTCTGTTCAACAGGCTTTATTCCACATAAACTTTCACACAGAGCTGGCTGTGATAGTGCTGTGCTAGCTCTGAGACTGACATCATGGCCAGATCTAGCTTATATCCCAGAGGGTGATTAGCAGCCATCTGGGTAGGGCTTGGTCCATTCAGGTCGGGTGATTGACAGCTGGCCAGGTGTTGCCTTGTCCTCCAGTGCTCTTCTGCAGGTACACAGGTTTCCCCCTGAAGTAGGCTAGTAGTGTCTCACCACAGGGACCATTTATACTGGTTTTTGGTCTTATGTTCCAACTCATATCACTCCTCCTTGACTTGTAGGAGTCAACTTATGAACTTGGCTCCTGAACAAATAAGAATGTGGGGTTATACCCAACAAAGTTCCTTTACTTGTTCTTTACTTGTTCATGAAGAGATACTTGTGGCCCTCCAAAGCCTTCAGCAGGTTCATTCTCACTTGTTTGGTTGCTCAAAGAAAATCCTTTCCTATCATTATTGGATGTCTTGTCCAATTAGATACAATTAGTGGCAGGTTTCCCTCCAAGTCAAGAAGGAATTACAGAAGAAAATATGTTGGGAGATTGCAGATGGCTGGAAAAATTATAGGGTTGTATTATCAGGTGAAATGGAGTTCTCTTATATTAATTGGAACTGCCAGAGTGCTTGGGGCTTTGATGGGGCAGAATTTATCGAGTGGGTCTAGGTAAGTTTTTTCATACAATATGTAGATTGCCTTACTAGAGAGGGGAAACACTGGAGTATCTGTTGGGAAATGAGACAGGGCAAGTGACTGTCAGTGGGGAGCACTTTGGAACCAGTGACCATAATTCTATTATTTTTTAAATAGTTATGGCAAAAGACAGGACTGGTCTACAAATTGAAATGTACCAGAGGTTGTATGTTAATTGGATGTAATGGGTGGCATGGGCTTGTGGGCCAAAATGGCCTGTTACTGTGCTGTATGTTAAATTCAAAATTCAAAATTGGGTCAAAGTCAAATTGTAGGGGAAGTTAGGAGAAGTTAGGAGGCTTTTAAGTGAGTTCAGGGACATCATGTTCCTGTTAGAGTGAAGGACAATAAACAATTGGTGCAGGAGTAGGTCATTTGGCCCTTCGAGCCAGTACCGCTATTCAATGTGACCATGACTGATCATCCACAATCAGTTCCCTGTTCCTGCCTTTTCCTCATATCCCCTGACTCCACTATCTTTAAGAACTCTATCTAACTCTTGAAAGCATCCAGAGTATTGGCCTCCACTGCCTCTGAGGCAGAGAATTCCACAGATCAACAACTCTGTGTGAAAAAGTTTTTCCTCAACTCCACTCTAAATGGCCTACCCCTTATTATTAAACTGTGGCCTCTGGTTCTAGACTCCCCCAACATTCTGTTTCCATAATCTTATGATTCATAACTTCCTTAACCCTGTCAACATCTAACACCTCTGATACAGATTGTTGTCCACTACCTTTATCCTCATAATAAGGTTTCAACATATTTATATGACAAACCTGAGTTTTATTCTTTTGGTCTGGAATGTTAACAATGAGCTAGAGAGGCTAGTAATAGGAGGATGTGGAGGATGAATGCGTGGCTAAAGAACTGGTGCAGGGGGCAGGGGATGATTTTTGGATCATTTGGATCTCTTCTGGGGAAAGTTGGACTTGTACAAAAGGGACGGACTCCACTTGAACTGGAGGGGGACCAATATCCTGGCAAGCAGATTTGCTAGAGCTGTGGGGGAGAGTTTAAACTAGTTTGGCAGGGGGGTGAGGAGCAGAGTTTGCGAGCAGTGTCTAGGGTACATGGCCACCTAGTTAAGAATGATAAAGATAACAAAGGAAGGATGGAGGTTAAGGTAAGAGGTAGAATAGGGAATATATGTGAGGGTCATTCTCTGAAATGCGTGTACTTTAATGCAAGAAGCATAGTGAACAAGGTAGGTGAGCTTAGAGCATGGATTGGCACTTGGAATCATGATGTTGTGGCAATTAGTGAGACCTGGTTACAGGAGGGTCAGCACTGGCAACTAAATATTCCAGAATACAAATGTTTTAGATGTGATAGAACAGAGGGTAAAAAAAAAGGGTGAGGAGTTGCTCTGCTTGTTAAGGAGGACATTACTGCCATGAGGTGGCAGGATGGTTTGGAGGGATCGTCCAGTGAGACTGTTTGGGTGGAATTGAGGGGTGGAGGAGGCATGAGGGTACTAATAGGAGTGTATTATAGACAACAAAATGGGCCAAGAAAATTGGAAGAACAAATTTGTAAGGAGATAGCATATATGTGTAATAAACATAAGGTAGTGATCAGAGGAGATTTTAACTTCCCTCACATTGATTGGGATACTCATACAGTAAGAGGGCTGGATGGGCTAGAATTTGTCAAATGTGTACAAGATAGTTTTTTTAATCAATACGTAGAGGAACCGACTCGGGACGGTGTAATACTGGATGTATTAATTCCTGTTAGGGAACGAGATAGGTCAGGTGTCTGAGGTTAATGTTGGAGAACAAATTGGGTCTAGTGATCACATAACTCTATTAGTTTTAGGGTAGTTTTAGGGAAGAGCAAAGAAGGGCCTAAAGTTGAGGTTTTGGATTGGAGAAAAGCAAATTTCGAAGGAATGAGAATGGATTTGGGGAGTATTGATTGGGACATGATTTTTTCAGGAAAGGATGTAAATGAAAAATGGAGAATATTCAAAGAAGAAATTTTGAGAGTACAGAGTAGATATGTTCCAGTGAGGATCAAAGGAAAGGCTGAAAGTCATAGGGAGCCTTGGTTTTCGAGGAATATTAGAAATTTAGTTAGGAGAAAGAGGGAGGTGTACAAGAGGTATAAACAGCAGGGTGATGAGAAATTGAAAGAGGACTACAAGGAGTGTAGAAAAAATCTTAAGAAGGAAATTAGAAAGGCCAAAAAGAGGCATGAAGAGGCTTTGGCAGGCAGAATAAGAATACATCCAAAGGGTTTCTATAAGTACATTAAAAGTAAAAGATTAGTGAGGGATAAAATTGGACCCCTTGTAGATAGGGAGGGTAGGCTATCTGAAAAATCAGAGGAGATGGGCGAAATTTTAAATGGTTTAGTTTCCTTGGTATTCACTAGGGAAAAAAATATTGTACCAGTTGAAGTAAAGAAAAATAGTGGGGAGGTCATGAATCATATAAGGATAACTGAGGAGGTAGTGATGGCAGTGTTAAAAAAGATAAAAAGGTGGACAAATCTCCAGGTCCGGACAATGTATTCCCAAGGACACTCAGGGAGATTAGTGTACAGATAGTGGGGCCATTAACAGAGATATTTAGGATGTCACTGGTCACGGGGGTAGTGCCAGAGGATTGGAGGGTGGCTCATGTTGTTCCGCTGTTTAAGAAAGGGTCCAAATGTAAGCATGGAAATTATAGACCTGTGAGTCTGACGTCTGTGGTGGGTAAGTTGATGGAAAGTGTTCTGAGGGATGGCATTTACAAATATTTGGAAGAACAGGGATTGATAGGTTTTGTCAGGGGTAGATCATGCTTAACAAACCTTATAGAGTTTTTCGAGGGGGTTACAAAAAAGATTGATGAAGGGAAGGCTGTGGATGTTGTCTATTTAGACTTTAGTAAAGCTTTTGACAAAGTTCCCCACAGGAGGTTAGGAAAAAAGGTGGAGGCATTAGGTATAAATAAGGAGGTAGTGAAATGAATTCAGCAATGGTTGGATGGGAGGTATCAGAGAGTAGTGGTAGAAAATTGTTTGTCAAATTGGAGGCCGGTGACTAGTGGAGTTCCTCAGGGATCGGTCCTGGGTGCACTATTGTTTGTTATATATATTAACGATCTGGAAGAAGGGGTGGTAAATTGGATAAGTAAGTTTGCAGATGATACAAAGATTGGTGGTATTGTGGACAGCGAGGAAGATTACCATAGCTTAAAAAGAGATATAGGAAAGCTAGAGGAGTGGGCTGAGAAATGGCTGATGGAATTTAATACGGTTAAGTGTGAAGTGTTTCATTTTGGAAGGGCAAATCCAAATAGGTCATATACATTGAATGGTAGACGATTGAGGAGTGCAGAGCACTAAAGGGATTTAGGAGTTATGGTAAATAGTACCCTCAAAGTTGATACTCAGGTAGATAGAGTGGTGAAGAAGGCATTTGGAATGTTGCCCTTCATAAATTGGAGTATTGAATTCAAGAGTTGGGATGTTATGATGAAATTGTACAAAACATTGGTGAGGCCAAGTTTGGAATACTGTGTGCAGTTTTGGTCACCGAATTATAGGAAAGATATAAACAAAATAGAGAGAGTGCAGAGAAGGTTCACGAGAATGTTGACAGGATGTCAGGGTTTGAGTTACAGAGAAAGGTTGAGCAGCCTGGGGCTTTTTTCTCTGGAGCGTAGAAGATTGAGGGGGGATTTGATGGAGGTGTTCAAGATTTTAAAAGGGACAGAGAGAGTCAACGTGGATAAGCTTTTTCAATTAAGATTGGGGGATATTCAAACTAGAGGGCATGGTTTGAGATTGCAGGGGGAAAATTATAAGGGGAACATGAGGGGAAATTTCTTCATGCAAAGAGGGTTGGGATGTGGAATAAGCTTCCGGCAGAGCTGGTTGAAGCAAGGATGTTATTTACATTTAAGGAAAGACTGGATAATTACATGGAGGGGAGAGGATTGGAGGGGTATTGACCAGGTGCTGGTCAATGGGACTAGGAGGGTGGGGATTTGTTCCGGTATGGACTAGTAGGGCCAAACTGGCCTGTTCTGTGCTGTATATGGTTATATGGTTATATGGTTGTATGGTTAACATCATTCAGTTTTGATTTAACTACGACCAGTCCAGAAAATTTAGCTCTCAAAGGATTGTTATGTGTTGGAAACAAATTCAAAACTTTACTTCCTGTCTTAAAATTCCTCACTTGAGCTTTCCTGTCAAATAAACACTCCATTTTACCTTGAGCCATTACTAAATTCTCTTGAGCTAAAGTCCATACATTTTATAACCTATCTTTAAATTTAGAAACAAAATCCAGAAAGTCCAACAGCACATTCTCATTAACCCACTGTTTTTTCATCAACATTAAAGGTCCTCTAACCTGATGACCATAAAGTTAGATCCTTGATTACTCTGGATCTGTTGTTCAGGTTCGTGTGGGTCCCACGAGTTAAGAACCAGACCAATGTGCATGTACAAAGCACACTTTTATTTCAGGGATAGAATTGAAACAACAGGGTCGATATTTAAAGTAAACTTCTACACATACACAATACGCAGGGGGGCAAATGCACACTTTCGGATGACGAGGGGGAAACCGACAGAAACTGGGGAAGTTACAAAAGCATACACACTCAACAATGAGATCAAGGTGATATTACGTGCCCCCATCCCTTGACCAGAATGGACACGGCTCTGGTACCTAGCCTCGAGACCTACTCCAACCCAGTACAGAAGGTGATACTTACATGCCACGAGGAGTCTAAAGAGGCAGAACAAAGGGGCACATGGTCCTTTATAGTTCTGGGGGAAAGCTGGGGGGTGTAAGGTAAAAACATCATGAGATGGGACCGGAGAAGGAGTCACCCAGTACTAAGGAGTAACAGAATGCAGATGTGACCTTGTACACTCAAGATAAGCTTTGCACTAACAAGAATGATGTGCAGCAGACTAACAGAGAAGGGTAGCAACAGTTTATTTATTGGACAATGTAATGGTATGATAATTTATGATAAAGTACGTATCCTAAGGTATATAAAAAACACCATTTTCTGATAACGGCAGAATGCGCCTTCTCCAACTAACACTGTTAGTTGCAAGTGTTACAATCCGGCAATAAAGAACAAAGAACCTTGATTTCGACTCAGTCTGGTGTTTGACTCACTCATTCATGAACAAAGCAGACCTAACAATTTGGTGACCCCGATGTGATGGGTGAGTGGACACTGGACGACGGTTTCTGTTTTTCTTGACAATCATCTCAGCCGGCTGATAAAAAGGTCCAGAGAAGCCTGTTTTAACAAAATTCTCTCTTTTAAAATCTTTATGATTGTCAGTAAGAACTGGAGATCGGACAAATTAGACGACCATAATTGAAGGTCGTCACCTGCCGGGATTGTAACACGTAAGTGGTTACAGAGAGAAGAAAAGTCCTTAAGGTGGTTGAGTGACATTTGATAAGTGCTTCGCCGACAAACTACTAGAGTTTAAAAAGTCTTTATTGTGTCGTTGCAAAGTCCAATAGAGTGAGAAGGTGGTCTATGAACAATTGGGGACCTGAGTTTTCTGCCCTAAACTGGTTATTAAGAGGAGAAATCTCCCACGTGAAGGTTGGGCTTTGAAAGAAAACGAAGGTTCAGGCTTATTGGTCTCAATTGTATAAAAAGACTCACTTATAAATGTCCGCTAGGTATGATAATGTTTGTACACTTGAAAACTTAAGAATTTATTTCCCCAATTCGCCGTGGTGGAATACCACAGCGGACATTAGAGACCTTGAGACGATATAAAGAGTACTCAGGGACGCCTGCCTGGTGAACAAGGACGACGACGAAAGGCTGCAAAAGCTGTGTCCGGATCAGGTAGGAGATATCAATGAAAAAGTTGACAGAATCTTAAGAGACACCCAGTTTATTCGAAGTATTTTTGATAAGTTAAATGAGGGTATTCCCAGCATCACCAAGGAGATAAAGTTATGTAAATTCATAGATTGGTACAGGGAAACTGGACAAAAATATACCCCAGAAACTTGGTTTCCTAGTTGTAACCTAACTTTCAGACCTCTTTGGGAAAACAGAGAGTGGAAGACGAGCAATCAGAGTATACAGGACAGTCTGAGGTCCACCAGAGGACCAGACTTAGAGACTATTTCACTAAAAAAATTTTTTCATCCGGCCTGCAAAGAGACATTTTTAAAAGCAATTTTCGTTAACATAGATCCCCTAAATGGACAAGAACCTAAATTAAAAGAGGCATTAGGAAGCGACCCTGCAGCAATGGCTGCACAATTGTCTGCTAAGACCTTTGACCAAGTTATTAGGGAAATTAATCAGGAGTTAGGGAAGCGAAATACCAGTAATGTGGCATTGGAGAAACAAAAAATTCTCCGAAAATGTGTAGATCGCTGGAGGAAGATGGGGTGGTTACCTGGGAGCGCTGAGATGTTCCTGACAGGTGAGGGAAACAAAATTCTAAAGCGTAGGGTCTTAGATAAGCTGGAAGAAACATGACAGAAGGGAAAGGAAAAGTGCCTGTTTCCAGTTTCCAGCCACGAAGTGTCCGGGTTTGCTCTCTCCCTCCCTCCTTTCACCCTCCCCCCTCTCTCTTCTCTCCCCCTCTCTCTCTTCTCCCCCCCTCCTCTCTCACCCACTCCACCTCCCAATCCCAATCTGTGGCGGTGCTGCCCTGAAATCCCCAGGGCAGGGCAGAGAAATACAATTTGGTTTTAATTTTGTGCCCACAATTCCAGCTCCGCATCAAATGGGATCCTGTTTTATCCTCTCTCCCTCCCTCTTTCCCGCACCCCCACCATTGTGGGATCAGGGCAGACATTGTGGGCTGACGTGTAGCTCACTCGAGGTGGGAGGGAAGGAAGGAGTGATGGTTCCCAGTGGTGGGAGACCCAATCTGATCCAGACCAGTGATCACAGGATGAGAACCTTTTAAAGGTGTAACCATGAAACGAAAGTGTTAATCTGAAGACTTTTCTCCCAGTGGGGCCAGTGCAAGGCATTTTCTCTCTCTATCTCTCGTGCTCTGTGGATCTGCCTCTCTATCTCTTTCTCTCGCTATGCTCTCTCTCTCTCTCTCTCTCTCTCTCTCTCTCTCTCTCTCTCTCATAGTCTCTGGATGTATGTGATGTCATGTATGTACTCTGACAATAAATCATTTATAAGAGAGTCTTATACAATTATACAAACGGGACATAGAAAGGAAAATCATTAATCGAGAGTCTGCACAAAAAAAGATGAGAGATAAGGAGATGCAGTACTGCAATGTCCTAGCTATATTTGAAGAATTTGGTCTCCCCGATAACCCACCTATTATGGCCCCTGTAGAAATAGCTTGTAGACCCCCGCCCTATGCATATGTGGAGTCACAAGGTACCCCTGACACCCCAGACGGGACCCAGGAGTCACGTCCCTTATATCCAGATATTGAAACATTGGGACATGACAGGAACATCGGGAATAGGGACGCGTCAGACAAGGTACAGGCCCCTTTACTAAAAATAGAAGGGGGAGTAATAGATGTCGAGACCCCCACGGGATCCAAGAAAATAGAAAAAGACTTAGAGACGCAGAAAAGGAACATGAAAAAGGTTCAGGATAACATTGAAAACTTAAACAAAGATGTGAATGTGCTGGGGCAGACCAGCAAGGAACAAAAAGAATTAATGGTAGGTGTATTGAAAGAAATGGAAAAGATAACTACAACACTGTCAGCAGAACTCAAAGCTGGAGGAACAGTAATAGGAATAAAGGACGAAAAGTGTAGTACAGATGAGGAAACGAGATACGACCCACCATGGGAGGAAAGTAGCATAAAAGAACTCAGGGGGGAGAAGAGTAGACATGCCCGCCTGGACATAGTTAGGACGAAAGAGAAAGACGTGAAACCACTAGACTATGACCGAAAAAATTATCTTAGAGACGAGCGTGAACGATATACCTTTGACTCTGAGACATCAGAACCTGACGGGGACAGTGACAGTAGTGACGAAGAGGTGTCTGAACAGGGAGGACAAAATAGATGTATTCCAAGAGTAAGAAAGGAACAGAAATCCCCAAAATTGAGATATCAATGCCCATTGCTGATCACGGGGCGGGGAAATCAAAAATATGTACCCTGGTCACGAATGGACTTAGAGAGTCTAATGAAAAAACTTCCTCCATTGAGTAATGGGGCTGGTCCATGGATCTCTTGTTTTGAGCGAGAAACCTGTCAAGAACAATTAGCACTCGCAGATGTCAGAACTATCATGATAAAAATGAAGGCAGAAGGAGCCCTGAAGCAAATAGAGAGAATCCTTAGAAGCAGTAAATTGGGGGATGAAATAGAATTTGACCCACTTCGAAATAGATTTTGGGAAGCACTTAGAGAAACATTCCCTTCACCCTATAGTTTGGACGCCTTGGTAACCCTCCAACTAAAAGAAGGGGAGACTGCGCACGAGTACCTCTCTCAAGCATGGGACTTATGGGAGACAGGGACTGGAGAAAGACTCAACCACAGCCCCCTGGGAAATGCTCATTTTCGTAATGGGACAATAAACGGACTACCTGGTCCGGTTCAAGCAAAATTAAGGGACATTGTGGGATTAGAGAAGATGTCAGAGGACTTGTGGAAAAGACACCTGACACATGCACTCAAACGACATCGTCAATCAGAGCAGGCTAAGTCAGAAAGTGCATCCCAGAAGGGAGTGGACAAGACAACCGATAAATTGATGAGAGCCATAAAACAAATAGGGATTAAATTAGCGGCCCAACAGATAGTCCCACAGGCCATGGGGTCAGTGATAAATCCGGGACCCCACGTAAGGAATGGTTGGGAAAGACCCCTAAGTACCATGTATAGAGGAGAACATACCATATGCTGGCACTGCCAAAATCCTGGACACTACCAGTGGGACTGTCCAGAGGCAGGGAGAGGAAGGGGAAAAGGATTACCCTCTATGAGAGGCTATAGAGGAAGAGGAGGAAATTTAAGAGGACAAGCAAGGGGTAGGGGTGGACACTTTGATCGGCCCCAGAAAATTGGGGGATGGCAGAGTGATCAACAAGTCCAGGCACCCCAGTGAGATGACGATATTAGGGAAGGTGCTGAATTTGATTATTGACGGGGCCCTGGAGAATCAAAAATCACGCCTCCCTGGGAACCACCGAAAATTTGGGGGACGGTAAATGGAGAAAAAACTGAATTTATGATTGACACAGGGGCAGCGGTTACGACCGTGATTAAACAGCCCCCAGGGAGCACATATTCGGGCAAAACATTATCTACAATAGGATTCTCCGGGATAAGGGAAACACAGCCCTATACAGATAACATCGACATGACATTTGGATGACAAAGGGTTAGAGCACCTGTCCTGGTTGTGCCAAGTTGCCCCATTAATTTATTGGCAAGGGACATTCTTACTAAACTGGGAATAACTATACAATGTTCTGAGAAGGGCCTTCGGTTAACATACCCAGGGGACACAATAGAAAGGGAAGGACAGTTTATAGTAATGACTCCAACCAATGCTTCAGAAGACTCTGTGGAGGTTATTATTATCTGGAGTCGACTACTGTATGATGAACCAGGCCCGGGGTTGATTAAACAGTTTTTTGAGTGGAGGGCCAGTATTCCTCAGTATGGGGATTACCAATATCCACTGGATCCTATGCATGTAACATTAAACTATACCATCCACCCGGACCAGGAGTATGAGGAGAGGTGGGACTCTCTAAAAGAAGGGAAGACAGAAATGATACATTGTCCATTTATCTTTGTGGGTAAGGAGGGAATAGCTGCTATGGTTGTCATGACAGAAGAACAAATGGAGTGGTTCTGCTTAGGAGCAGAAAGTGTGCCACACGTAACCTTGGGAATTGCCAAAGATCACCACGCCCGACAGTTGGGTCCGATGGTGAAGGAAGCGATGGGGTGTAATTACAGGCAGACAGAAATCCCGGGATATTCCACCTCGGAGGGAGGGAAATTTATCAGACTGAATATTGAAGCATGGGACCGGGTAGTGAATGAGAAAGTAGAAAGAGACCGACCCATAAAAGGAGAAAATATTGATCACGGGGACAGACAAATATCTTTCTGATCTGAGTCCACAAATGTGGACAATGCCGAGGGCCCTATGGGCATTCCTGTTGGTGGGTTGCCAAACAAGCCAACAGAGTAGTTCGGATCCATGCGGGGCCAAAGTTATTCTGAAGATAGATAAAGACAAGGATAGCACCTTCCAGTTCGATCTATGCTGCACTTCTATCTCTAATAACACAGGGCAGATGGGTCACTCACTAAGGGGCTGACAAAACTTAAGGCATTGGCGAAGGAATTAAAAGCCCAATCTGGAGTCTCTAACCCTGTCAATGGAGTGTTTGGGAAATGAGGCACAATGTTGGGACAACTTTTCCTAGGATTGTTCATTTCTGTATCCATTTTTATCACTTGTGGCTGTTGTTGTATTCCATGGATTCGAACGCTGGTCACAAGGACCATTGAGAGAGCCTTTGCCAACCACGATGAGCTGCCTCCGAAATATCAAGCTATGCAGGCTGCGGAGCGGGACTATCTCACATCACAGGAGGCGTCAAAAGTTGCAGAGATCGATCTGGAGTCTGATGGAGAATGTGACGGGGAGGAGGGTTTATGAAATAGATTGTAGACTATATGTTAACTTGGGTAATTACTAATATTTGGGGGGTTAGCTAGTTATTTGCTTGGGGGCAAATGGGAATGAAACTTGTAAACGGGCAATGGGATCGGGGAAACGGATGGGGGTTGGGGGGAGCCCTCGCCCACCAGCCGAACAACCCCATGAACAGAACCCGTATAGAGCTTGGCAATAGTAGGCGAACTAATGTAACGTGGTGGTAGCGTAGTCAGGGCAAGATTGTCCTCTAAAGAGGACAAAGGAGGGATTGTAAGGTAAAAACATCATGAGATGGGACCGGAGAAGGAGTCACCCAGTACTAAGGAGTAACAGAATGCAGATGTGACCTTGTACACTCAAGATAAGCTTTGCACAAACAAGAATGATGTGCAGCAGACTAACAGAGAAGGATAGCAACAGTTTATTCATTGGACAATGTAATGGTATGATAATTTACTAAGTACGTATCCTGAGGTATAAAAAAAACACCACTTGCTGATAACGGCAGAATGTGCCTTCTCCAACTAACACTGTTAGTTGCAAGTGTTACAATCCGGCAATAAAGAACAAAGAACCTTGATTTCGACTCAGTCTGGTGTTTGACTCACTCATTCATGAACAAAGCAGACCTAACAGGGGCCATTCATAAGGATCAGTGTGGTTCCTGTGGCCAATGGCTCGAAGCCAAGTGCAGGGGCTCAGCAGGGGTGAACTAAACTGGATGCCTACCCCTGCCACACATCAATGAAATGATTAATCAGATAGCGCAATACAAAGTGTACTCCACTATTGACCTCAAAGCACCTGGAAATTAGAAGATAGCCTGAGAATACAGCAATGGTACATAGAAATGAATAAATGTATTCCATTGGAAAAAATAACATATAATTTAAGAAATAACATCACAGTATTCGAACAAATTTGGGAACCGTACATGGAACACAACAGAGAAGTCCTACTGCGGACCTCCACCACCTAAAATAACAGAAGGAGAGGAAGACGAAATGAACTGACCCAGTATGTAAAAGTAGAAGACACAAATTTCTTGTTTATTTTCATTGTGTGACGACATTGTTTAATGGGTTTAATGTATCATATATGTTGAATGTTGAGTGAGTGGGGAGGGGGCTGAAGGAGGGAGGGAAGGGAGGGGGGAAAAGGGGAGAAAATGACACTGTGTATATTCAAGAGGGAAATGTTTTTGTGTATTTTGGTCAGTATGGTTCATAGTGTGAAAAATTTTAAAAAAATTTAAAAAAGCAGCTTATCACCAAATCCCCATTAAGAAAAGGGAATAGCCCTATATGGCTTTTGAGGCTGATGGGGGTTATACCAGTTTAAAAGGGTTCCTTCTGGGATCACTAATGTTGTGTTCGTTTTTAAGAGGGAAATGGATAAGATTGTTAGGACGTATGAGTTACAGGGTACGTTTCCCTATCTGGATAATGTCACTATCTGTGGGAAAACACAGGCTGAGCACATCAACAACTTAAAGAAATTTTTTGCAACGGCTAAAGAACTCAACCTTACATTTAACAAGGGCAAATGTGTGTTCAACGTGACAGAGCTACCCATTCTAGGCTACATTGTCCGCAAGGGCGAAATCCGGAAAGAATGGACCCCCTTAAGAAGTTACCACCCCAAACTCAGCAAAAGTCCTTAAAAGGTGTATGGGATTCTTTTCCTACTACTACAAATGGGTTCGGGACTACGCCACGAAGGCACACCCTCTGTTTGACACTAAATCTTTTCCTTTCTCTCCAATAGCCTTGAAGGCTTTCAAGAGAATTAAAGCTGATATTGCCAAAGCTGCACTCTCATCCATTGACGAGGATGTCCCATTCCAAGTGGAAACTGATGCCTCAGATTGTGCCTTGACAGGAACCCTTAATTAAAAGGGCAGACCTGTGGCATTCTTCTCCTGCACGTAATGCAAACCTGAACTTAAACACCTTGTCATTGAAAAAGAAGCCCAGGCTATTATTGAAGCTGTTCGCTACTGGAGACACTTTCTAGCCGGGAGAAAATTTACTCTTGTCACTGATCAGAAATCTGTAGCCTACATGTTCAATACTAAACACAAAAGTAAAATCAAGAACGATAAGATGGCACGCTGGCGAATAGAACTCTCAACATAATTACGGGCAGGTTAAATGATCCCTCTGATGCATTGTCACGATCTGCTGCTGGTGCTCAGCTGGAGGGGCTAAAAGAGATCCATAACAGACTGTGCTACCCAGGAGTCATGAGATTCTTCCACTGCATAAGGGCTAACAACCTACCTTACTCTCTGGAAGAAGTCAGGGAATTGACTAAAAGGTGTCCTGTTTGCGCAGAATGCAAACCGCAATACTTCAAAGCTCCGGAGACCATTCTCATCAAGGCAACCCGACCTTTTGAGAGGATTAGCTTTGACTTTAAAGGACCGTTACCTTCCAACAACAAAAATGTATATTTCCTCACTGTAATTGACGAATATTCCAGGTTTCCCTTTGCGATACCCTGCCCTGACGTCTAGTCCGCGTCTGTCATTAAGTCATTTGACAGAATTTTCAGCATTTTTGGTTTTCCCAATTACATTCATACTGATAAGGGCTCAACATTCATGAGCACTGAACTGCAGTGAACCCTGCTACGAATGGAGATTGCTACTAGCCGTACCACGAGCTACAACCCACAGGGCAATGGGGAGGTTGAAAGGGCTAATGCTGGAAGACTGTTAATCTTGCTTTAAAAACATATGGTTACCCTGTTACCCAGTGGCAGGAGGTGCTGCCTGAGGCACTACATTCTATTCAGTCTTTATTGTGTACTGCAACAAATCAAACACCTCATGAACGTATGTTTGCCTTTCCTAGGAAATCAGGAATTGTGATGGACTGGCCAGCCTGTTTATCTGAGCCTGAAACCATGCTGCTGAAGAGCCACACTCAGGCGCATAAAACAGACCTCCTAGTCCAACTAGTTCAGCTACTGCATACTAACCCCAATTACGCTCATGTTAAATTCCCAGATGGGAGTACTGACACTGTACCCCTAAGAGATCTGGCCTCGCCTGGTTCGCCCCTTCCTCACACCCCTACTCAGAGTGAGCCTGAGAGGTTGGACTCATCCCCCCCACCCCCCCAGACTGTGAACCCTAGTCAGCTTTCAGATGGCCATGCTGAGGCTCCACTGCCTCACGCTGGTGATACTGGAACGGGTCCAGAAGTCAGTCCTTCCCACACGACAGACCCAGGACCTGTACCAGTTCCCAAGGTAGCAAAGGAGCCACCTGTTTTGAAATGAAGCACCAGAATTCGTAAACAACCTGATAGGCTGACATATTCATAAAACGTCTCATTATATTTCGATTGCTTGCTAGATACTGGCGTACTTTGGCTGTTAAAATATTCTCAAGGCCAAACATGGTATCCATGTATCGCTTGCTTCAGTCTTTCCTACCTTTAGATTTTAACCCTTCTTCTGCCAGGGGGAGACTATGGTGAATGTCTGCCAAGCTGCCTGTCTCCCCTCTGGCGAGCCTTGATGTACTAACATTGGCTGTGCATTATCTCTACTGTTAAAGACACTCCCCTTGGATATAACTGTATATGCACCTATTGTCTTTCATTTTTGTACCATGAGTTTCTGCTAATAAAAGCCATGATTATTGTTTGACCACATCGTCTTTGTCTACTTCATCAACTGGCACTTCACCCTTCAATACACTTTGGAGCATAAGAGGCCATTTTTCTTTTGGCCATCTTGAGCTCTCAGCAACCTTTTCAAAAAGCTGAAAATATGTATCTATACCTCCCCCATCAAAAGGAGGAACTAGATTTACCTCTCTACCAGTCAAAAGCCTCTTCCCAGGAGTTACAGCCTCAATCATCTTACTTCTCTCCTTCTCAATTTTTAACTTCTCTAATTGAAACTGTCTGTCCCTTTCAATTTCCTCATTCCGTCTTTCAGCTCCCTCTAACTCATATTCCCTCCATTTTTCAAAACTTCTATTGCCTTATATATCCTCTGTTTTTCAGCCTCTTCTCTTTGTTTTTCAGATTGGTCTACCTCATATTGTTGTCTCTACAACTCAAAATACCATTTCTCTCTTTCCTCTTCCACCTTCCATTTTCTCTTTTTTCTTCCACCCTCAAGTTTCTCCGACTCCAATTGCAATTCAACAGAAAATTTTCTAAGTCTTTCTCAACAAATTTTCCCTCACCTATATAATGTTTCACTATAATCCTCTGTATTTGTATTTTCCTCATCCAATGCTTGACTTCAGTCAGCTTTAATGCCTTAGAAATAGCCATCAGTTCCTCGTTTCTCTTGCTCTGCAGCTCATGGTTGTGACAAAAATGTATCAACATCTATTGCTGCTGTTTTTATCCACCAACAAGCTTAAAATAGCTTGAAAAACCCCAATTAACTAATAAATCACAAAAAAAAATCCAATTTTCAATCCGAAAGGACGATCCCCCATAAAATGTTTCGAGCCCAGAGGAGCCATGAACTCAGCAGCAATAGATATGTACCAAGACAAATGGTTACTTAAACAAAAGTTGCTTTTAATTATCTTTAAACATGAAAACAGAATCACACTTTAACTTATCACTATTGACTTAACTAACCTAACTTAACCTCCTTCGAATTCTAAGCGCACATTTATGTAATGTGTGTGAAGTTCAGAAACATACCTTGGTTCACAATCTAATCTCACTTCTCATTCCTCCAATTTCACTGGTGGCAGGCAATTCTTATAATGTGCACAGAATTTAACATTTATAAAGTACACAAGGCTTTGGTGCTTGAAAGGTAAACAGTTACTGCTCAGAAAGGTTCTTGTCAGCTTTCAGAGAGAGATTTGTTGTTCCAGGACATCCACAATTGATTTACTTCCATCAGCCACTTCAGTGACTTGCTGTCAAAATGTGCTCCCTCAGGGTCCTCCAGATGATAACCTCTTTCTTTCAGGTCACCACAGAGTTCCTTTTTGTTTCCCTTATTCCAAGTGAAACATTAGACAGCCAGTCCTCTCCTCTTGCATGAACCATAAGGGCTTTGACCAGCTGAACTAAGAACTCACAACCCGTCTTCTAAATGGGGTTTTCCAAAAGCTTGCTAGCTTGTTCTATTCCAGTCCCAGTTGCTGTTGCTGACTGTAACACTGTAGAAATTACCTCTGTGTCTCCCACTCTCTCTCTGAGAGAAAGCTTGTTTGACTCTCTTTGCTTGCTAAACCACATGACCCTTTTAGAACAGCAAGTTCCACTCCAGACAGAAGGTGGCTCCGACATCTGTTGCCATTTTGTAATCAAAAATCCATTGGTGAAGTCTCTTGGGCACTCTCCAAAGCTTCTGGAAAGACTGTTGGCCCTGACATGTCTAGCATTAGCAGAGCTCCAGTATTTTAAATAAGATCTGTTTTAAAGTGTTTGTATGTGACCTACTCTAAAACCTGCCCCACTTTATCTCCCAAAAACATACCTATATTCTGTCATTTGACAGACTTTGTATTGTTGAAAATATACAGTATTCATTTCAGTAACATGACTTGCAGGATAGTTTTGATTATTCCTCTGTCAATCAAATGCTGGCTAATGTAATTTTCCTCTCAACCCCATTCTCCTGACTTCCCTATAACCTTTGATACCCTAAAAAATTGAGAACCTCTCAACCTCCACTTTAAATCCACCCAATAACATTTCTTTCACAGCCGTATGTGGCAAAGAATTCTACCATTTCACCATCCTTTGTGTGAAGAAATTTCTTCTCATCTCTGTTTGATAGACATCCTTTTATCCTGAGGCTCTGCTCTCTGGTCTCAGTCTCTCCAACTACTGGAAATATCTTCTCGACATCCACTCTTTTCGAACCTTCTGATAGGTTTCAATGAGATCCCCCTTCATTCTTCCAAACTCCAGTGAGAACAGACCCAGAGCCATTAATCTTCTCATCCCTAGGATATTTCTTGTTAACCTTTCCTAGACCCTCTTTAAAGGCACATCCTTGTTTAGTTATGGGGCCAAAACAACTTACAAGACTCCAAATGTGGTCTGACCAACACTTTAAAAACCCCAGAATTGCATCCTTGCTTTTATTTTCTAGTCTTCTCAGAATGAATGAAATAACATTGCATTTGCCTTCCTTACCCTTTAATCAATGTGCAAGTTAACTTTTAGGGAATTCTGCACTTAAACTCCAAAGTCCTCTACTTCCTGAATTTTCACCCCATGTCTTTATTCCTCTACCAGAGTGTATGATCGTGCACTTTGATGTTTTATTTCATCTGCCACTTCTTTGCTTATTCTTCCAACCTGTCCAAATCCCATTGCAGACTCCCTGCTTCCTTAACATTACCAGCTTTTCCACCTAGTTTCATATCATCTTTCAAAGTTGGCCACAAAGCCATCAAATGCACCCCTAAATCATCAACGTGTAATGTGAAAAGTAGCAGATCCAACTCTGACCTTGTAGCCAGCCAGCCAGAAAAGGCCCCTTTTACTTCCACATTGCCCTCTGCTTACCAGCCAATTCTCTATCGTGTAATACCATGCCCCTATCTTGTTTCGCAACCTCACATGTGGTATCTTGTCAAAGGCATTCTGAAAATCCAAGTACACAACATCTGCTGACTCTTCTTTGTCTGACATA
This sequence comes from Narcine bancroftii, assembly GCF_036971445.1. NCBI lineage: Eukaryota > Metazoa > Chordata > Chondrichthyes > Torpediniformes > Narcinidae > Narcine > Narcine bancroftii. Next base: position 132,829,004 of record NC_091471.1, on the reverse strand, counting down.
CTTGTTACTTTTCAAAGAATTCCAACAGAATTCTCAGCAACAATCTCTCCTGATAAAAGCAGTGCTAATATCAGCCCATTTTATCATGTTTTTTCAAGTACCTGAAAACTCGTCTTTAATAATGGTTTCCAGGATCTTTCCAACCACAGAAATCAGACTAACCAGACTATAATTTCCTGTTTTATGCTTCTGTCCCTTTTTACAAAGTGGACTGACATAAGGAATTTTCCAGTCATCTAGAACCTTCCTGACTAGTGATTCTTGAAAGAACATTTTTCATACCTGTGGTGATATGTAATTACATCACTAGGTCACCAGGGGTCAACCCAGTGACCTTGTATATAAAGCAGTCCAGAGCTACAGTCTAGCCTTCCAGGTTCGTCTTGCAGAGAGATAAGACCTCTTAGTGTACATATTAGTTTATTAAAGCTGTCTTATACTCGCATCGCTGGTGTGGGTATTGTCAGTACAATTTAATAAACTAATATGATAGCTACTAGGATGGAAGCTGCTTCTGCTCCAATGCACATTCCCGACCTCCTGGAGACTCTTCCTGAGGAATGGAATTCAGGGACGACTAGCACGCACGTGCATCCGAGGACAGAGACGGTGAGGGACCGCTGTACTGGAATCATGGTGGAATGCGGGGAAGACCACAGAAGTACAATAGGGCAGGTAAGAAACGGCCAAGAGTCCTGCCTGCCCGTGGGTTCACCAGCACAGGCGCCGCCGACCCTAAACCCCGGTCCGATCAGAAAGGGGCCACTACAAGTGCAGGTGGAAGGATCTCCACAAGTTGTGCTCCCGACCGCCACGTATGTGCAGAATTCCTGACCACTCCAGAGCCAGGGAAAGCAGACACCGCTACCATCACTCCCCCCGCAGCAGTTTCCCCAGTACCATGGAGACTTGATGCTACCACTGGGATCCCCCCCAAGCCTGCTGCAAATGTCCCAAAGTCAGAGACCAGCCAAAAGCCCCAAGCACCCAGGTTACTCCTCCAGCAGACACAAGCCCCACAGAGGCTCTACCAGCAGCTCCCAGTACCCCAGGGTCCGCCCTTGCTACACCTAAGGGACCTGAGACTGCGGCTTAGCCACGTGCTGTAACCAGACAGACTGGAGCTCGACCCCAGAAATCCCGGAGCCAGCACGCACTTCGGCTGCTGGCAGAGATGCTTTCTGAATTACATGGAGGTTGCTGAGGCATCGGATAAAGAGCTATTAATGCTGCTGTTAGCGCAGCTGGGAGACCACCCTTATACAGGATGCCAGGTCCTACCAAGAGGCAATGAGCATTTTACAGAGGCATTACAGTAAGGGGCATAGTGAACTCCACTCCCGGTACAGGCTCATGACCAGGTCACAACAAGTAGGGGAGTCTGCCAGAGACTTTATACTCTCTCTGAAAGACCTGGCGAGAGGCTGCAACTTTAAAGCAGTATCAGCTCAGGAGTATGTGGAGGATCTTATTAGGGACAGAATTGCTGCGGGCATACGGTCCACTGAGACGAGACATCAATTGCTGGAGAAAAGAATGGTGGGGCTAGATGAGGCAGAGACTATTGCAGAAGCTTTAGAAAACATCATGAAAGAATTGGAGGAGTACTCTCAGGACCCTGGGGCTGGGACAAACGTCACACTGCTGGACTCTCCAGCCCCATGAAAAGAAAAGTATGGTGCCTCAAAGGAATTCACAGCAGCAGCAGCACGTCTTGAGGGTCCCGAGTGCTTTTTCTGTGGACAAAGAAAGCACCCCAGAGCCCTCAGCCCTGCCAGAAAAAATGTCTGTTCCAACTGTGGAAAATGTGGGCATTATGCAAAAGTCTGCAGAAGCCCCAAGGCCACAGCCAAGGCCCATTCTCATGCTAATGAGAGGTGGGAAAGCTCTTCTTTCTCCATAGACAAACAGAAGAAGAAGAATGCTATGTGCACCCGGCCATCTTGGACAAATGCTACAAAGCAGAGGATACAGTCTTCAGGAGATGAGTTCCAACTGAAAGCGCTGTTCCCCTACTTAGACAACATGACATTCTGTGGCCACACTCAGGAGGATCATGACATGAATTTAAAACGCTTCGCTGAAAGCACTAAAAAGGTGTTTGGAACTGTTCGTTTACTACGCCCAATGGGTCCCCAACTACGCTGACAAGGTGTCGGACTTTGGCTTTACCCTACCCTTAATTTAGTCTATGTGTCATCTGAGTCCAGCATGTTCGTTAAATGATGTGATAGGAGAAGGTATTCGGTTCAACAATCAGTTTATTACACAGCACAAGAATAAAGCTTAACAGAGCTCTGGTTCAGTCGTTAGTTCATAGGTCACCTGCACAGTGAGCTATTCCCCAAGACTGACCTCTACTGTCCAGTCTCCACAGTTTATATAGCTCAACCTTATTATACAGAACAAAAGTTGGCTTTCTTTGCTAGATTTCTTGCATAAGATTTATCAAAAGTAATTTCCTGCTCTGCAGATATCTGGGGTGTAGAGCTCCCATCTTAATCCTCAAGGCCAGAATATCCTGTTGTTTTGATCAGAAATCAATTCATACCCCAGATATTTCTAATTATTTCTTTGTTCTCATCTGGCCATATTCTTCTGTTCTACTCAACACCTCCTTCTGTTTTAGCCTTCTTACTGAGTTAGTTCCCATTCTCTTTGTTTCTGACAGTCTCTGTCAGGATTCTCTTTGTTCTTGTCTGGCCATCATCTCCTGAGCTATTCAACACCTCCTTTTGCCTTAACATTCCTACTAAATTGTTTCATACATATCCTCTCTTTTGTATTTGGGGAGCAGACAATTCTAAACCTACTGTAATCAGCCAACTTTGCTACATATTGTGGCTGCCCCTTACTTACATTACTCTTTCCCTTCACCATGAGGTAAATATTAAATTGTTACATAGTACTGGATTCATGTATACAAAATGAATAGTACATAAGCATATATTCTACATATTTTCTATGATTAATTAACCCCTATATTCCAACAAGGGCCAGCCCACATAAAAGCCTCAGTTTTCCCACTGTGCCCAGCAGCCACCAGAGCATTCAGGGACATTAGGGACCATATTGCTAAAGCTACCATGCGGTCCATAGATGAGTAGATCCCGTTTCAAGTAGAAATGGATGCATCCGATGTGGCTCTGGCAGCCGCCCTAAATGAAGATGGACGACCGGTGGCCTTTTTCTCGTGAACCCTACAGAGGTCAGAGGTAAGACACTCAGCAGTAGAGAAGGAGGCCCTAGGCATTGTGGAAGCAGTAAGGCACTGGCGACATTATCTGGCATGCAAACACATCACCCTTGTCACGGACCAACGGTCTGTGGCTTTTATGTTCGATAACCAGAACAGGGGGAGAATTAAGAATGACAAAATCCTGCGCTGGTGGATAGAATTGTCTACATTTAACTATGACATTCTATACTGCCCCGGCAGACTCAACGAGGCCCCAGACGCACTGTCCAGAGGCACTCGTGCCATCCTTAACCACACGTCCCAGTTGCAGAGCTTGCACAATGAGCTGGGCCATCCAAGGGTTGCTAGACTGTTTCACTTCATTAAAATCCAAAACCTCCCATTTTTGGTAGAGAAAGTGAGGTCAGTGAACAAGAGCTGCCCCATCTGTGCGGAATGCAAACCGCAATTTTACCGGCCAGACAAAGCCACCCTGATAAATGGTACCAAACCTTTTGAGAGCCTCAGCCTTAATTTTAAAGGCCCACTCCCATCCAATAATAGAAATGTCTATTTCCTAAACATAATAGATGAATATTCCCGTTTCCCCTTCGCAATCCCGTGTTCTGATGTATCAGCAGCCACCGTTATAAAAGGCCCCCAACCCATCTTCACCATATTTGGGTACCCGAACTACATACACACAGACAGGGGTGCTGCATTCATGAGCACAGAAGTACAGCAGTACCTGCTCGAGAGAGGGATTGCTACCAGCCGCACTACAAGTTACAATCCCAGGGGAATGGACAAGTCGAAAGGGAAAATGGCACTATCTGGAAAACGGTCCTCTTGACCTTAAAAGCAAAAGATCTGCCTGTTACTAGTTGGCAAGAAGTGTTACCAGAAGCCCTACACACTATACGTTCTTTGCTGTGTACTGCCACTAACATGACCCCACATGACCATACCTTTTCTTTCACAAGGAAAGCCACGACGGGCACAGTGCTGCCTAAATGGATGATGGCACCGGGAACTGTTCTCCTCCGGAAGCACTGCAGACCCCACAAAGCAGACCCACTGGTGGATCAAGTAGAGGTGAGGCACGCGAACCCCCAATACGCCTTCATCACATTCCCAGATGGAAGAGAAAACTCGGTGGCCACCAGGGATCTCGCGCCGGTCGGATGTGTGAACAACGCGGAGGAAACACAGATGTCTACAGATCAACAAGGAGCGCAGCAGCAGTCACTAGAACAGTCGTCCATCGAGTCACCCCAGAGGACTATGCCACCCACCCGGAAATCAGGACCCTGGGTACGCCCGCCCCACAAAATATCACCACCCTAGACTTAATGCCAGGACCTAATCCCATTCAAAAGGACCCCCAGCCCACACGGCCACATGGCCATCTAGTACTTCCCACTCCCACACCACCACCAAGAAAGGCCAAAAGGCAAACTGCACTCCCCACCCCTATACCACTACCAAGGAGGTCCAGAAGGCAACGGAAGGCACGAAAAATTTCTGACATGAACTTACAAACAAGGGAATGGGGGCGGGGGGGGAAATAATTTTTTTAAGGGGGAGTGAATGTTGTGATATGTAATTACAACACTAGAACACCAGGGGTCATCCAATGACCTTGTATATAAAGCAGTCCAGCACTACAGTCTAGCCTTACAGGTTCACCTTGCAGAGAGACAAGACCTCTTTGTGTACATATTAGTTTATTAAAGCTGTCTTATACTCGCACCGCTGGTGTGGTTATTGTCAGTACAATACCTCCACAGTCTCTTCAACTATCTCTTTCAGAACTCTGCAGTGTCATCTATTTGACCCAATTGACTTACTCACCTTCAGACCCTTCAGCTTCCCAAGTACCTCTCCTTAGTAATAGTGATTACACTCACTTCTGGCCCCAATATCAATAAATTATTTGTTCTTTATCAGACTGACACATTGTGTATGCACATATTCTGTTGTATTTCCTCCATTTTCCCAGTGACTATGTTTTCTAACTTCATTTGTCTTGCACTGAAACAGGCATCTTCAGCCCATCATGCCCATTCCAAATTTTTTGTCCACCTTTGCTCATACTGTTTGCATCACATCAGTCTCTTGTCAATTCAAGTGCCTGTCTGAATGTTTCTTGAATGTGGTAGTTGTATCTGATATCATTGCCTCAGCTGGTAGTAAATGTCAGATATCAATTACCCACTGTGTGAAAAGCTTTTCCTTCAGATCCCCTTTCAAACGCCTTCCTCTCACATTAAACCTATGGGCCTCTTGCTTTTCATACCACTACCACGGGAAACAACTCTGTCTATCCAATCCATAATTCCTATAATTTTATATACCTCTTATGAGGTCACCCCTCAGCCTCCTTTGCTCTGGGGAGAAAAAGCTCACAACTAAAGTCCTCATTCCAGGCAATTTCCTCAGTATGGTGAACAATAAGGAAAACCTGGGCCACCTGGCAGGTTACGGAGGGAAGGTGGATGCTGAATTGCTCCTCAAAGACGTCGAGGCTGACGAGGTAGAGGCTGCACTCAAGGAGATTAGGGAGGACAATGCTCCAGGTCCCAATGGAGTGAGGAGGCAGGGCCTGCTGCCACCAAAATGCTTTTCCCTTTGGGTAAAAGCAGGCATCATTCCAGACTGCCTAAAGACCAGTCGAATGGTCGTAATCCCCCCCAAATCTCTCCAGTGCTATCACATCCTTCTTTTAAAATGTTTTTCTCATTTCCATTTTAGGTTTGATATAAAATCAGGAGAGCTGAAGCGTAGAGTTGAGTGAAATAAGCAAATTAAGTTAAGGAAAATGGGGAAAAATAACAAGTGTATGAGTGTTTGAATGAGCCAATTGTAATCTCAGTGTCTCCTCAAAAAGCACATTTTTCCTTTCTCATACTGACTGTTCCCATAATCAAACCACAATTCATGCTGCAGATACAAAATAAATTCAGATGTTGCTGCAGTTTACAGGAGGCACCAAATTAATTTCTGTTCTCTCAACCAGGATTTGCCTTCTCTTAAAAACAAATCACTTTGAAACCCTTTGGGTGAAGCATGTAATTGAGATTTCCTGCTTGGTTCAGCTTGCAGCCGTCACTTTACCATGTATGCAACATTCCTGAAGGGTTCAGCATCACACTTATTGCACTGTTAGGTTTTCTCAACACTAAAAAAAATACAGGAAGTTTGGTAACTCTGACATAAGAATATTTTCAAATTGTCTGTCATGAGAGATTAATCCAAAACTCACCACTTCCATTAACTCAAGTCAGAGGAAATTTGAAATGAATTATGTAACACTGTATTAGAATAGGGGTCATTGAAATCCAAATCTTAAATGCAGTATTTGGTTTGTATGTATTTACATTTATAAATTTACATTTCTTATTTCAATGCAGTAAAGGATACACCTTTTCCAATTGTTCCAGTTAATGGATTAATATATTTTCCTCCTCTCCCCCCTCCCCGCCCCACCTTTTTATTTGGGCACCTACTTGGTCTTTTCTTCTTGATGAAGGGCTCAGGCCAGAATCATTTTGATACCTTTTTACTATAGATGCTTCATGACCTGCTGACCATGGTGTGTGAGGGCATGTGGGTGCATGTGTTGGCACCCTATGTGTTATTACTAAGCACGTTGGTTTTTGATTTCTTTGTATCAAAGGTAAATTCTGTCATTTTCCATTTACCGAGCAGCCCCAGCAACATAACCTTTGACTCTATCACCAAGAAGGTAAGGGCTGCAATTGCTTTGATGCTTTAACATCTTCAAGCAAACACTAATTTGACCTGGAAATATATTTCTCCCCCACTGTAGTTCTTCATTAATCTTTCTCTTTCTTCTCTCTTTGGCTTGGCTTCACAGACGAAGATTTATGGAGGGGGTAAAGGTCCACGTCAGCTGAAGGCTCGATTGTGGCTGGCAAGTCCGATGCGGGACAGGCAGACACGGTTGCAGCGGTTGCAGGGGAAAATTGGTGGGTTGGGGTTGGGTGTTGGGTTTTTCCTCCTTTGTCTTTTGTTAGTGAGGTGGGCTCTGCGGTCTTCTTCAAAGGAGGTTGCTGCCCGCTGAACTGTGAGGCGCCAAGATGCACGGTTTGAGGCGATATCAGCCCACTGGCGGTGGTCAATGTGGCAGGCACCAAGAGATTTCTTTAGGCAGTCCTTGTACCTCTTCTTTGGTGCACCTCTGTCACGGTGGCCAGTGGAGAGCTCGCCATATAACACGATCTTGGGAAGGCGATGGTCCTCCATTCTGGAGACGTGATCCACCCAGCGCAGCTGGATCTTCAGCAGCGTGGACTCGATGCTGTCGGCCTTCATTAATAATGTCAGAGAAAACCACATGATCATTTAAATGTATCTCAAGCATTACAAAAGATTAGAAAATTGATTTCTTAGTATCCTGAATGGCAATTAGTGATCATTGTAAATATTTATTTTTCTTACTTATGGTTTCAAACATCAATGTCCTAACCTGAGGGTTATTGTCTGTTCTTATCATGCAAAGTACAGATTGTATCTACAATGATTGGACATTATAAAGATTGCAAGTTTAATGGTTTGCATAGTGGTTGATACAACACTATTACACTCCCAGCAACTTGAGTTCGAATCCTCCACTGTCTGTAAGGAGTTTGTATGTTCTTCCCATGTCTACATAGATTTCCTCCATGTGCTCTGGTTTCCTCCCACCCTTCAAAATGTACCGGTGGTGTAGGTTAATTGGGTGGCACTTGTTCATTTGCCAGAAGGGCCTGTTACCATTCTGTATGTCTAAATTTAAAGAATCTAAACATTTAAATTTAAAATTTAATTTAAGAGCTGTGCTGTTGTCCAAGAAACTCATGTTATGAACCTGATGAAAGGTTTTGCTCCATCTATTCTACAAAAATGTGCAAGGTCAACATATGAAAAGTGTGTGCACACTCCTGTGTCAATCACACCATTCTTCCACAGTGCCCCAGCCTACACAATGGGTTCTAAAAATGTTTGAGGTACACTTTCCCTTTAAGAGTTACTTTTATCTATACAGATATTAAATGATGACGGGGCTTCCAATGTCATACACTACTATTATGTCCAAATGCAAAAAGCAGTCCCAATGCAACAGTTTGTTCAGTCAAGTCATTGCAATCAAATCTTGTGCAATCCACAAGAACCTCAATCATTTCAGAGCAGCACATTCTTCATAGGTGGTGTTAGAAACCATGCTTGTATCAGCTTGTGTGCATTCCATGTATGTGGGGGAGGTGGGGGGGGGGGGGGGGGGAAGAGAGAGAGATGAATTTTGACATATTTTAACACCAAAACAAGTTTTGGACATGGACAGATTCAAGATTATAGGTAACTTCTGTAGGTATTGTGGCAGAGGGACCAAATGACCATTTCAGGGCAGTAACATCACTTCCAAACCTTCAGCTACATTTGTGTAACCTCTTCTGTTTAGGATCACATTATTGACACAAAATGGTAGAACATAAGAAATTGACACAGGAGTAGATCATTCTGTCCCTTTTACCTTCATCATATCCCTTGATACCCTTAATATCAATAATTCATTGTCTCGAATGCACTGAATGACTGAATTGCCTTTTTGGTCAGTGAATTCCAAGGATTCACTGTTCACTAAGTAATTCATCTGTCCTGAATGATTAATATAGCATGGAGGATCATGTGAATCCTCCAGCAGGAATCTAGTCGAAAGCCACCACATCTGTCAATCAAGGTCAAAACCATCCACGGGAAGCGCACACCTTGCCATTGGCCCCTTTGAAGGAATACACACCACAGTACTGGCTCCCTTAATCACTTGCTCTATTTTGGCCATACCTGAGCTTGCCCCAACTAACCAGCTGGGAAATAAAGCCCAACACTTGGAACAGCTGGTTCTCTTTTTCGCTGAGGATGAACCTACACTCCACTTCAGGTCACAAACCATAGATGACGCTGGAGGGTTAATTACAAGTTATATGCCAATAATGGGTTGTGGGGTTATTGTGGTGCATATGTGCGAATTGCTCATTGTAACATCTTCCTTTCTAACCAACTGAGGTGCCTACCTGCACTGAGTTGAGGGAAGGCATGTATTGTTCTGTTTTTCTATTGTGTGTCTGGACATGACATTAAAATTTATTGTTTGAAACATAAGTGTAATGCCTAGACATACTGAAACTCATACTTGATGCAGCCACACTATACTTATGATACATTAGTATAAATTAAATTACCACAATGTGGCCTCAGGCAAAACAAAGATAATAAATATAGAATAATAGAGAAATAACTATTCATAGCTGCAGTGCAAAATAATATTTCAAAGGTATACTTTAAAAAAGGTGAACTTTATGGTCATCCTGGAGTAGTTTATGTTGAGGGGATTCATGAGCCTGATAGCTGATGGAAAAAAAAAACTATTCTTGAGCCTCAAAATGCCAGAATTAAGGCCTCAGGAGATAGCAGGGAGAAGAGATTATGACCAGGGTGAGAGGTTGCTATTTATTGTGTTTTCTGGTGTTCTTGAGCCAGCGCCTCACACAGATATTTTCAACAGATCAAAGGTTGATGCCTATGAAGGATTTGGCGAGATTGGCCACTTTCTGCAGCTTTCCGTGTTCTTGGATACTCAAGCTTCCAAACCAGGCTATGATACAACGTCAGTTTGTTTTCCCATAGTGCACATGTAGATATTCAATAGAATATTCAAAGGTATGCTGAATCTACTCAGCATTCTTAGAAAGTAGAAGTATCAGTGTGACTTCATGAATGCTTTGATGTGCTGGCTCCAGGAGAGGTCCTTCGAGATATGGATAACCAGAAATGAGAAGCTACTAACTTTCTCCACTGCTGTCTTGCTTAGTCCCTTGCCTTCACCTTCATAAATTTCACAATAAGAACTCTGGTCCTGCTGGTGTTAAGAGCAAAATTGTTAAGCAGCAATTTTATGTTTCAATGAGGTTACTTGCAGTTTTCTAAACTTGCACAGATATTGCAAACTCATCAAGGGGACATCACTGAGAAGTAGATTGTTCTCATGAGGGTGCAGATTGCTGTTCTGTGTGAACAGAGCTGAAAACTAAAAGTCCTCAATTGTCCGCAGGGACAGATGGATCCAGAGAGTTTGAAAACAACTCTTATTGCTCACTATGTCAGAGCAATTCTTTTGTCTAGGCAGCCCCAGAAGCACTCTATTAATATCATGAAGCATGAAATTGCTATCCTCCCACAAGCTATCAGTATTTCTATTCTCCTAGTGTTGATCCTGAACAATGCCTTCATCTCTGTCCATCAACCACTTACCCCACAATGCAGTCCCACATGATGAGGTGCTAAAGTCAGCTAATGCTCTTCACACTTGTCCATCACAATCACCTATTCATGATGGAGAGTAGCTTTCCAGGAGCCTGCCAACAGCTGTAGGGTGTGGAAGGGTCACAATGCCATTGTCTGAGCCAAGTAAATTGAGCTGGACAGTGTACACCAGAACAAAGCACTGGGCACACTATTGTTATTAATATGCATGCAAGATCCAGCACAGAGGAGCTTTTGGAGCAGACTATAGTTTTGAAGTCAAGAAAGTTGCACTTGTTTTTCCATTTTTGTTTTATCAGTTTTTCTCAATGTTGACCTTACAATCATTGGAGATTATAGTCACATTCATCCATGGGATGTGAACTTTGCAGGCAAGGACAGATTTTAATGCCTTTCCCTAGAACTGGTCCAGCCAATAAACCAATTCAGGAAGTAGCTCCAGGTAACAATGAAGGAATGACAATATATTTTCAATGGATAGAGTGCAACTGAGAGGGTAATTTGCAGGTGATAGGGTTCCTTTGAGTTTGTTTCCCTTGTCCTTCATGATGGTAGAGTTTGGGGGTTTAGGAGCTGCAGCTGAAACAGCCTGGATGAGTAATGACAGTACAATTTGTAGATGGGTCATTCCGCAATCATTGTGTGCCAGTGGTTTTGGGATTAAATGTTACAATGGTGGATACTGAATAGCATTTATCCATACAAACAGAGGATTCCATCACACTCCAGTTAATTGCCTTGTAAATGGTGGAAAATATTTGGGTTTCAGAAAGTGGAGTACTTATCCAGGATACCCAATCTTTGACCTGGCTGAACCTTTCTCTGCAGAAAAGGATGGAGATTTCAATGACATTTATATGTGAAGTTAACTAGAGCTGAAGATTGCTTTTCTGTGCATTCTTGGTAAATCACCAAGAAAACCTAGTTTTGAGGATGCACCCCCCCCCCCCCCCCCATCCTCAGTTAGAGGTTTAGATGCATCTGACCTGTTTGCCAAACCCATGGAAAAAGGACTCCAAAGTCATCTGGTGAGGTGGGGGTATTGGATTGGCTCTGGCAAGCAGAAAAGATGTCCCTTTGCTGTCATTCCCTGTGATCATCATTCCTTGCTACCTATGCTGCTGTCACTTCTCTACCTCCTCCTGCCTAAAGCTTCCTAAAGGCTTTTTGAGCTGGTGGTCATGGAACGCCCCCCCCCCCCACCCCACATGGCTACAACCAGCAGCTTCTGGGAGGAGGCTGCCTCGGAGGTCTCTGTAATGATACTTGGCTTCTGAATGCCTGTCCTTTGGGGAAATCCACAATGCCAGCGAAATGCCCTGCCCACTTTTCTTACTTCTATAGCCTGGAGTTCAAGTGGATGAAGTCCAGACCACAATCATTGAGTATGGATTTAGGAATTAAATCCCTGGATGAGTATTTAATGTAAAGAATCTGGTCTGAGAGCTCCAGCAGAATATCCAGATGGATTTTTTTGGTCTGCAGGAGAATCAAGAATGCTTTCAGCTCTGTAAATTGATGTGATCCCATTGTTGCAGATTAGACCAAATAATTAAAATGCCAATTCCAGTAGAAAGTTTCAGATCCCTTGCACTGTTTGGGTGATGAATATGTTCCTCAATTCCCCTCTACTCTCTGTAGCTTCTACCATAATACTGTGCAGTCTAGGGAAAAATAGGCCTTTCTTGTTCTGCTTAAGATTCTCATGTCGAGACACCAACAAACACATTCCTCTCCATGCCACCATGTCCTCTCCAACTCAGACTCTTGTGCTTTAAAATAGTTTCAACATAGCCAATATAACTACAGTTCTGGCAACATACTTCTTAACTTCCTCTTTACTCTCTCTAGTGTATTCACATCCTTCCTCTAGTTTGGAGATCAGAACTGTAAACATCAGTTGTATTTTGAGCTAAGAATTTTCATTGATTTTCTTGTATTCATTTTCTTTCATGTCAATTTTCCTTCTTTGTTACATTTGATCTGAAAAGATGTACAGTATATTGTATTAAGTTGGTCCATCCTAACATTGTAGCTTTTCTTTTCCTTCATCTACCAATCCTGTTAAGAATCCTTTGACTAGGTTTATCTTTTTCTGTCTGTTTGGGTTGAGCTTCACAGATTTCACTGCTTTCCTCCTTGTAGAGAGGGTCTCTTGGTAATAGAAGACCTGGCTACCGAAAATCTGACTTTCTGCAAATGTTTGAAAAAAAATAGGGAGGTTAGTTTCAGAAAAGCAAACTTCTTTAAGTTGGGGAATAAGGGTAGGAACAGTTCATTGAAAAAAAAACCAACCAGATTTTAAAAAACTACAGTATTTGCATACAACTTGCAGAATTAAGTTACCATTGCCTGTAAAGAATGAAGGCACTAGTTCCCAGCATGCTTTGGAAACTGACATGGCAATCTCTTCTATTGACACTTGTAAAATACTTTATCAGAAATACTTTATCAAACAACTCATGGATACTTTAAGGTCACTGAAAAGAGCCATTGGATGTGGGACATTCCAATTCTGTGTAATTGTAACTACACAGGAAGGCAATAAATAAATGTTCATGTTAATCAACCCTCATTAAAATTGTTTCTGTCTTTATGATAAAAATTGGTTTACAGAAAGTTTTCATGAGTATTATGAAGTAATAACTTATGTAACTAAGGACTGCCAGTATATATGTGCATTTTTATAATAAAAAAGAGAAAAGGTGCTTAAGTATGTGTTCTGGTTGGGGGGGGAGGGGGGAAATGGGACCGTGGCATACGCTGCAGCCAATCACAGAATGACTATTTCTGCTCAACTTGCCGTCAGCCAACTAACCCTGACTCTTTGATTCTGACAGCAGGCCAAAATATTGTAAGGTCATCCTGGAGGGCCTTCTTTCAAGACTTCAAGATTCCTTTATTGTCCTGAAATAAAACAGGTGTATGTAACACAAAATTGGCTTTAGTCTTCTTTAAGGCAGACAAGGATAAGCTATCAACAGAAATCGCCTGGTTCCCTTACAGTTGGAGAAAAAGAAGCAAAAGAGAGTACCCTCAGAGTCACCAAGTGCTATGGTTTTCGCAGCGTCCACTGCCACACTGACTTCAGTCCAAACCATCAACAACCCGAGCTCCAGATCCAAATCTCCAACACATTCGGGAAGCCTTCAGCACCCTCGGTACCCTCTTTCACTCCAGTTCTGATACCTGGTACCCATTCAGCCAGTCTCGGGCCAATCTCCATCAGTGAGCAAGGTGGTGTGAGCCATTTGACCGTAGTGTCCAGCCTTTCATGGGTTCCTCGCCTCGATTCACTAACAGCCTGTCATTTGTGTGTTCTTTAGCTGCAAAGCCCCACCTGGTCTGTCACTATGGTTACTGTCTCATAGGGTTGTTTTCTCTGCTGCTGCTCAAATGGTGGGGGATGGGGGGGGGGGGGGGTGTTCTCCCCATTTTCTGGTGCTCTGCGCTGCTTCCAAACACAGGATCTGCCATTTGTGTCTAGACCTAGATGTCACAAGATCATAAAATAAACTGCTTTTGGCTCCTTTAACCACTATTAGCACGTTTAAAAGCCTGTACAGAGCAGATGGTAGTCAGACTGGGTGATAGGACCCCATGGGGGGGAGTGCTGTGTCTTTGCTCCCTACCCTCCACAGGTCCACACCAGTCAACCGCCATTTTTTTCTGCAAACTCTGCCTCTTCAAACAAGGTGCCACCTTTCTTTGAGTGAAGAGGCATGACATGATGGAATATGATTGGTTGCAAATTTTATAGAAATGGCATGTGTGGAAGTACACAGTGCTTTAATTGAAAATATTGATTTTGTGTTTCCTTTTGTTTTTGTATGGCCTGGCCCATACTGTTCAGATCAGTAACAGAAGAAAGGCAGCAAAGGAGCTGTTGTGTGCAAAAGGAAACAAGTCTTATGTTAATCAAGACCATTGAGCACATGCTGTCCAAATACACCAATTAACCTACAAACCCCATTCATTTTGGGAGCTTGGGAGGAAATCAAAGCATTCAGAGAAAATCCATGCAGCTCATTGGAATAACTCCTTATAGGCAGTGACGGATTTGAATTCTGGTTACTTGCACACTGTAATAGGGCTGCACTGTGCAATTTCTGAAATCAAACTCGGACTTTCTTGTGTGGATTGTGGAGGGTCATGTGACTTCTCCATCTGGAACCTAATATAGTGTGGATTGTGGAGGATAATAGAACTTAGAACACTACAGCAGAGTACAGGCCCTTCGGCTCTCATAATGGTGCCAACTCATCACTAGTACTAAACCAACCCTACCTCATAACTCTCTATTTTCCTTCATCCAAGTGCCTGTCCGAGAGTCTCTTAAATGCCCCTAATCTGTCAGGACCAAGGTTGCCAAGTCTGAACCTGGGCATGGGAAGATTTTCGAACTCCTGAAGAAGTGTCTTTAACCGCCTGACTGTTGTGAGCATGGTCATTAACCAATCTTTCACAAACGCTGCCTTCAGCAGCCAACGAGTAATCGAGTGCCAGGCGGTTTTGTTGAACTGTGGCTCGTATCTGTCGTCTTTCTTCAGCTCATAAATTCAGGGCCATCACTGTCTGTTCGGTGATGATCTCCAAGGCTGGAGTCTGATTCAACGATTTAAATGCCAAGCAGCTGTGGTGTTCTGGAGCAGCTTACTTCGTTTACAACTGGAACTCCCCTTACAGTGGTTGTTCTTAACAATCTGAATGTCTGTGTGACCCAAAGGATGATTTACAGGAGACCAAGTTGGGGAGGGGTGTTTCTTGTCACTTAACCTGTGAATTGCAGCTTGTCTGCGAACATTAGCATAAGTATAACTGAACCTGTGAGTTGCAGCCTGTCTGTGAACATTAGCATATGTATTCACTCTATCTCTGCTACATGTACAATCCTGACTAACATTCTGTCTGTCATTGTCCCACCATCTTCTTTGTGCTATCTCTTTAAAACTCCTCTTTTTAATATCTGTAGAGGCCGGAATACAAACCAAGTCTACTCCCCTAGGGCCGTTCTGTTCCCCTGGTCGATGTTGGGATTCTATATTAACCCATACTAAATAAGGTACCCCACTATGACTGTACTCTATACCTGCGCCCTGTCTGCATTCTAAATACTTGTCACCTCTGCTTCCCCTATTCCAGGAGGACTTAATGCATTGTGAGCAATTTGGTGATTTCCCAAAAATTGGGAACCAACAAGTAAACAATACAGTAAATGGTAAAAACAACATTACAGCACTTTTTCCCGGCGTAGTGTAACTTTCAGATCAGAAGGATGAAGGACTGCACGCCCAGTGGAGGGTAGATTATCAATGTCTTTAGTCCGTGGATCAGCAGCTTGTTTAATTTGTTCTATGTGAGTCCACCCCTTCTCTTTCGTTCGCACTGCAGTGTCTGTAATCAAAAGTACACAATAGGGGCCGTCCCAGACAGGTTTTAGTTGGTGATCTTGCCATGCTTTTACATATACCCAATCACAGATTTAATAAAATTAATAGGATGCTCCAGGGGTGGGTTTTGAACTAATAAACCCTTCTGTCTTAATTAACTGCCAATGTATTAATTTTAATTAATATTGGTCAGTGACTGAAGTAAGAAGTCGTGATTTATGAAATTATCTCTGGTCTCTACTCTTCCACTCCCGGCGCTTCTCCCAATGTCCAGGAGCTGGCACACAGCCCCTAACATTTCGCTGCTGTCCCTCCACAACTTCCTTGACTGCCTGCATCAATCTTAGCCTTTCCTTTCTGTTTATCCTCAGACCTCTGGACGTATGCCCTTTGTGCGATCTGTAAAAGCTGTGTTATTCCCTGTTCATGCCAATTCTCAGTCTTCTGCAATTTTCTCCTGATGTCTGGAGCTGAATTAGTAACGAAGCCCGTTAATACCCATGTATATATATTTGGACCCAAAAATTGATCTAATTGTTCGGGACATCCTTGAGGATCCTCTATCAGGGAGGTCATTTCTCTCTTAAAGTTACGCACCTCCGTACTAGTCAGGAGTACATTTATGAAACCGAGACCTCCTCCCACGGGAACTTCCCGTAAAGGTCTCATCCAGTTAATTTCTGGCTTATCCTCTCCTTTATAATGTCTAGGTTCCTGCTCTCCGGGAAATGAATCAAAAGGTTCTGTCCTTCCTTCCCGGAGGGTCTCACACTGTTCTGAATCAAAAGTACACAATAGGGGCCGTCCCAGACAGGTTTTAGTTGGTGATCTTGCCATGCTTTTACATATACCCAATCACAGATTTAATAAAATTAATAGGATGCTCCAGGGGTGGGTTTTGAGCTAATACACCCTTCCGTTTTAATTTGTATAGAGAGGCAGAAAGTCCCTTTAAATATTTGGATATGTACTGGTCGTTAGCCTCAGGGGTAGGGGTATTAAAAGGTGACATACAAGGTTCGAGTATACCATATTTCACCAACTGGTCAATTACTGGCTGCAGCCCCTTTCGGCCAGCTATCGGAATTGGATACTGCTTTCGTCTAATTACTTGCTCAGGATCTTTTAAAGTAACTTGCAGCGGAGGAAATCTAACACTCCTCTATTGCTTCTTTTTGCCCATACTCCAGGATTTATTAGTTCCCGATCCTCCTCGGTTAATACGTACAATTGAACCCCGATACCTGATTCCTGTGGTCTGGTGCCGATAGCCAATTGGTCCTGTAAATCTCGTCCTAACAAACAAACTCCAGCTTGGGGAACTAGTAGAATGTCCTCCGTTACTAGCTTCTCTCCCATTTGTATTCTTACATCCCTTAATACAGGGACCGTAAAATCTCTTCCTCCTACTCCCGAAATCATCTCTGTTCCCTCTATCTTAACACCCTCGGGTGGTTGTAAAATACTAGACCGGGCTGCGCCAGAATCTACTAAAAAGGTCATCTTGTCACTGTGGGGTCCTATGCTTAAATTTACCAATGGTTCTCCGACCCCCCCTATTCATAATCTGCTTCCATCTGTCGGACTCTGGCTTTACCCTACCCTTAATTTAGTCTATGTGTCGTCTGAGTCCAGCGTGTTCGTTAAATGAAGTGATAGGAGAAGGTATTTGGTTCAACAATCAGTTTATTACAAGTACAAGAATAAAGCTTAACAGAGCTCTGGTTCAGTCGTTAGTTCATAGGTCACCTGCACAGTGAGCTATTCCCCAAGACTGACCTCTACTGTCCAGTCTCTACAGTTTATATAGCTCAACCTTATCATACAGAACAAAAGTTGGCTTCCTTTGCTAGATTTCATTATCATACAGAACAAAAGTTGGCTTTCTTTGCTAGATTTATCACAAGTAATTTCCTGTTCTGCCAGTTATCTGGGGTGTAGAGCAAGGGGGAGGCGGCGGCCCCAGTCCGGGCACAGGGAGAGCAGCGGCGGCCCCGGCCCCGGTCCGGGCGAAGGGTAGACGGCGGCGGCCCCGATACGGGCAGGAGCAAGGGGGAGACGGCGGCCCCGGCCTCGGTCGAGTGAGGCAGACGGAGGCCCCGGTCCGGGCAGTATGGACCGACCTAGGAGGGGAGGCAGGCCCCTCCAGCCCGGGTAAGAAACCTGCATAGGAGAAGGCCACTCCGATATAAAACCTACGACCCAAGGACCTCGCTGCCACGTCCCAGCTTGCTTGGCCACGGCACACGAACCATGGGTGTAAAGGGTGGGGCCAGTACTGCGCGCACTGCACTCCACCTAAAAGCTCCTTTGCGCAGGCCCGAGGACAGGTCCACGTCCTCCCCCTCCACGTCCTCCCCCTCCACGTCCTCCCCCTCCACGTCCTCCCCCTCCACGTCCTCCCCCTCAAAAGATGCTCACAAACTCAAGCTAGCATGCTGGAACATCAGAACCATGCTAGATAAGACTGACAGCCATCGACCTGAACGTCGGTCTGCCCTCATTGCACATGAACTCCTCAGACTTGACATCGACATAGCCGCTCTCAGTGAAGTCCGCCTGGCAGATGTAGGCAGCTTCCAAGAACGCGGCGCGGGCTACACACTCTACTGGTCTGGCAAGCCTTCGGATGAACGACGCCTATTTGGTGTAGGCTTCATGGTCAAGAGCTTCATTGCCTCCAAACTCGAAAACCTTCCGACAGGCCTCTCGGACCGAATCATGTCCATGCGACTCCCACTTCAAAACAAGCGTCACATCACCCTCATCAGTGTCTATGCTCCAACCCTCCAGGCGGAACCAGCAGAAAAGAACAAGTTCTACACCGACCTGCGCAACCTCATCCAACGTACCCCTACAGCCGACAAGGTTGTCATCCTGGGCGACTTCAACGCTCGTGTCGGCAAAGACTCAGAAACCTGGCCAGGAATCCTGGGCAAGCATGGCGTCGGCAAGTGCAACGACAATGGGCGCCTCCTGTTGGAGCTCTGCGCAGAACAGCGGCTTGTCATTACAAACACCCTTTTTCAGCAGAGGGACAGCCTTAAGACCACCTGGATGCATCCCCGATCCAAACACTGGCACCTCCTGGACTACATCCTGGTGCGAGAAAGTGACAAACAAGATGTGCTCCACACCAGGGTCATGCCTAGCGCGGAATGCCACACTGACCACCGGCTGGTTCGCTGCAAGCTCAACCTTCACTTCAAGCCAAAGCCCAGGAACAATAAAGCCCCCAGAAAGAGGTTCAATGTTGGAAAACTGCAGTCAGACGAAGCGAGAGGAAACTTCCAGGCAAACCTCAAAGCAAAGCTCGACGTTGCAACCCGCCTCACGGACCCGTCCCCTGAAACCCTCTGGGATCAGTTGAAGACTACCATACTGCAATCCACTGAAGAGGTACTGGGCTTCTCCTCCAGGAAAAACAAGGACTGGTTTGACGAAAACAGCCAGGAAATCCAGGAGCTGCTGGCAAAGAAGCGAGCTGCCCACCAGGCTCACCTTACAAAGCCGTCCTGTCCAGAGAAGAAACAAGCCTTCCGTCGCGCATGCAGCCATCTTCAGCGCAAACTCCGGGAGATCCAAAATGAGTGGTGGACTAGCCTCGCCAAACGAACACAGCTCAGCGCGGACATTGGCGACTTCAGGGGTTTCTACGAGGCTCTAAAGGCTGTGTACGGCCCCTCACCCCAAGTCCAAAGCCCGCTGCGCAGCTCAGATGGCAAAGTCCTCCTCAGCGACAAGATCTCCATCCTCAACCGATGGTCAGAACACTTCCAATCTCTTTTCAGTACCAACCGCTCAGTCCAAGATTCCGCCCTGCTCCAGCTCCCTCAACAGCCCCTAAGGCTAGAGCTGGATGAGGTTCCCACCCTGGATGAGACATATAAGGCAATCGAACAACTGAAAAGTGGCAAAGCAGCAGGTATGGATGGAATCCCCCCAGAAGTCTGGAAGGCTGGCGGCAAAACTCTGCATGCCAAACTGCATGAGTTTTTCAAGCTTTGTTGGGACCAAGGTAAACTGCCTCAGGATCTTCGTGATGCCACCATCATCACCCTGTACAAAAACAAAGGCGAGAAATCAGACTGCTCAAACTACAGGGGAATCACGTTGCTCTCCATTGCAGGCAAAATCTTCGCTAGGATTCTACTAAATAGAATAATACCTAGTGTCGCTGAGAATATTCTCCCAGAATCACAGTGCGGCTTTCGCGCTAACAGAGGAACCACTGACATGGTCTTTGCCCTCAGACAGCTCCAAGAAAAGTGTAGAGAACAAAACAAAGGACTCTACATCACCTTTGTTGACCTCACCAAAGCCTTCGACACCGTGAGCAGGAAAGGGCTTTGGCAAATACTAGAGCGCATCGGATGTCCCCCAAAGTTCCTCAACATGATTATCCAACTGCACGAAAACCAACAAGGTCGGGTCAGATACAGCAATGAGCTCTCTGAACCCTTCTCCATTAACAATGGCGTGAAGCAAGGCTGTGTTCTCGCACCAACCCTCTTTTCAATCTTCTTCAGCATGATGCTGAACCAAGCCATGAAAGACCCCAACAATGAAGACGCTGTTTACATCCGGTACCGCACGGATGGCAGTCTCTTCAATCTGAGGCGCCTGCAAGCTCACACCAAGACACAAGAGAAACTTGTCCGTGAACTACTCTTTGCAGATGATGCCGCTTTAGTTGCCCATTCAGAGCCAGCTCTTCAGCGCTTGACGTCCTGCTTTGCGGAAACTGCCAAAATGTTTGGCCTGGAAGTCAGCCTGAAGAAAACTGAGGTCCTCCATCAGCCAGCTCCCCACCATGACTACCAGCCCCCCCACATCTCCATCGGGCACACAAAACTCAAAACGGTCAACCAGTTTACCTATCTCGGCTGCACCATTTCATCAGATGCAAGGATCGACAATGAGATAGACAACAGACTCGCCAAGGCAAATAGCGCCTTTGGAAGACTACACAAAAGAGTCTGGAAAAACAACCAACTGAAAAACCTCACAAAGATAAGCGTATACAGAGCCGTTGTCATACCCACACTCCTGTTCGGCTCCGAATCATGGGTCCTCTACCGGCACCACCTACGGCTCCTAGAACGCTTCCACCAGCGTTGTCTCCGCTCCATCCTCAACATCCATTGGAGCGCTCACACCCCTAACGTCGAGGTACTCGAGATGGCAGAGGTCGACAGCATCGAGTCCACGCTGCTGAAGATCCAGCTGCGCTGGATGGGTCACGTCTCCAGAATGGAGGACCATCGCCTTCCCAAGATCGTATTATATGGCGAGCTCTCCACTGGCCACCGTGACAGAGGTGCACCAAAGAAAAGGTACAAGGACTGCCTAAAGAAATCTCTTGGTGCCTGCCACATTGACCACCGCCAGTGGGCTGATAACGCCTCAAACCGTGCATCTTGGCGCCTCACAGTTTGGCGGGCAGCAGCCTCCTTTGAAGAAGACCGCAGAGCCCACCTCACTGACAAAAGGCAAAGGAGGAAAAACCCAACACCCAACCCCAACCAACCAATTTTCCCTTGCAACCGCTGCAATCGTGTCTGCCTGTCCCGCATCGGACTGGTCAGCCACAAACGAGCCTGCAGCTGACGTGGACTTTTTACCCCCTCCATAAATCTTCGTCCGCGAAGCCAAGCCAAAGAAGGAGAGCTCCCATCTTAATCCTCAAGGTCAGAATATCCTGTTGTTTTGATCAGAAATCAATTCATACGCCAGATATTTCTAATTATTTCTTTGTTCTCATCTGGCCATATTCTTCTGTTCTACTAAACACCTCCTTCTGTCTTAGCTTCTTACTGATTCCATTCTCTTTGTTTCTGACAGTCTCTGTCAGATTCTTTTTGTTTGTGCTAATCAACACCTCCTTTTGCCTTAACATTCCTACTAAATTGTTTCATACATATCCTCTCTTTTGTATTTTGGAAGCAGACAATTCTAAACCTACTGTAATCAGCCAACTTTGCTACATACTGTGGCTGCCCCTTACTTACCCTTCACCATGAGGTAAATATTAAATTGTTACATACCGCATGGATGGCAGTCTCTTCAATCTGAGGCGCCTGCAAGCTCACACCAAGACACAAGAGCAACTTGTCCATGAACTACTCTTTGCAGACGATGCCGCTTTAGTTGCCCATTCAGTGCCAGCTCTTCAGCGCTTGACGTCCTGGTTTGAGGAAACTGCCAAAATGTTTGGCCTGGAAGTCAGCCTGAAGAAAACTGAGGTCCTCCATCAGCCAGCTCCCCACCATGACTACCAGCCCCCCACATCTCCATCGGGCACACAAAACTCAAAACGGTCAACCAGTTTACCTATCTCGGCTGCACCATTTCATCAGATGCAAGGATCGACAACGAGATAGACAACAGACTCGCCGAGGCAAATAGCGCCTTTGGAAGACTACACAAAAGAGTCTGGAAAAACAACCAACTGAAAAACCTCACAAAAATAAGCGTATACAGAGCCGTTGTCATACCCACACTCCTGTTTGGATCTGAATCATGGGTCCTCTACCGGCATCACCTACGGCTCCTAGAACGCTTCCACCAGCGTTGTCTCCGCTCCATCCTCAACATTCATTGGAGCGACTTCATTCCTAACATCGAAGTACTCGAGATGGCAGAGGCCGACAGCATCGAGTCCACGCTGTTGAAGATCCAACTGCGCTGGGTAGGTCACGTCTCCAGAATGGAGGACCATCGCCTTCCCAAGATCGTGTTATATGGCGAGCTCTCCACTGGCCATCGTGACAGAGGTGCATCAAAGAAGAGGTACAAGGACTGCCTAAAGAAATCTCTTGATGCCTGCCACATTGACCACTGCCAGTGGGCTGATATCGCCTCAAACCGTGCATCTTGGCGCCTCACAGTTCAGCGGGCAGCAACCTCCTTTGAAGAAGACCGCAGAGCCCACCTCACTGACAAACAACAAAGGAGGAAAAGCCCAACACCCAACCCCAACCAACAAATTTTCCCCTGCAACCGCTGCAACCGTGTCTCCCTGTCCCGCATCGGACTTGTCAGCCACAAACGAGCCTGCAGCTGACATGGACATTTACCCCTCCATAAATCTTCATCCGCGAAGCCAAGCCAAAGATGAAGACATAGTACTGGATTCATGTATACAAAATGAATAGTACATAAGCATATATTCTACATATTTTCTATGATTAATTAACCCCTATATTCCAACACATCAGTGTGTAAGATTATGTCTCCCTGGCTCGCATTGGGCATTCTCTCTTAAAATGTCCCTCCTTTTTACAATGGTAGCAAACTAATGCTCCTGTTTCCCAGTTCCTACCGGGATTACCACGAGGTCCCAGGAACTGTCGTCATCCCCGGAATTCCCCTCTACCCTTGCCCCTGCTCTGGTCTCTACTCTCCCACTCCCAGAGTTCCTCCCAATGTCCAGGAGCTGGCACACAGCCCCTACCCTTTCCTTGCTGTCCCTCCACGACTTCCTTGACTGCCTGCATCAAAATCTTAGCATTTCCTTTCTGTTTATTGGGCATTCTCTCTTAAAATTACTCACCTCCGTACTAGTCAGGGGCACATTTACGAAACCGAGACCCCCTCCCATGGGAACTTCCCGTAAAGGTCTCATCCAGTTAATTTCTGGCTTATCCTTTCCTTTATAATGTCTAAATTCCTGCTCTCCAGGAAATGAATCAAAGGGTTCTGCCCTTCTCTCCCGGAGGGTCTCACACTTGTTTTGAATCAGAGTCTCCTCCCTCTTGTCAATTGAGGTGGTAATCTAGTACTTTGCGAACAGGTCATCATACCACCCCTACTTTCTTCTCCTTTCTTTAGCTGTGGGGGAGGAGGGGTAGGTGAAGAAGGGTAGACCATAGGAGAGAGGGGAAAGGTAGGAGCCGGCATAGGAGGAGCATACGATGGAGGAAGGGAATGTAACTCATCCCATCCTTGTGTTTCAGGGACAAAAGGTTCCTCATCCTTCTTGTCCTTACATTCCTTTTCATTCAAAACCAGCTGATCAACCGATCAACTGAGCCATCAGGCTGCATATTCTCTGCTCTCAATATTATCTCTTTGATTTTGATAGAGCCAGATGTTCAATGCCTGACACATCCAGTCCTCATCGGATCCGAACTTTGGCCAATATACCGAATTCCCTTTTATCAGGTCTTTAACCCATTCCAGACAGCAATACCTGACCATGGTCTGTTTGTCTTTTCCGCGGGTTCTTCCCGCACCCCAATCAGATAGCATTAATCCTAACGGACTTTGCTTAGTTATCTGATTGTCCTGTCCTTCCTTAGGACTATTTCCCTTGCTACTCACACCTCCCATACTAACAGGTAAGTAAAATTCCTCTTACCAGGATCCAGTAGCTATTCCTACCACGCTTCCTTAACGTCCTCCCGTCGTTTGTTCTCATTGCCTCTTCTTGGATATCACTCGCTTCATCCACTGACCAGTCACCCGTTGTCCGTGAGTCCAGCTGAATCAGCCGGGGTGCACCTACCCTCGTCGTCGGGCACTCTGTCAGTGGAGGGAGTGGGATCCCGGACGAGCCCCCATTTGTGAGAAACAGAAGTACCTTCACAGAATTTGCTCGAGACAAAAATTGAGACCAACGAACATTTATTATACAACAATGCAAAGTTGGGTGCTTCCCCTTACCCTGGGAACACACACACACATAATGGGGCTCACCCAACTTTTATACAGTTCATTTCAGTGTAGAGGTACCCTCCCCCCCTAACATTCTTCTGCTTCCTGGATAAGTTTGGCATTAGGCAATCCTTCTGCCTACGTGCTGTTTCTGTGAACTTGGAGGACCAGGAGGTATCCTGTCGGTGTCCCATCATGTCATGGTCCTTATTCATCTGCCTTTGTCCTTATTCACACCTTCCCAACCCTCAGGGCTTACTAACTTATATGCAGAACTTGCTAACTGTCTAAGGCTTACTAATTACATATGTGGAACTTGCTGACTCTCTCTAAGGCTAGAAGACCCTTATCTTATTCAGACTTACTTCCTACATTCTATTATCTACCCTTATCCTATTCATACTGGCTTTATTTATTGCACATATTTTCATATTAGTTTTACTCATCTCTCACAGTATCATCCGTAAATTTACTGACCCATCCTTCTGTCTCTTCAACCAGATCATTTATAAAAGTCACAAAGCGCAGGGGTCCTAGAACAGATCCTTATGGTAACCTGCTAGTCACTATTCTCCAGGCAGAACATTTTCCTTCCATTTTCCTTCCATTACTACTCTCTGCTTTCTTCCTGCCAGCTAATGTTTTATCCACACTGATCCTGTGACTCATGACTTCCTGAATGAGTCTCTCAAGGGGGACCTTGTCAAATGCCTTGCTGAAATCCATGTAGACCTCATCTACCATCCTGTCCTCATCAATTTATTTTTTTACCTCCTAAAAAAAACTTAATTAGGCTCATGAAGCACGACCTTCCCTTCACAAATCCACACTGACTATCATTGAGTAGACTGTTTTTCTCCAAATGCTCACAGATCCTATCCTTAAGAATCCTCTCCAATAGTTTGCACACCACAGACTTTAGACTGACCGGTCTATAATTCCCAGGATTCTCCCTATTACCTTTTTTAAACCTTTTTTAAATGTGCTTTTTTAGCACATCCCCTGTGACCAAAGAGGATTCAAAGATCATAGCTATCTCTTCTCTGACTTCCCACAGCAACCTGGGGTATATCACATCCAGCCCCAGGGACTTACAATTTTGATGTTTTTAAGAAGAACCAACACTTCCTTAATCTTCACATTGTCCAGTACACAGGCCTGTTCTATTCTGACCTCACCCTGATCAAGGTCCTTTTCTTTAGTGAATACTGAACCAAAATATTCATTTAGGACAATGGTTTTCAACCTTTTTCTTTCCACCCACACACCACCTTAAGCAATCCCGTACTAATCACAAAGCACTTTATGGCATAGGGAATACTTAAAGTGGTATGTGAGTGGAAGGAAAAAGGTTGAGAACCACTGATTTAGGACCTCCCCGACCTCCTTCAGGCACATGTTTCCTCCCTTATCCTTTAGTGGACCCAATCCAATTTTATTAACCTTTCTTTTCTTCACATACACATAGAACACCTTGGGGCTCTCCTTAATTCCTCATGTCAAGCCTTTTCATGTTCCCCTTTGAGCTTTCCCAAGTCCTTTCTTCAGCTCCTTTCTGGCAACCATATACTTCTCATGAGCCCTTCCTGTTTCGTATATCTAACATATGCATCCTTCTTCCTTTTGATTAGTTTCCTGACCTGTTTCATCAGCCACAGTTCCATTTTCCTACCATATTTTCCTTGCCCCAGTTGGACAAACCCATCCTGAACCCAACACAAGAGGATCCTAAACTTCCTCCACATTTGTTCCGTGCTTTCACCTTGAACATCCATTACTAATTGTTCAACAATTGTTCTATTGCTTTAACCATATCTACACTGCAACCTAAAATTAAGGTTTCAAAGCAAAATCAGTATTTTTAACAGTGGATTTAAAAAAAAAATCAGGAAAATAAGGACTAAATAGAATTTAAACTAATAACCATATAATCATAACCATCTAACCACCTACAGCACAGAAACAGGCCAGTTTGGCCCTACTAGTCCATGCCGAACATTATCTTCCACCTAGTCCCACTGACCCGCATTTGGCCCATAACCCTCCACACCCATCCATATACCTATCCAACCTTACCTTGAATATTAACATCGATCTCGCTTCTACCACCACTGCTGGAAGTTCATTCCATACTCCCCACCACCCTCTGCATGAAGAAATTTCCCCTTGTGTTTCCTTTAAACTTTTCCCCTTTTACTCTCAATCCATGCCCTCTTATTTGAATCTCCCCCACTCTCAGTGGAAAAAAGCCTATCCACATTAACTCTATCTGTCCCCCTTATAATTTTGAATCCCTCTATCAAATCAGCCCTCAACCTTTTACACTCCAGGGAATAAAGTCCCAGCCTGCTCAACCATTCCCTGTAACTCAAACTCTGAAACCCTGGCAAAATTCTCATAAATCTCCTCTGCACTCTCTCTACTGTTTATATCCTTCTTGTAATTCGGCGACCATAATTGCACACAATATTCCAATCTGGACTCAATAATACCTTATACAATTTCAACATAACATCCCAATTCCTGTGTTCTATACTTTGATTTATGAAAGCCAACATACTAAATGCCTTCTTCACCACCCTATCCATATGTGATTCAACTTTCAGAGAATTATGTACCATGATTCCTAAATCCCTTTGTTCCACTGCACTCCTTAATTGTCTGCCATTTAACGTGCATGTCCTATTTTGATTAGTCCTACCAAACTGTAGCTCCTCACATTTATCAGTATTAACCTCCTTTTGCCATCTTTCAGTCCACTCTTCTAACTGTCCTATATCACCCTGTAAGCGTTGATAATATTCTTCACTGTCCACAACACCGCCAACCTTTATCATCTGCAAATTTACCTATCTAATTTGCCACTCTTATCATCTGGATCATTAATATATATGACAAACAGCAGTGGACCCAGTACCAATTCCTGAGGCTCTCCACTCATCACCAGCCTCCAATTCAACAATTTGATGTCTTTCTGTTATGACATGCTGCATGAGTTACAGGGATAAAATCTAACTGAGGTAAGGCAGCAAAGAGGTCAGAGTTCATAAAAGCCTCTGAAGGTTTTGCTTCAATGATTTGTCTTCGGAATGAAGAGTACAGATACTTAATTTAGCACTTGTATTAGTCACTCCACTTTACCATGGACTCAGGGCCAGAAAGGTGTGATCTTTCTATGTTTGAAGCCTAGGTAACTTTCAAACTTCTCTATTGTACTTGTTCCATTTGAGACCAACAGCTATTCTGCACGAGTATCTTGAAGATCAATTTAAATAAGGAAGTAACATCATTCAGGCTCTGAATGACTGTGCAGTCAGCAATATGTGCAAGATTACTTACACATTATTTCTAACCTCACCAAAAATGAATATGACGTCCTGAATGTGGAAATATTAATAAAGTCAAATCAAGGTGAGGAAAACCAAATGTAACTTACACCAAAAGATTTGCTGCAGAGCTGGTCTTGTAACTGCCATTCCCAAGCCAATGAACGCATTTGAGAAAGATAATTCTAGCCTTACCACGTGTCCCTAAACTATTCTTCCCGTCAAACATTGATGAAGTCCCAGTGTGTAATTGAATTACCAAACTTGTGGAACATTTTTTCTGATCATATTAGAAAGGCTTGACATTCAGTGAGCTTGACATCATTACTAGGTAAATTATTGGAAGGTGTTCTAAGAGAATGGATATACAAGTACTTAGATAGCCAGGGACTAATTATGGATAGTCAACATGACTTTGTGCCTGGTAGGTCATGTTTCACCAATCTGAGTTTTTTGAGGAGATAACCAGGAATGATGATGAAGGAAAGGCCAAGGATATTGTCCACATGAACTTTAGTAAGGCCTTTGAGAAGGTCCCACATGCAAGGTTAGTCAGGAAGGTTCAGACACTCAGTATTCATGGTGAGGTAGTGAACTGGATTCGACATTAGCTACAGAAAATGTCAGAGTGTTGGTGGATGATTGCTTTTCAGATACAGGACCTGTGACTAATGGTGTGTCTCAGGAATTGGTGCTGGCTCCATTGTTGTTTGTCATCTATATCAATGATCTCGAAGATAATGTGGTAAATTGGATCAGCATGTTTGAATGTGAACAGTGAGGAAGGTTTTCAAAGCTTGTAGAGGCATATGGACCAGCTGGAAAAATGGGCTACAAAATTATAGATAGAATTTAATGCAGACAAGTGTGAGATGTTGCATTTTGGATAGACAAACCAAGAAAGGACATACATGCTAAATGGTAATGCCCTGAGGGGTGAAGTAGAAAAGAGGGATCTCGGAAGACAAATACATAATTCCTTGAAAGTGGCGTCAAAGATTTGTAAAGAGATCTTTTGGCATATTGGCCTTCATAAATCAAAGTATTGAGTACAGGAGATGGGATGTTATTGTAAAGTTATATAAGACATTGGTGAGGCCAAATTTGGAGTATTGTGTGCAGTGTTGGTTAGCCAAATACAGGAAAGATAACAGCAAGATTGAAAGTGTGCAGAAAAGATTTACTAGGATGTTTCTCGCACCTCAGGAACTGAATTACAGGGAAAGGTTAAGTAGGTTAGGACTTTATTCCCTAGAGTGTAGAAGAATGAGGGGAGATTTTTTTTAGAGGTATTTAAAATGGAGGGTTTCTCCATGGCTTGGCTTCGCAAACGAAGATTTAGGAAGGATGCCTTCCCTGTCTGCTGTAGGCTCGCTGGTGACTGATGAGGCCAATGCAGGACAGACGTGCCCGGCTGCAGTGGATGCAAGGGAATTTTTGTTCTGGGTTTGGTGCTGCTGTGTCACGGTTGCTCTTTTTGTCATCAAGACCAGGCCTGGTGCATTCTCAAAGGAAAAGACAGACTGGTGTATATGCTCCAGAGTCTCAAGGGGCCTTGGAGAGGTTCTATTTAACTCTCAAACCCAGGATGAGGACCTATTTTGTGGCGCATGAGAAGGACTGGAATGAGGATGTCCATTGGCTTTAGTTTGAAGTACAAAAGTCATTGGGCTTTAGCATTTTTGAGTTGGGGTTTGGACAGAAAGTTGGAAAATCTTTTGAGTGGCTGAAGGAACAATGGATTAATAAAGATGTCTAGTTGAAATTCAAAGATCAGTTTCAGAAAATCTGTGAATTGGCCCAAGAGAAACTATTTAACAAACTCTCAAAGGTTAGTCTTACTGTTAATTTGACGAAGAGGGGACTTGGCAATGCTACTGTAACTTACTGTAAATATTTGTGTATAATGCATTCCATGTATAATATGACCCCCCCCCACCTCCCCTCACCCGCCAGAGTCGCACTGGCATCTCTCCATTCACCCTCCCGCCCGGCCTCCTGAATTGCACTCACATATCTCCGCCCACCCGCCTGGCCTCCTGAGTTGCACTCGCGTCTCTCCACTCACCCGGCCTCCTGAGTTGCACTCACATCTCTCCGCTCGCCGCCCAGCCGGCTGCCTGAGTTGCACTGGCATCTCTCCGCTTGCCCACTCGCCTTCCTAAGTCATGCTCACGTCTCTCTGCCCGCCCGGCCTCCTGGGTCGCGCTTGCTTCTTTCCGCCCACCCGGCCTCCTGGGTCGCGCTTGCTTCTTTCCGCCCACCTGGCCTCCTGAGTCGCACTCGCGTCTCTCCGCTCGCCCACCCGCCTGGCCTCCTGAGATGCGATTGCGTCTCTCTGCTCGCCCGCTCACCCGCCACCCAGCCTCCTGAGTCGCATTGCTGACTACCGCTCGCCTGCAGAAATTTAAAAAATTTACTCTCGTGTATAATGTGAGAGGAAAAAGGGGGAAATTTTTTCAAATTATACGTGAATATTTACGGTACCTTGGTTATATTGTTGGTCAAGACAAGTCTGTCCAGTTCAGACGATTTCGGAGTTCCCCATTCCCATGGGTAAGAAAACCACTGGGAGATTTTTAGAAATGTTTGGGCGGTACAAAGAGTTCTGTAAAAATTTTTGTTGATTGCCTTTCAAGAGATTAAGTTTGCCATGTTACTGAAAAATGTATATTTACCTGTGTTATGTCGTGTAATGTCCTATTTCTAGCATAATGGTTTCCATTTAAAAATTTGCTCTTACAGCTCAAATTTTTCTTTGACGGTGGAAGGTGTGACATTTCCCTCCATTTTCGAGTTCATTTCATTTGTGTGGGACTGCCTCTTTAGGAGACCAGATTTAGCAAAAGCCTGCAGGTTTTAGAAAGTGACTGTGAATTAGCAGCAGGCTTCGGATACAGCATGTTCTTTACTTGATCTATTTTGCACAGTGAAGGGGAGAAGCCCTGAAGCAGAGA
Source organism: Narcine bancroftii (assembly GCF_036971445.1). Classification (NCBI taxonomy): domain Eukaryota; kingdom Metazoa; phylum Chordata; class Chondrichthyes; order Torpediniformes; family Narcinidae; genus Narcine; species Narcine bancroftii. Next base: position 132,798,169 of record NC_091471.1, on the reverse strand, counting down.
CCATGTGACCAGCTTCTTTAAAAGACAGGACACATTTTGTTCAAAAGGCCATTTTAAAAAGACAGCACAAGAGAAATGTCTCTTCAACCTCCTTTGCAAGATTGAGAAACCTCCTTTGCGAGATTCAGAAACCCACTTGACCTCATTTTGTGGTTATGGACATAAATGACAGATTTCCTCCTTTTGCTTACCGAGGGGTAAGAAACCAATTCGACTGACCCCCAAAAAGGGTTTTAAAGTTGCAGAAGAAATACTGCACTCTATTCGACTGACCTACGAGAAGTGTTCTCTGTTGCAGAAGAAATACGGCACTCCACTTCTACTGACCATAAAAGGGGTTCTAATTGCTGAAGAAAACCTTTGTATAAAAAGGACATTTCTCTGAAGTACCAAATCATGAGTTAATCAACTTTCTGTCATCCCTGGTCTCTTTCACCCACTTTATGAACTGCTCCTTCCACCTAACTGCACGTCTCACAATTCATCAAAAGGCCTGCATGCCTCAACCATTTAAAGCAGTGGTTCTCAACCTTTTTCTTTCCATTCACATACCACTTTAAGTATTCCCTATGCCATTGGTGCTCTGTGATTAGTAAGGGATTGCTCAAGGTGGTGTGCGGGTGGAGAGAAAAAGTTTGAAAACCACTGTTTTAATCATACCGTATTGACTTGTTATGTGCATGGTTTCATAACTCCAAAGGAAATGGGCCAATGACAATTTTTCTCAAGCAAAATATTTCAGTAACAATTGGGTCTGGAGCAGTGATTTTTGTGAGAAACACAACTCACTGATTAAATAATTTCACAGAGTCAATAGGTGAAGTGATATAACCTTTTATTCAGCGTTCTTGCAAGAGCGGGTGTTCTTCGGAGAAGGCACATACACTGATATTCAACAACCAATTTTTATACATTTCTTTGTGTTAATAACCACTCATTTGTTAATTTAATTGGTTAGTTAACTGAGTAATTGATATGTTAGTTTAACCTATCAAAAGTTGATCCTATCCTGTTCTTAAAGCCCACCTTGTTTACTTCTCCCATTCCCATAATTTTTGCTACCCCTACTCTTATTTATTCTATCCTTATTTGGTAAGATGCTTTGTCACATGTTCCCATTCTTTTGCAGTTTAAAAAAAATATCAAGTTGGCCTTGCCTGCAATCTCTTGCAGGAACTGTCCTTCCTTTGCATTCTAGCAGGACCCCTACCCCCCCTTTTCTTCTCTCATGTCTCATCTCTGCTTTCTCTGGACAGCCATTGTTAACACTGCTCATTACATTTTGCTGAAGGAGCACTTTGGATAATTTCGCATTCTCAACCTTCCCTTCCCTCGCACATACCACCTTAAGCAATCCCTTACTAATCACAGAGCACCAATGGCATTGGGATTACTTAAGGTGCTATGTGCGTGGAAAGAACAAGGTTGAGAACCACTGATTTAAAGTCTGTGTATCTCACCATTTATCTAGGCTTGTATGCCTCACCATCTAAAGCCATCATGTAACATCAATCTCAAGCCCACATATCATCATGGAATGTCTGAACTTTAAACTTGGAACTGCCTTGTGCTTTAGTAGCTTGAGGTATTTCACACACACCCCAATATATTCACACATAGTTACAATTTAAGTTAGATAATTGTATATAAATTTAGTTAAGTTTAGATAATTTAGTTACATTAGATTTGATGTTATATAAATATAACATCGTCTTGGCTAATCTTTATTGCTGCTGTCCTGTATGTAACAGTAATCAATACAACGGCTCTGTACACACTGATCTTTATGCCTTTCTTCAGATGCATGTTGATCTAGACTCTTTTGTACAGCCTGCCAAATGCGCTGTTCACCTTTGCCAGTCTGTTGACAATCTCTATCGATCTTGGCATCTGATGAGATGGTGCTGAACTTCAGCTCAGTCTTGCCAATGGTAATGCAGGGATGGGTGGTACTCTTCGTGAGGTGGGGGCTGATGGAGAACTTCTATCTTCTACAAGCTGGCTTCCAGTCCGAAGAGCTTGACAGCCTTCATAAAGCAGGATGTTATACGCTGCAAGGCTGTCCTGTGTAGGCAACAAGGACACCCTCGTTGGCGAAGATTAGTTCTCGAACGAGTTGCTCCAATGTCTTGGTGTGGGATTGTAGTCGCTTCAGGTGAACAGGCTGCCATTGGTGCGATATCAGATGTAGACACTGTCCTCGTCATCAAGGTCTTCTGTGACCATTTGGAGCATCATGTTGAAGAAGATGGTGAAGAGAGTTGGCACAAGACGCAACCTTGCCTTAGCAATATGCCATACTGTTTAAATCTGTTTTAAAAACCTACATAATCTTTTATCCAGATTAATTACTTTATGGTTTCATTGTACAAAATTTTTCAATAATAATAAATATATAAAAATGTAAAAATAGCAAATATTTAATTATTACAGCACAATAAATATATTAGGTTCTGTAACTTTGTGCATTCTTCCATACTCTGATGAAAGACCAGTGAAGAATTAATGAAATAAAGCTTATTTTGACAATGCTGCCAATTTCCTACTGTTATAAGTCCAGAGAACCCCAAAACCCAGCAGCAATAGATCTGTACCATGACAAAGGGGTTACTTAAACAAAAGATGCCTTTAATGATCTTTGAACATGAAAATAGAATCAAACTTTAACTTATCTCCATTGACTCACTTAACCTACTTAACCCCATTCTAATTCTAAGTGCAGGTATGTGTAATGTGTATGTAAGTTTCAGCAAAGTCTTTTGGTTCACAGTCCTCTCACTAGTTGCAGGCAATTCTTCTACTGTGCACAGAAGTTAACATTAATAAAGTTCACCAGGTTTTGGTGCTTAACAGGTAAATGGTTACCACACAGGAGGGTTCTTGTTGGTTTTCAGAGAGAGAGTTTTTTTTCTTGTTTCAGGTCACCACAGAGTTCCTTTCTGTTTCTCCTATTCCAAGGGAAACACTGGATAGCCAGTCCTCTCCTTTGACCAGGCCGTCTTCCAAAGCTTGCCAGCTTGTCCCTCTAAAGCTGATGTCTGTGTCTCTCCACTCTCTCTCTCTCTCTCTCTCTCTCTCTCTCTCTCACACACACACTCACTCCCTCCTCTCTGAGAGCATAGCCTCTTTTTTTCTGCTCTTTGCCTGCAAAGATCACATGACCTTCCAGACAGCAAGTTCTGTTTTCCAGACAAAGCTGCTACTGCACATTAGGGTTAAGAGTTAGGGTTAGGGTTAGGGTTGTTGCCTTTTTTAGATGTCCATCATGAGTCTGAGCTCTCCTGCAAAGGCTCCTGCAAAGATTTTGCGTTTTAAAGTGTGTGTGACCTGCTCTAACAAACTTTTCCCAGTTTATCTCCCAAACATCTCTATGTACTCTGTCACACTACAAAATAAGTTTTTTTTTAAATCCCGCAGTTTCAGGGAGCATAATATTATCAAAGATTTAAATATTTTAATCGCATAACCTCAAAATCACCACAAGAATATGGTCATCTGGCTGAATAACAACTCAAACAAAGGACGAAAATCACAGATCCAGCCTTTTGATGATTTTACATTTTACATTTAATCTCAGAACCACTGTCAACTATATTTTTTTTATCAACCACATAATTTAATTAAAACTCCATATTTAAATAATACTGTACTTTCAAAATTCAAGCAAATATTTATATCAAAGATTCAGTGGATAGATTTAAATCAATTCTTGAGAATTGATTTCACAAGAGGCTAAACCACAGTGACAGAACTGATGGTTGAAGCTCGTGTCAAGTCCCATGTACATCTCCACGGTTAAACTGCTTACTGTAGCACATGACACAAGGCGAGTACAGTCGATACTAACTTTACTGACTGCTTTCCCCCCCCCCCCCCCCCCCCACCACCACCTTTATATAGGCCTGCTGGGCCTGGTTGTCATGCTGTTTCTGGTGGAAATGACATCACTGGCTTGCCGGCTGAGGATAAGCCAGCATTCCCACTGGTGCTCAGTTTCCCACCCTGCGGCCGGCAGCCCGTGAAAAAAGCCAATTTAGTTGGCATGGTCCTTGCATGATTGCCACGTTCAGATGCCATCTTGTATGTCAGGTTGCCGTGGACCACAACATGACCCCTCCCCACCCCCCACCCCCAGAAATAGGAGCGTTATGTTGGCCAAGGCACCTTTGGCCTTCTGAAGTTTCCTCATTCCACAACCTCTTTTTGCTTCCCCACCATGAGCGAGAATAATGGGTGCATGATGTGGGCTACCGCCAGTATGAAGCAGTGATAGAAATTAATCATATTGATGAAATCCTGGAGGCCTTTTACCATATGTGGCTTGGTGAAATGCCTGACAGCCTCTACCTTTTCGGGCAGAAGTGTCGCCCCATGTCTATTGATTCTGAGATCTAGGAAGTCTATTGTCTCTCACCCAACTGGCATTTAGCCTGGGTTGATGGTCAGGCCAAACTCGCTGAGGCTGGTGCATAGTTGCCTTATGTGGGCCGTGTGTTCTTTTTGGTTGTGGCTGGCTATCAGAATGTCGTCCAAGTAAATGAATGCAAACTTGAGATCCCATGACCATCAGTCTCTGGAATGTCTGACCCACATTTTTAAGCCCAAAAAGCATCCCAAGGATCTCAAACAAACTGAAGGGTATGATAGCAATGTCCTTCAGGTGGACTGGGATTTAGTGATAGCCTCTTATGTGGTCGACCTTAGAGAATATCCATGCCCCCTGTAATTTGCAGTGAAGTTCTGTATGTGGGGCACCAGATACCTGTCCAGTGTGGTGGCCTCATTGAGGCGGCAATAATCCCCACACAGTCTCCATCCTCCTGCCGCCTATGGGACCATATACGGGGGGATGCCAAGGGAGCGTTGGACCGCCACTCTATTCCCAGGCCTTCCATCTTCTGGAACTCCTCCTTAGCAAGGTTGAGTTTCTCAGAGGGAGGCAGTGTGTCCTGGCATGTAGGCGGAGACCCTTAGTGAGGATGTGGTGCCATTCCCCATGTTTTGGTTCTGTTGAGGTAAATGATGGTACCACCATGGAGGGGAATTCCACCAGGATACATGCAAACTCGTTATCATCAGCAGAGATGGAAGGTAGGTAGGGGGTGGGGGTGTCTGCAAAGTATTGGCATGTTCTAACTGCCGTCCTTTTAGGACCACCAACAAGTAATGAGCCCTGAGAAAGTCTGCCCCCAGAAGTGGTTGTTGTACTGCTGCCAGGGTGAACCTTCACATGAAATGGCTGTTCCCAAAGTGAAGTGGGCTGGTGCGGGTGCTGAAGTTTCAGATGTTGGAATTGTTTGTGGCCCTCAGGGCTGGTCTTGGTTTTCTGTTATGGGTGTTACGACGCTGATATCGGCCCTGGTGTCATCTAGGAACCGTCGCTCTGATAGGAAGTCCAACATGTGGAGAAGGCTGTCTCATTGGCCAACCGCCACAGCCACTGGTGACGGTCAGTCATGGCATTTCTCTGAAATGCGCAGGGAGAGCGGCATTGACAGGCCTCCGAACAATACCATTGGTAATGGAAACAGTACTGCTCAAGGGGATTCCATTGGCCTGCTGGTCGTCTGTCGCAATCTAGTCATCCGCTGCACATGAGGCTTTGTGACTTGGCCTACCATGATGCTGGAATATCTCTTTGCTCTCCAGAGGATGTCCGCTCAAGCTGGATATCCTCCGGTAGTCATTCCAGGAAGATCTGCTCAAAGTGCAGGCAAGGCTTGTGGCCATCGATTAATGGTAATATACCATTCATGAGAGCGGAAGGGGCCCTGATCTCCAATCCATCCATGTGCAGCAGTCAAGCCATGGGCTTGCATTTCAAGAGTCCAAAAGTTAATAGCTCTTTGATAGCCACATATTTGCCCTGCTCTGAAGGCTGCCAGAGGAAACAATGACCCTGGTGGCTGTGTCCTAGTTGAGCAAGTTCACCATGTAGTAATACCTCTTGGCATTGGCTGTGATCTGTTGATTCTGGAACTGGGCCTTGGCCTGCTCTATCTATGCCAGCAGCTGTGAAGTCCAGAATGTCGACAGTTTCACTGAAACTGCATGGAATGTTGCTTGTTCCTCCATCCTTGGGTCCAAAATGCCATTTGGGTTAGTCAGGATCTCCAATGTAGTACGTGCTACGGCAGGACGTGAAAGCAAGTTACTTGCATGAGGTGAGTACAGTCAATGCTAACTTTATAAACAGTTCACCCTGCCTCTATATAGGCCTGTTGGGCCTGGTTGTCACACTGCTTCCAGCAGAAATGACATCACCAGTTTGCCAGCCACAGATAGGCTGGCATTCCCACTGGGCCTCGCTGTTTTCCTCCGTGGGGACAGCAGCCCTTAAAGGAAGCTGATTTAGTTGGTATGGCCCTTGTAGGATCTCCATGTTCAGTCGCCATCTTGGTGTGTTGGACACTGCGAACTGCCACATTATTAGACTTCTGTTTGCTTCATGGAACTATGGAAATTTCGTAAGGAATGAAGGCTATATCGTGCAATTTAAGAATAATTTAAATTCTTTATGAAAACTATCATAGTAAGAAAATTTGCTAAATATTTTGGAGAATCAATGATCAAACTTTGATACAATGTTATTATTTTGTGACAGTGGAATTTTGGATTGATGTAAATAATTTAAGAAAGGATCTCTCTGTAGTCTGAATGGTTTTAATTTAACTAAATATAACATAGGTGTAACATATACATAGTACCAGCTGAAGATATCCAATAGAATTTTATTGTGTTTCTATTGTCCCCCCTGTAGATTCATGGACATTAGGTAGGATTTTCCTGTCTGATCACATGGGTTAATAGGACAGAATGATTCAAAGTTGGGTGGTGATGCAAGCTACTCATCATTTCAATTAATTTTCCTCCTCAATTGCCTTCAGACATTCTTTCACAGCCTATCACAGAAATGTAGAGGGGATATTTTAGGCCAGCTTCAAGACTAATTTTCTCCTCTCTATCCCTCTTACAGCTAATCTTCATTCCCATTTGGTGAGCAATGTCAGTCTAAAATTATGCTGATAATGTCCCTGAATACTGGCGACAGAGGTCTTGTGGGACCTCCTTTTCCCCAGACAATGTATGTTCATTTATGTGAATTTTAATCTGGCATCTTTGCCCCAAGAGGTAAAACTTGAAGATTGAAGGGTAAGTTAACAGTGGAGTCTGTAGCCCATAATTCTGAGTCACTTTGCTCAATGCAGAAAGTTGTTAGCTGAGCATCATGTAGTAAGTAGTTTTAAAGGAGAATTGGAAATTGGAAATCTCCTTCTTAACTGCAAATTCACATGAATTCAAGGCTGCAGCTTTGATTTTAGCCCATGCATCTTCCAGAAAAAAGGAGCAGTTAAATAGAGAGTTAGAGTTGGTCAAATGTTTTCTGGCTTAATTCATGCACTTTGTCCGATAAAGCAGTGATATCTACACTATGGCAAATTTGCTGTGTACTTGAGTGGAGCAGGTTTGCTCTTCTGGCTCTGAGAGCACAGTTGCTGAGGGTAATGGAGTAAAACTTACCCATCGATCATCTGCATCCAGGCTGCGTCTGACTCCAGACAGACTCTGGTCTCACTTTTAAGGGTTGCACTGAGAGAGGAAAAAAAGTTGGCTCAAACGATCAGCTGCAACCCCAATTGAAATTACCATTAAAAGAAACGTACACGATGTTCACAGTGGGGACCTTCTGGGATGATTTCAATATTCTCCATAAACTTTGGGTGGATGAATTTAGACAATGTTTTAATACATTGACAGTGCAGGTTCATTCCTGACCTTCCAATCGATGCTGCTGCAGATGAGATAAACAATTAAATATTAGCCTTTAGCCTTTCTTGGATGTGTATTTTACTTAAACTTACATAAAGTTCAAAACAATTTTATATATTTTTACTTCTAATGATCATATCAATTCATAGAATTCTACAGCCCAGAAACATACCCTTTGGCCCAACTTTTCCACGTTGACTAAATAGTCCCATTTTCCTGCATTTGGCTCATACCCATCTAACCGTTTCATGTCAAATGTCTTTGAAGAGTTACAATTGTTCCTGACTCTACCACTTCCTCTGGTAGCTTGTTCTATATTCTGTACCTATTAAGACACCCTGTTAGGAGGTATTTTAGAAAGATATATTTGCTCATGCTTGTTCAGTTCCAGAAGGCAGAATAAAATATTTTGCCCAAAATGAGATACAATTCAATTTTTCCAGTTCTTTTAAATTATTAATTATCCCCGTTGTTTAATTTAAATTTAAACATACAGAATGGCAACAGGCCTTATCGGCCCATGAGACCGTGCTTCCCAATTTACACATTAACGTACACTCCCGGTACATTTTGAACGGTGGGTGGAACCAGAGCCTCCGTGGAAAACCCACACAGACATGGGGAGCATGTACAAATTCCTTACAGGCAGTGTGGGCTTCAAACCCCACTCCTGATCGCTGTTAACCACTTTTCCAATCCTGCCGGCCCATGTCATATCCTTGTTAAATTAACTTTCAATATTACTCCAGCTTTGATCGAGTTCATGTTTATGCCTTAGCTAATTAGTGAAAAAACAGACTCCTTGTCTTAGAGTGCATTCACTGTGATATTTTCCTAAAAAACCTTAGCCTGTGACATTCACATTTCTTTTACTTTCTTATATGGAATAATTGTAACCTCTGGCTACATCATCTATTATCCACTTAATAGATAATAGTAGATCCTAGAAAAATTAATGGCCTCCATCGAATGCTTTGTAATTTCTTAACTTGTTTGGAAGCTGCAGACGGCACAAAGAGGACAAGGATGCAGAGCATAAGTTTGCTGTTTATTATGCTGTCGAGTAGGATATTTTCTTTATCTTCATGCAGCTGCTTTCTCTAGCTAATCCACCTCCCTCAGATACTTTACATGTGTTGTCATTGCTGTGAATCAGCAATTTACGACTGCTTGGAGTTTCCCAGGAAATGAAAGTTTTATTTCATAACAAAAGGTAGTGACACAAAAACAAACACAGGAAATTATCCATTTAGACTCTAAGCTGATAAGAAAATATATCTCATGGAAATTTTTATATTTCACAAACTTATCCCCCCATTTTATCTTTTGTCTGAAGAAGCAAGCAAGGAATTGCTCAAAAACTTGGCAAAGATTGAGATGCGTTTAGCTAAAGGCTGCTGCCAACTTGGTGCAGTAAATAGCAAACATCCAATTGTCAGTAAAAATGTTATAGCTAAGAAGATCCAGAGTGAAAGGTAAAAAAGAAATAGTAAGGTGAACTGGAGCTACATCGGGGTGACGGGAGCTACATTGTGATGATAGGAGGTACATCAGGGTAACTAGAAATACCTCTGGAGAACTTGGCGATGCATCTGTGTGTCTGGAAGTTTGGAGGTCTGTCAGGGAATAGTGGAGGCCCATCAGGGGGATCACCGGAGGAGGGCAGGAGCATCCAGGAGTTGTGGGCATACATTAGGAGGAGTGCAGTTATATTGGAATACTGGAGGTATATCAAGAGGAGTGGAGGTAGATCGATCGGGAAGAGTGGAGCTATGCCAGGAGGAGGTGGAATAATGCAAACACTTCTTCATATTATCAGGTGCACAGAGCTCTTGGTGATATTTGTAGCTACTTAAATCTGCAAAGAGGATCGTTATTTAATTTTACACAGTTACAAAATAAATCATGGAACTTACTGCAAAAATTTTCAAAATTCTTTTACAATCTAGATTTATTCTCATTTCATTCATAATTTTATAATTGTTATTTACTTAATATTTGCATCATATTTTAAAGACCTCTGCTGTGTTGTAGTTGCTTGCATCCAACAAGCAAGCACAGCAGTTGTATTTCATAGAAACTAATTTATTTTTGTAAACTTTGAACTTTATTTATGTGTAACATTTTTAGATTTTTGTATATTTTAGTGAGGATTATCTGCAGGAATTATAGATCTATGATCTAATGTTATTAAAATACTAACACAGACATCACCACTATTTTCCCCTAATTAAACTTGTCACATTTCTTCATACTCAGCCACAGGATGTTGCTAACTGACTACGTGACATTACAGTCGTATACTGGAAAATGATGTTACCAATGATGCTACTGCATAAATGACCGATGTTTTGCGGCTCTAGGGGATTTTTGGCTATATTGCATGCAGAATTTTAAAAGCTACATTTTTTTCATGGAATACAATAATTTTGCAGGCTAAAAATTGAACTTTAATCAAATCAGCCCACCAAATATGATCAGATATTTTCCCAAAGAAATGACGAATGTATTAGAGATAATTTTTCAAAACTTTAGATTCTGGATTAGTTCCTGCGGATTGAAGGGTGGTAAATGTAACCCCACTCTTTAAGAAGAGAGGGAGAGAGAAATAGAGGAAACTATAGACCAGTTAGCCTGACATCGACAGTGGGGAAAATGCTAGAGGCGGTTATTAAAGAGGCGATGGCAGCACATTTGGAAAGTAGTGATATCATTGGACAGAGTCAGCATGGTTTTATGAAGGGAAAATCATGTCTGACGAATCTACTAGAATTTTTGAAGGATGTAAGTAATAGAGAACCAGTGGATTTGGTATATCTGGACTTTAAAAAGGCTTTTGATGAGGTCCCACACAGGAGATTAGTGTACAAACTTAAAGTGCATGGTATAGGAGGTATGGAAGTGAAGTGGATAGAGAATTGGTTGACAGACAGGAAACAAAGAGTAGGAATAAACGAGTTATTTTCAGAATGGCAGGCGGTGACTAGTGGGGTACCGCAAGGTTCAGTGCTGGGACCACAGTTATTTACAATATATATCAATGACTTAGATGAGGGACTAGAAAGCAACATCTCCAAGTTTGCAGATGACATGAAGCTGGGTGGCAGGGTTAGTTGTGTAGAGGATGCTAAGAGGATGCAGGGTGACTTGGACAAATTAGGTGAGTGGGCCAAGGCATGGCAGATGCAATATAATGTGGATAAATGTGAGGTTATCCACTTTGGAGGCAAGAGCAGGTAAGAAGATTATTACCTAAATGGTGTCCGATTAGGAAAAGGAGAGATGCAACAAGACCTGGGTGTTACTGTGCACCAGTCTTTGAAAGTGGGCATGCAGGTACAGCAGACAGTGAGGAAAGTGAATGGCATGTTGGCATTCATAGCAAGAGGATTTGAGTACAGGAGTAGGGAGGTCCTACTGCAGCTGTACAAGGCCTTGATGAGACCACACCTGGAGTATTGTGTACAGTTTTGGTCTCCTTATCTGAGGAAAGACATTCTTGCCATGGAGGGAGTGCAGAGAGGTTTACTAGATTGATACCAGGGATGGCAGGACTTCCATATGAAGAAAGGCTGAATTGACTAGGCTTATACTCACTGGAATTTAGAAGATTGAGGGGGATCTTATAGAAATGTGTACAATTCTTAAGGGATTGGACAGGCTTGATGCAGGAAGGTTGTTCCCGATGTTGGGGAAAACCAGAACTAGGGGACACAGTTTAAGGATAAGGGTCCTTCAAGACTGAGATGAGAAAAAAAATTCTCTCAGAAAGTGGTGAATCTGTGGAATTCTTTGCCACAGGAAGTTGTTTAAGCCAGTTCTTTATATTTAAGAGGAGTTAGATTTGGCTCTTGTGGCTAAGGGGTATGGGGAGAAGGCAGGTACTGGGTTCTGAGTACTGAGTAGATGATCAGCCATGAATGGAGTTGTAGGCTTGAAGGGCCAAATGGTCTACTCCTACACCTACACCTATTTTCTATGTCTCTATGTATGATGGACATGCATGGTGATATTAAATAATTGGTAATGCGTATCTTCATTACATCATTCACTCAACTTAACTAATGCAACATCAGCCAAATGTAGTTGAATGAGGCCATCTTTTCCCATTGCCCATCCCAACAAATGCCTCCCTCTAAAATCCCACAACCTATCATTCCTTCTTAAGGTTGGCTGAGGGGTAGCTCAGTTTACTGTGTTTATGCTGCTGTGAGAGAATCCCTCACTGTCGTTAAGCTTGTATTGAAAATAAGGAAAGTTGACACAAGAACAAGGAATGCAATGAAAGGAATGAAAAGATCATCTGTCAATCATCTCAGCAATCTCAAGTCAAAGGTGTGATGGAATCCTTGGGTCTTTATTCAGTTCAGGTGCAATAAAATCGTATATTTCAAAGCTGTCCAAAGAGAATGGACGGTTTCTTCAATTTTCTTGTCGTTAAAGCCATGGTTCTCTCCACTACTGCACACTGACTTCACTACCCACCAGATAATCGTACCAACAATATTTTAATAGTCCCCTCTTCCATGGAACCTCTTCATTGTAGGGCATAAGAGCAATCATATTATGAGTAGCCTGCAATTCCAATCCTCAAGTACGTTCCTCTCCAACTTGGATTGGCGATTAGAGAAATGCATGCAGAAGGAAACACAACCCCTCAGGCTTTCTGAACTGTGTATTTTGTCATTATTGCCTTTCTGCTTCTATTTAAAACATTTTTGAACAAAATTTATTACATTCAGTAATTTTTCTTTTCAGATCATTATTATCTTTTCAAATCTATAGGTCTGTGTTCATTTTTATTTCTGTTTCTTTTAATATTTGTCTTGTGTTATTTTTTCTATTCTTGATTTTTTCTACTTTCCTCTGTTTATTAGTATTTATTCAGTTTTATGCAATTAATATTAAATGTGTATTTTTCCTTTCCTGTTTTCTGGTGGTTACACGATCTTGTTGGCATGTTTATAAGGACAATGTTAAAGAAAGGGCTGATATATTGTCTGGAGCCCTGAGAAAACAGAATGCACCTTGGACTGACTCCACCTGTCTCCTGCTGGAGACATGTGGTGATTCATGTTGCTGAGATAAGACAAAGAGCTTCTGTCCATATTCTGTCTTTGAAATTACCTTGTGTTATGTCTCATTTTGATCTCCACCTCCCCCTTCCAGTCAAGTCACCATCTGAGGTGGAAAAATGAACAATTTCTGAGAATTTGCTATAATAGTATCTCGAATAAATTGCCTCTTTGCACTTCTGATGATTTATTTAAAAATAGGGGTATTTTCCAGATTCCCTACCTCATCAGAATTTGCAATTGAAATTTAATCTTTGCATCCTACCATTTCTGACCATAGAATGTAGAATCCACAGAGCTTGAAAAAGATTTTTAATTATAGAAACAGAGGTCGACTGCACAGAAATAGGCCCTTTGGTCCAACTTGTCCATGCTGGCCAAGCTAGTCTCATGTGTTGGCCCACATCTTAAAACTTCCCTAACCATATACTGGACCTGTCTCAATGACTTTTGGATGTTACAATTTTCCCTGCTTCTTCCATCTCCTCTGGCATCTCATCCATATACTCACCACCCTCTGTATGAAGAAGGTGCCCCTCAAATCCCCATTAAGCTTTCCCCTCTCATCTTGTCTATGCCCTCTAGATTTAGATTCATCTACTTTGGGAAAAGGACTATGACTATTTACTTTATCTTTGTGCCTCATGATTTTACAAACTTCTATCCTCCAAAAATACAGGGAAAAAAGTCGCAGCCTATCTAGTCTCTCTTTATAATTAAAGTCTAGCAGACCCAACAACATGCTCATTAATCTTTTCTGCATCCTTTCCAGATTAACAATATCACCCATGAATCTGGGTGATGAATACTGCTCACAATACTCACAAATGCAGACTTAACAACATCCTGTACAGTTGTAATGTAACACTCTGCTCCTGTCCTCAAGGCCCTAACCGATCAAGGCTATAACTATAATACCTGTTCCCTCAGTTCTTTGTTCTGCATTACTCTCAGGACTACCATTCACCATGTAAATCTTGTGCTGATTTAACCAGTTAAGTGCAATATCTTCACTTGTCCAATTTAAATTCCATCTGCCATTTCTTGGCCCATTTTCCCAAATCATCTATATAACTTTCTTCACCACCAATTTTGATTCATTTACAAAGTTATTACCATGCTAACTACATTGTCATCCAATTCATTAATATAGCTGACAAATAATAGTGAGCCTAGCACTCATCCCTGTGGCTCTGATGTCAAGTCACAGGCCTACAATCTGAGTAATAAATAATCCTCCACTCTGCCTCCTACCATCAAGCTATTTCAGTATCCAATTGGCCAGCTCACCTTGGATTTCAAGCAATCTGACCATCCAGACCAGCCTACTATGTGAGGCCTGTCAAGAGCCTTGCTAAAAACCAAGTAAATAGTGTCTGCCACCCTACCCTCAACAATAATCTGGCGGCCTCTACAAAAAAACTCAATCAAGTTCATGGCAGATGAATTCCCATCTGCAAGCCAAGTTAACTCAAAAAAACCCCACAGAAGTCTGCAGACCCTGTAGTTTTTAAACATTCAAAAAAAATTTTCACACTATGAACCATATTAACCAAAATACACACAAACATTTCCCTCTTGAATATACGGTGTCATTTTCTCCCCTTTATCCCCCCTCCCTTCCCTCCCTTCTTCCCACCCCACCCTCCTTCCCACCCCCTCCCTACCCACTAAACGTTCAACATATACAATACAATAAACCCATTAAACAATGTCATCACACAATGAAAATAAACAAGAAAATTGTGTCATCTACTTTTACACACATGTTCAGTTCATTTCGTCTTCTTCTCATTTTATCATTTTAGGGGGTGAAGGTCCGCAGTAGGCCCTCTCTGTTGTGTTCCATGTACAGTTCCCAAATTTGTTCGAATACTATGACTTTATTTTTTCCAATGGAATACATTTATTCATTTCCATGTACCATTGTTGTACTCTCAGGTTCTCTTCTGATTTCCAGGTTGACATAATACATTTTTTTGCTACAGCTAAGGCTATCATAATAAATCTTTTTTGTGCTCCATCCAAATCGAGTCCAAGTTCTTTACTTCTTATATTACTTAGAAGAAAGATCTCTGGCTTTTTTGGTATGTTGCTTTTTGTGATTTTATTTAATACCTGATTTAGATCTTCCCAAAACTTTTCCACTTTCTCACATGCCCAAATTGCATGTACTGTTGTTCCCGTTTCCTTCTTACAGCTAAAACATCTATCTGATACTGTTGGATCCCATTTATTTAACTTTTGGGGTGTGATATATAGCCTGTGTAACCAATTATATTGTATCATGCGTAACATCGTGTTTATTGTATTTCTCATAGTTCCGGAGCATAGCTTTTCCCATTTTTCATTTTTTATCTTTATGTTTAGAGCTTGTTCCCACTTTGTTTGGGTTTACAGCTTATTTCATCATTCTCTTTCTCTTGCAGCTTGATGTACATGTTTATTATAAATCTTTTAATTATCATTGTGTCTGTAATCACATATTCAAAACTGCTTCCTTCTGGTAACCTCAGCCTGCTTCCCAATTTGTCCTTTAAGTAGGTTTTCAGTTGGTGGTATGTAAACATTGTACCGTGAGTTATACCATATTTCTACTTCATTTGTTCAAAAGATAATAAATTATTTCCCAAAAAACAATTTTCTATTCTTTTGATCCCTTTTCTCTCCCATTCTCTAAAGGAAAGGTTATCTATTGTGAGAGAGATTGGTTAATTTTGCATCAATAATAATTTTGGTAGTTGTTAATTTGTTTTTTCCTTTCTATGTGAATCTTCTTCCAAATGTTGAGCAGATGGCGCAGTACTGATGAACTTCCATGTTGCACCAGTTTTTCATCTCAATTATAAAGTATATGTTCTGGTACCTTCTCCCCTATTTTATCTAGCTCTAACCTGGTCCAATCTGGTTTTTTCCTTGTTTGATTAAAAATCTGATATCTTAATTGTGCTGCTCTATATTAATTCTTAAAGTTTGGTAGCTGTAAGCCCCCTTGTTTGTACCATTCTGTTTATTTATCTAGTGCTATCCTTAGTTTCCCCCCCTTTCCGTAAGAATTTCCTTATTATTTTCTTTAGCTCGTTGAAGAATTTCTCTGTTAAGGGAATTGGTAACAATTGAAATAGGTATTGTATCCTTGGGAAGATATTAACATTTTAATGCAATTTACCCTTCCTATCAGTGTTAGTAGTAAATCTTTCCAATGTTCTAAGTCATCTTGTAATTTTTTCATTAATGGCTGATAATTTCTATAGATGGCCTAGATTATTATCTAGTCTAATAGCTAGGTATTGGATTGCTTGTGTTTGCCTTTTAAATGGTGATTCTTTCTTAAACGTGAAATCCGCATTATTCATTGGCATCGCTTCACTTTTATTTGCAATGATCTTGTACCCCGATATTTCTCCATATTCCTTCAATTTCTTATGTAATTTTTTTATTGATAATTCTGGTTCTGTTAAGTATACTATGATGTCATCTGCAAATAGTCTGATTTTATATTCCTTCTCTTTTATTTTTATCCCTTTTATCTTATTTTATTTTATTTTATTATCAGTTTTGCCAAGGATTCTATAAATGTTTCAATAAGACCACATAATATCGATCTGAACTTTTCTAGGAATAGAACTAGTCAAGTGAATCTCTTCAGGACTGCTTCCAATATTAGAATATTCCTTTCAAATTCAGGCAGCCAAAACAGTCTGCACAGATTGCTAGTATTTTACAATTCTCACATTGACAACAGCAGAACAAAACTGGGAACTGCATATTTCTTACCTGCTGATAAAAGAGCTCGCATGGCAAAAAGGACCTTGTTTATTCATTTCCTCAATTTGCTCAGATCAGAAGTTGTGATGTTTGGACTTTTCAGAATTGAGACTCTATTACCATTCATTTGAATTATTGGTGATCTCCCTTTAACTCATCTTCCTACATTCATTCCATTCACCTTAGTAGGCACGTGCTGCAATTTGTATTGATATTGTACTTTG
Source organism: Narcine bancroftii (assembly GCF_036971445.1). NCBI lineage: Eukaryota > Metazoa > Chordata > Chondrichthyes > Torpediniformes > Narcinidae > Narcine > Narcine bancroftii. The sequence continues at coordinate 132,781,332 of NC_091471.1, read as the reverse complement.
GTCGACTTTTATGTCTTCCTTAATTTAAACAGATGTTCGAGTAAATATTTAATGTTCTTGTGTAAAGTTTACTTAAGATTTTGGTACTCAATTTTAATGATTGTAATCTGTTGTTCAACTGGAAATTTATTGATAAATTTGTGACATAGAATTATTAAGTTATTTTATAATTTTTAATTATTTTTTATTTATTTCTTTTCCTGATGTGAGGTCGCGACTGGAAGTATCAACAATTCCTTGCACCCTATAGATACTGCTCGACTCCTTGTGTTTCTCTAGCAGTTTATTTTTTACTCCACATTCCAGCATCTGCAGTCCCTTTTGTGTCTCAAATAATTAAAAAAATTTGTTCATTGCCAAATTTAGTGATCGCAAATTTAGTGATAAATTAGTGATATAAAATTATTCAATTAAAATATAATCCTTTTGCTCAGATGCAATGGGTTATTTTGGGGTTCTGTTTCAACCTTATTTAGCACGGATGTAGTTTGTGGTTAAAGGGGGAAATCAAGCTCTATTTATATTTGGAGAAGGTTATGGGCAAGAAATGGGCTAGAAATCTTTCATGAAGCACAACTTCTTCAGTGAACTACACAAACTCCTAATCTGCTCAGTAAATGTGATCAGGTCCTTTGCGTGTGCCGAGCACAAGACTGGATTCATGATCTATGCATAGCTCGAGGCTGCTGACATGCACAGTAAAGTGAGGAGAGCTTGTTTTGAACTTATACAGGCAAAATTTCCAAAGTTTCCTTTGAATCTTGTGAATAGGATAGCCTCCCATTCAAAGCAAGTCTCAGTGAGATGGAGGTAAGCAAGGAATCTGCAAATGCTGGAGAACTAGAGCAATACATAAAAATAGTGGAGGAACTCATGAGGTCATGAAGCATCTGTGGAAAGCAATAGGGAGTTGATGTTTTGTGCTGATTCCTTCTTCAGGGATGCCAAAGATCTGGGCATGGTGAAAATCTAAAACTCAAGCAAAAGATTATGGGATCACCCAGCAGGTCTAGAAATTTTACATATTTCCTCTTTAGATCTAATACTGTCATAGAGTAATAGAGTCGACAGCACAGAAACAGGCCTACGGTCTTTCTGTGGTTGTAAACTTATACCTCTCATTTTGTTCATTTTAGATTGGTCACAGCGTTTGAGCTACCGAAAGAAAACAGACACACACACACCGAGAGCAGTTCAGTTTATACAAGTCTTTATTACTAAATCTAAAGCTGAATTCACACTATAATATGCAAGCCCTTCCCAATTAAACTTATCAACGCCTGGACTGGTCCCAACTGCTGAAGCGAGGCAACGACTGCACACTTGTAGTAGGTTGTCGGGGCGCCGGTAGCAGCTTCACCACCTCCCTTGACTGGGGATGTTAGCTGGACTCTTGAAGTTCTTCTTCTTGCTGAGAGATGTTGCCACCTCTTGGAGAGTCTCAAACTTCAGCAGTGGGACCATGGCTTATATTACCCAAAAGTTGTTTATTTCAGATCTTATCTCTTTTTGAAACAAATGATTTAATTATCTTCAAGGTCTCCAGACAGTCTGCGACCAACAAAAGACAACGGCATCTCTGGGCCTCATGGTGGAAGTTGGATAATGTCTACTGATTCATATGCATCCCTGGGCCCCATAGTGCAAATTAGATAATGTCTTCTGATTCAGCTGTATCCTAGGCCCCATGGTGGAATTTAGGTGTGTCTACTAAATATGCATCCTGGGCCTCATGGTGTAAATTAGCTTATGTCTGCTGATTCTAAAAAACAAGCAGGTTCTCAGCCTTGTAGAAGCAAAGGCTGTAAAAGTAAAAAACAAGGTTTAAATCTTCCATTACAGATGCCAAAGATTTGGGCATGTTGAAAATCTAAAACTCAAGCAAAAGATTATGGGAACACCCAGCAGGTCTAGAAATTTTACATATTTCCTCTTTAGATCTAATACTGTCATAGAGTAATAGAATCTTACAGCACAGAAACAGACCCACGGTCTTTCTGTGGTTTTCCAAATGTTAGTTATAGGAAGCTAATGACCTGCCTTTCCCACTTTTTTTTGGCAACTCATTCCATATGCCCACCAACCTATGAGTAAAGAATTGTCCAATTCTGCCTCTTCTAAATCAAACCCCTTCACATTATAGTCATAGCCTCACCTTATAGCGATGCATTCTCATCTTAGATTCTCCTACTCCAGGAAACATTGTCACTATTCATATTATCTATGCCTTCATAATTGTATAGACTGCTTTGAGAAGAAGAACCAAACAGTGCCTACTAAAATCCCTGAAAAGGCTGAGGACCTTGTGATATCTGTATCTGAGGGTGAGAGCATCATTCAAGAGGGTGAACCCTCACAAGGCATCAGGTCCTGACGCCGTACCTGGCAGGGTACAGAAAATCTGTGCCAACCAACTAGCTGGTGTGTTCACAGACATTTTCAACCTCTCACTGCTGCAGTCAGAGGTTCGCACCAGCTTCAAAAGGGCATCAATGATCCCGGTGCCCAAGAAGAGTAGAGTGAGCTGCCTCAATGACAATGGCCCAGTAGCACTAACTTCTACTGTGATTAAATGCTTTGAGAAGGTCATCATGGCCAGAATTAACATGTACCTAAGCAAAGATCTGGACCCATTGCAATTCACTCAATGTCACAATCGCTCCATAGAAGATGCAATATCGTTGGCTCTCCATTCAGCTCTGGATCACCTCGAAAACAGCAATTCATACATGCAGCTGTACTTGGTCAACTACAGTTCAGCCTTCAATACTATTATTCCCTCAACGCTGGTCAAAAATCTACAAACTCTGGGCCTCTGTTCCCCACTCTGCAACTGGATCCTTGACTTTCTCTTCAGAAGACCACAGTCAGTATGAATTGGAAGCAATGTCTCCTTCTCACTGATTATGAACAAGGGCGCACCCCAAGGAAGTGTGCTTTGCTCACTGCTCTACTCATTACCCACCCATGATTGTGTGGCCAGGCACAATTCCTATGCTATCTACAAGTTTGCCAGTAACACCACAGTTGTCAGCAGAATCACAAATGGCAATGAGGAAGCATTCAGGAGGGAGATAGATCAGCTCCTTGAGTGGTGTCACAACAAAAACCTTGCACTCAATGTTAGCAAAACCAAGGATATGATTGTGGACTCCAGGAGGGAGTCAGAGGAACATGATCCAGTCCTCATCGAGGGCTCAGTAGCTGAGAGGGTCATGAACTTCAAATTCCTGGATGGCAACATCTCCAAGAATTTGTCCTGGAGTCTCCATATTGATGCATTCACGAAGGTGGCCTGCCAGTGGTTATACTTTGTGAGGTGCTTGAGGAGATTCACCAAAGACTCTTGAAAACTTGTACAGGTACACCGTGGAGAGCATTCTGGTTGGTTGCATCACTGTTTGGTATGGAAACGCCAATTCTCAGGGCAAGGAAGAACTCCAGAGGGTTGTTAACTTTGCCTGCGACATCATAAGCACCAGACTCCACTCCATTGAGGACATTTACATAAGGTGTGTCTTTAAAAAAAGCAGACTCTTCCCTCAAGGACCTCCACCACCCAGGCCATGCCCTCTTCATTCTGCTACCATCTGGAAAAAGGTAGAGGAGCCTAAAGTCAAGCACTCAGCAGCACATATTTCCATGTAATCAGCAAACTTACCTTGAAGCGTCACTGTCCAAATCATTTATGTATATGATAAAAATCAAGGGACTCAGTACCAAGTCCTGAGGCTCTACACTGTCATGCTCCTCCAGTTGGTAAAATGGCCATCAACAACCACTCGCTGACTTCTACCATGAGCCAATTTTTTGCCTTCTGTGTCACCAATTCAAAAAATTCTATTAAGTTTCTGAGAGAAGTTTCCCATGCACAACTTCTTTAACTTTCCCCTGGACATCCATATGAGGACATAATATCTTACACTCTTCTCCAGCAGTTTCTCTACCACTGATATCAAACCAGGTCTGCAGTTTCTCAGGTTGTCCTTACCATCCTTACCTTATTTTTTGAGTCCTGGCATTTTATTGGACATTTGGCTTTGTTGGTTGAGCTAACATTTAATTGGCCATCCCAAATAGCCTTTGAGAAGGTGGTGGTGAGATGTCTTCTTGCAATGCTATGGTCTTCAAGGTCTGGGTATGCCCACTAAACTGAGAATGAGAGCTCCAGGACTTTGGCCATACAACGGTGGAGGAACATTGATACATTTCCAAGTCCAAGTAGTCTATGATATGTAGGGCAACCTCCAAAATGTGGTGTTCCCATGCCTTTTCTGGCCTTGCCCTTCTAACTGACAGATATTGCATGTTTGGTTGATGCTGGTTAAGGAGCCTTAGTGAGATGTAGAAGGTACAAACAGTTGCTATGTGTATTGGAGTGTATTGGCTATGAATGGGATGTCTAAGAAGTGGGCTGTCATGTCCTGCATTGCACTTGTGAAAAATGGTTGTAAGTGATTAAACTCGCACCATTCTGTGAAAAGTGATGGAATGCAAAGTAAGTAGATTAGAGCTTGAGAGTAACAGTACGAGCTAGTGGGCCCCTTCTTATCTCAAGCCCCAAGGATGCAAGGATCTGCTTCAGGCTGTAGAGTGACCTAAGGTAGTCTATAGCTAGTACTGAGCTTGCTTAATAGAGACATGAATATTAACTTAGATGCCCCTAAGGAGGGGGTGAACTAATTAACATAACATGCGATGTATGAAGAGGGAGGAACTGAATGATAACTGGATTGATGGAAGGGAGAAGGAGAATGTTGTAATGTATTGGGATTCTGATTGGAAGAAGGTAAATGAAGGTGGGGTGATGTTGAGCACAGGACTGTACAAAGGAGTGATGATTCTGAACCTCCGGTGTGTCTCCAGACCAGGGATACCTGACTTTGCAGACTCGAAATAAAGCTGAACCTGTTCTCCAAGACTTTGTCTCCAGAGTAGTAATTGTGAACACTTTATATTTCAGAAGCTTGGGGACTCGTCCGGGATTCTCAACTCCCACCACTTGGTGACTGGCTATCGAAGAACGAGAAGGTGCACCCCACTGATTTTAGTGGTTTTCAATTTCCTTGCTTGCCGTCAGCATTTTGAGCAAGTGATATCGGACAGGAGTCTCTAGAGAACTGGACCTAGGGAAGCTCTGGTAGAAGGAGTGGAACAGAATGAAGCAACTCCGATAGGAGGAGTGATTCGGTCAGGGCAACTCTCGTGCACGAGACTCGGGTAAGAAAAATTTACTATTAAGTACTACTTGGGCGCCTGGGATTCTGTCAGGAGTGAGTGATCTGAGAGGGATATGGGTTATAAGAGTACCCGAGAGAAGAAGGGACTCCAGAGTGGGAGTCCCAGGATTGACATTCCGCCCGATAATCCATTGGGGTAGATGTTAGGAAACTGGGGTTCGGGTAGGACCCAGGGAAAGACTAAGGAAACTATGATAAAGTTTTGTTATTACAAATGACCTCAGACTCTGATTCTGGGGACTTTGGTTTGGTGGCCCCCGACTGGGGTCAGATGAAGATTGGATACGTCAGAAATTAAATGTATTCGTAAATGAAAGAAAGCCCTCCAGACCCAGAGGAGTCAGATTATGCAGCATGTTGGATCCAAGTGACCGAATTGTTTAAAGCTGCTGTGAAAAAATGAGGAGGAAGACGTACCTCCCTGGGATCCTTTGAAGCACCTCCCCCACTGTATGACAGTCAGAGGGGAGGGGAGAATCACCAGGATGCTGTTGATATCCCTCCCTAGGAACACCAACAGGTGAGAGAGACCGATGGAGGGGCAGAGGCCTGTGCCCCGGAGCTGTAGGAGACAGGACAGAAGAGCTCGGACAGGCAGGAAAAACATGAGAAAAAGAAAAACAGACCTGTAAAAGGGTCGGGTTGGAGACCAAGGAATGTCTCCGAGGAGATTTCAGGAAACTTGGCAGTCCAGGACCGTGGTTGAATAAGAGCTCAGGGAGCTCAGTTAAGAGTTCAGGGAACTAATCCGGTCAGGGACCGTTAATGTGTTTGTGTGTATGTGTGTGCTCAGGGAGCTCAGGTTTTGGGAACCTGAGGTACAATGGGGAATTGTGTCGATACAACTATCTGGAGGTTGAAAATATAATTCAAAAAGTTTCTGAGACGTCAAATAAAAGACTAGGGAGAGAAGGCTGGGCGTTGGGGGGGGGATACTTGGGATGATGAATTCATTAAAGAGCTCATTGGAAAGTGGCGCCTGTTAGAATAAGAAAGAAAAGAGATAGGCTTGCAGGTTGCCAAACTAATGCTGTAAAACTGGCAGAAGTGGGGACAGTAAACCTATGGATGTCCTCCAGAAAGAATGTGTACATAGAAAGGAGCAGGACAGGAAAAATCAGGAAAGGAAAAAAGGGTAGGCAGAAGAAGCCTCCTGCACAGGAGGATAAACAAAGACTACGTAGTCAAATGGAAGTCCCAAGGCTGATGGAGGAGGGAGAGACAAGTGATCCCGAGTACTCCTCGGGGACCCCCTAAGGACCACCACTAGCATATCATCTGCCTGTATCTAGACCCCAAGCCAGCAATACCCAAAGTATTTTCAGATACTGTTAGTGCTCGAACCATCCGGCCACCGTAACAAAGAAGTTAAGATTTAAAGTCTGTGGAAAATTCTAGAAGCTTTTATTAAAACACGTTTGTCTGCATATGCACAGTTTAAATATTAAGCTGTTCTTAATGAGGACAGAGAGAACTCAGCTTAAAAACATAAGATACCAGCCAGGCAAATTGGCAGGAAGCCCAGAAGAAGAGATAATGCAGCCATTTTGCGCCGAATACAACAGAGTAGTGAACGAAGACAGCCAGCAATACTCTTAAAGGGGCCACACAAGATACCAATTTGTTTGCAATTTAAAGTTGAGCACATACTCATGATAAAGATGTGATTCCTTAACTTAATGATGCAGCAGATAAAGTATCTAAAGGGTTATCAAGATTGGGACTCCAAAGATTTAGTCCAACATGAGTCCTCCTCAATGAGCCTTGTACCTTCCATCCAGGAGATCAGACTCCACCAGATAGAGAAATTGAGCGATGGAAATATTCCGGTTGTTATTATGTTGATGTACTTGAGTTTTGGGTAACCACAGCAGGCAGGGTGTTACTATTGTGGGAAAGTGGGACATTTCAAACAGGAATATCCGGAATTAGAGAGGGAAAAGGATGCTATCCCTCTGAATACTTTTGGGAAGGATTAAAGGTATCAGGGGTTTCTTCCAAGTGGGACCCAACAAAGAGGATGCCGTTTTTCTGGTAAACACAGAGGCCACTAGATCATCATTAAATGTTATACCGGAGAGAGAGTTAGATTCACTAGTCCACAATTAAAGGTATCGGGAGTAGGGGGGAGAGTCATGAAGACCCCCTCTGATCAAGGGGGTCTCTGTGAAATATCAAGACCTGATTCTGGTTCCTCAAGCTGGGGTGAATCTAATGGGACAAAATCTGCAAATTAGACTAGGAGTTGGTACTGCTCCAGTGGAAGGTCGTATAATGGTGAAATTGTACCCATTGAGGGAGGAGGATATCTGGGACATTGGGGACTGTGTTTCGGCTGGAGAGGGAAACAGGGGATGACTGCAAATATCCCCACTCAAAATAACCCTAAAGGAGGGGTTCCAGCCAGTACGGGTGGAACAGTATCCTATTTCGTAAGAAGGACGAAGAGGCCTTTAGCTGGTTATTGAAAATTTGCTGCAAGATGGAATGCTAGAAAGTTGCATGTCCCCATATAACACCCCTGTCCTCCCTGTACAGAAAACGGATGGGAGTTTCCGCTTGATCCAGGATCTACGAGAATTAAATAAGATTGTTCAGACACGTCATCCAGTAGTCCCAAACCCCTATAACATATTGAATCGAATTCCCCCGGAACACAAGTGGTTTAGTGTTGTAGATTTGAAAGATGCTTTTTGGAGTTGCCCCTTGGATGAGAATAATCAGGACTTGTTTGCATTTGAGTGGGAGGACCCTTACTTTGGAAGAAAACAGCAGTATCCATGGACAGTCCTCGCCCAAGGGTTTACAGAATCTCCCAATCTATTTGGACAAGTTTTAGAGCAAGTATTAGAAGAACGCCCAAGCACTCCGGGAACACAGTTAATACAGTATGTAGACAATCTGTTGATTTCATGAACAAAGGAAAATGAAGTTTGTGAAAGCACTATTGAGTTGCTAAACATTTGGGACACTTGATTAGCCAAGGGAAAAAAAAGAATCAGAGCTGAACGAATTGCTGGTATCACCGTTCTGCCTATAGCTAAAAATCAGAAGAAGTTCCTCGGATTAATTGGGTATTGCTGACTGTGGATAGATAAATATGCACAGAAAGTCTGATTTTTATATGAAAAACTAGGAAGCAAAAAAGAAAATGTGGAGTGGAACCTAGAGAAACAGGAGGAATTTAATCGCTTGAAGAAAGACTTGATAACCCAACAGAGATCAATGAAAACTTCAAGGAATTCTACGAGCAATTATACCAAACTGAGAACAAAGGGAAAGAAGACAAAATAGATGAGTTTCTAGCTAAAATTGAACTACTGAAATTGCAAGAAGAGGATCAAAACAAACTGATAAAACCATTTGAAATAGAGGAAATACAGGATATATCAAAAAAGCTACCGAACAATAAAACGCCTGGAGAGGATGGACTCCCGATAGAATTCTATAAAATATTTAAAGACTTATTAATTCCTCCTCTCCTGGAAGTAATGAACCAGATAGAAGAAACACAAAACATGCCAGATTCATGGAAAACAGCAATAATTACAGTAATACCAAAGATGGGGAAAGATCCACTAACACCAGCATCGTATAGACTAATATTTCTACTTAACTCAGATTATAAGATAATAGCAAAACTATTAGCAAACAGATTGGCTGACAGTGTACCAAAAATAGTAAAACTAGATAAAACAGGATTTATTAAGAAAAGACGAACAACGGATAATATCTGTAAGTTCATTAACTTAATCCATGCAGTACAAGAAAATATGATGCCAACAATGGTGGTTGCTTTAGATGTAGAGAAAGCCTTTGACAGGGTAGAATGGAATTATTTACATAAAGTGCTACAGAGCTTCAACCTACCAGAGAAATATATTAATTGGATTAAAACATGTATAAGGAACCATTGTGACAGTAAATGGATATATATCGAACCAATTTAAATTAAGCAGGTCAACTAGGCAGGGATGTCAACTATCTCCTCACTGTTCACTTTAGCTATAGAACCCTTGGCAGAACTGATAAGAACAGAAAATAAAATAAAAGGGATAAAAATAAAAGAGAAAGAATATAAAATCAGTCTATTTGCAGATGACATCATAGTATACTTAACAGAACCAGAATTATCAATAAAAGAATTACATAATAAATTGAAGGAATATGGAGAAATATCGGGGTACAAGATCAACGCAAATAAAAGTGAAGCGATGCCAATGAATAATGCAGATTTCACAAAGTTTAAGAAAGAATCACCATTTAAGTGGCAAACACAAGCAATCCAATACCTAGCTATTAGACTAGATAATAATCCTGGCCATTATAAAAATTAAATTATCAGCCATTAATGAAGAAATTACAAGATGACTTAGAACATTGGATAGATTTACCACTAACACTGATAGGAAGGGTAAATTGCATTAAAATGAATATCTTCCCAAGGATACAATACCTATTTCAATCGTTACCAATTCCCTTAACAGAGAAATTCTTCAATTAGCTAAAGAAAATAATAAGGAAATTCTTATGGAAAGGGGGGGAAACCGAAGATAGCACTAGATAAATTAACAGAATGGTACAAACAAGGGGGCTTACAGCTACCAAACTTTAAGAATTATTATAGAGCAGCACAATTAAGATATCTATCAGATTTTTAATCAAACAAGGAAAAAACCAGATTGGACCAGGTTAGAGCTAGATAAAATAGGGGAGAAGGTACCAGAACATATACTTTATAAGTGGGATGAAAAACTGGTGCAACATAGAAGTTCACCAGTACTGCGCCATCAGCTCAACATTTGGAAGAAGATTCACGTAGAAAGGAAAAAAAACCAATTACCAGCTACCAAAATTATTATTGACACAAAATTAACGAATCCCTCTCACAATAGATAACCTTTCCTTTAGAGAATGGGAGAGAAAAGTGATCAAAAGAATAGAAAATTGTTTTTTGGGAAATAATTTATTATCTTTTGGACAAATGAAGTAGAAATATGGTATAACTCACGGTACAATGTTTGCATACCACCAATTGAAAACCTACTTAAAGGACAAATTGGGAAGTAGGCTGAGGTTACCAGAAGGAAGCAGTTTTGAATATGTGATTACAGACACAATGATAATTAAAAGATTTATAACAAACATGTACATCAAAAAGAGAACGATGAAATAAGCTGTAAACTCAAACAAAAGTGGGAACAAGCTCTAAACATAAAGATAAAGAATGAAACATGGGAAAAGCTATGCTCCGGAACTATGAGAAATACAATAAACATGAGGTTATGCATGATACAATATAATTGGTTACACAGACTATACACCACACCCCAAAGTTAAATAAATGGGACCCAACAGTATCAGATAGATGTTTTAGCTGTAAGAAGGAAACGGGAACAACAGTACATGCAATTTGGGCATGTGAAAAAGTGGACAAGTTTTGGGAAGATCTAAATCAGTTATTAAATAAAATCACAAAAAGCAACATACCAAAAAATCCAGAGATCTTTCTTCTAAGTAATATAAGAAGTAAAGAATTTGACCTCGATTTGGATGGAGCACAAAAAAGATTTATTATGATAGCCTTAGGTGAAGCAAAAAAATGAATTATGTCAACCTGGAAATCAGAAGATAGCCTGAGAATACAGCAATGGTACATAGAAATGAATACATAGTATTCCATTGGGAATAAATAACATATAATTTAAGAAATAACATCACAGTATTCGAACAAATTTGGGATCCATACATGGAACACAACAGAGAGGTCCTATTGCGGACCTCCACCCCCTAAAATGATAGAATGAGAAAAGACAAAATGAACTGACCCAGTGTGTAAAAGAAGATGACATGATTTTCTTGTTTATTTTCATTGTGTGATGACATTGTTTAATGGGTTTAATGCATTGCATATGTTGAACATTTAGTGGGTGGGGAGGGGGGTGGGAAGGAGGGAGTGGAGGGGAGAAAAAGGCACTGTGTATATTCAAGGGAGAAATGTTTGTGTGTATTTTGGTCAATATGGTTCATAGTGTGAAAAATATTTTTTTTTTATTAAAAAAAAATTACACTGGACCAAGTGCTTACCGATAGCTCTTCTCAGAATTTGGACATCCCCACGACAAGACATTAGAATATCCCCTTATGAGATGTTATTTGGACTCCCATATTTGGGGCAGGTAGAAGTAATGCCTACAGTCGAAAGTAATGATGTTTTTTTAAGGAATTATTTACTGGCAGTCCCTTGTTCTCTTGCAGATTTAAAAGCTAAGGGTCTGCTGGTGCAGAGCCCTCCTCTGGATTTCACTATCCACTCTGTGAATGCGATGACTGGGTCCTGATCAAATTATGCTAAGAACCAAAAGTAAACAGATTGTTGGGCATGTGCGAAAATATCACACCATGGCAAGTCAGAAGTCCCCTTAGTAGCAGTCCCTCTCTCCCTACATAAATTATTTGTTATATATATACCTTGCCCAGCAACAATGATCCAACCACTGAAGATAAATACAAAGGGTGGTCTATACGACCAAAACCAACAAAGTCTGGAGTGTTGCTTCCTTTTGAGGAACCAATTAGGAGTTTCCAAATGCATGCAGAATTGGGCTGTCACATGACTTCAAATCCCTCAGCCTGTAAATGGCACATATTGGGTGTGTGGACATAAAATTATTCATGGTGACCCGCGGAAAAGGAAAGTTGGAATCGGACAAAAGGGTTTAAATTGACCCATACACTTAAAGGTTGGAGTGGATGTTGTTACCTGGGCTACTTAATTCCCCATTTCTGTGTTCTTAACCAGCTACCTGTACTAGTCTTGTCTCATGGGCAAAGCAAAAGAAGACGATCATCTCATGTGGATGTTTTTCCTGACATATGAAGCTGCACGAACTGGGGTTGAGATTCAAGAATTACCAGCCACCCTATATGAACTAGTAAATGATACGGACCTGGCGCTTTGGGAAGTCCAATCCCAAGTCCAGGCAATAACTACAGAAATGGCCGCCATGTGACTTAGTCCTCCAAAAACACATGGCCCTTGATTTTATTTTAGCAGAGAGAGGGGGGACTTGTGCTTTAATTGGCTCTGAATGTTGCACATATATCCTGGATGAATCAGCTAATATCTCAGATTTTGCAGTCCATATTAAAAAGTATAGAGAGAAGATCCTGAAGGCTAGAGACAAATATAAAAAAGGTGAAAGGGGTGACTGGACATGGGGAGATTGGAATTTCGAAGGTTGGGGGCCATGGTTAATGCACCTTGCTATATATGGTTTAATGATTCCACTGGGCTTATGGATTGGATTAGCCATCCTATGATGTATTATCGCTAGATTAATTTGCTCAGCTACTGGAGTGAAGCAAATGGTATTAAAAAACCCTATGGCAGATGAACAATGACATATTCAACTCATGTTACAACAACTTGAGGAAACAAAAGGTGAACAATAATGCAGTTTAATCAGAAATACATGGTAAAGAGAAAAAAGGAGGAATTGTGAAAAATGGTTGTAAGTGATTAAACTTGCACCATTCTGTGAAAAGTGATAAATTGCAAAGTATGTAGATTAGAGCTTGAGAGTAGACAGTACTAGCTAGTGGGCCCCTTCTTATCTCGAGCCCCAAGGATGCAAGGATCAGGTTCAGACTAGTACAGTGACGTATAAGGTAGTCTAAAGCTAGTACTGCGCTTGCATAATAGAGACATGAATATTAACTTAGACGCCCCTAAGGGGGGAATGAACTAATTAACATGACATGCAATGTATGATGAGGGAGGAACTGATTGATACCTGGTTTGATGGAAGGGAGAAGGAGAATGTTGTAATGTATTGGAATTCTGATTGGAAGAAGGTAAATGAAAGTGGGGTGATGTTGAGCACGGGACTGTACAAAGGAGTGATGATTCTGAACCTCCAGTGTGTCTCCAGACCAGGGACACCTGGCTCTGCAAGCTCGAAATAAGGCTGAACCTGTTCTCTAAGACTTTGGCTTGATTGTGAACACTTTACATTTCACACACTGAACTTTTAGAGTGCTGTTGTGACTGTATTCATCCAGGCACATGGGAAAGGTTCTATCATGCTCCTCAGATGAATCTTGTAATTGATAGACAAACTTTGGGGAGTTAGGAGGTGAGATATTTGCCACAGGATTCTTTACTTCTGATCTGCTCTTGTACCACATTGTGTGGGTGTGGATACTCCAGTTCAGTTTCAGGCCAAGGTAATCCCCAGGACAATTTCAGTAATAGTAACACTATTGAATGTTTTGTCATTGCCTGGTACTTGTGTGGGATTGTTGTGTTCAAGAATAGGATTGATGAGGATTGTGGCCATGCAATAAATTTAGACAGACCTGTTTTGGTTGAGGTCTCTGTGAAAAATACTGCATAGACATTCAAAACTTGAAAAATCAAGATTAACAATCAAAAATGGATAAAACTAGCACAAAGATGCCAAGGCAGCTGAGAGCAAAGATTGAAGAAGCTTCTATACAACCAGGAGCATCAGGTGAAAGTTCAAAAGGGAGTAGTGCAAAAAATGGAGATGGAACCAGCAGAACCAACTAAAACTGGGGAATCAGGTCAAGAGCTGAGCATCATCTCAGAAAAACTGGAGAATTTGAGTAACTGATTCATAAGTGTTGAAACAGTGATGAGAGATATGACAGAGAAATATAAGATTGTTGAAGACCTGATGGAAAAAAAACAAGTTGAGCAGAAAGTGAATTGACAAAAACCCATGAAAAACTTGAGGCTTTGGAAAAAAGTGCTAAAGAATGGGAGTTAGATAAACAAGGACTGCTTGACAAAATTGAGTTGATGAAATAATGTCCAAATTATTGGAGAAATTAAAGGAAGAGACCTGGTGATTTTTTTTTTCAAAAATGGATGCTATAAGAGTTTGGAGAAGATAAATTTGGAGAAAAACTGCATATCAAGAGAACTCACCAAACACTCGGACCCAGAAGAGCTGGCGATCAGAGACCAAGGCCAGTTATGGTGAGAGTTTTAAGCTACTGAGATTGGGAGATCATTCTGGGAGCAGCATATGATATCTCTAAGCAGAATAATGTTATGTCCAAGGTTGATCATGAAAAGATACCATTTTTTTTTAAAGATTAAATCTTGATTAAACAAGAAGAATTTGAAGATGCGAAAAGACAACTGCATGCTTAAAAACTTGAAATAATCAATGATACATCCTGCAATCTTGAGGGTCATAGTAGCAGAAAGGAACCAACGATTTCTTTCAAGACCAAGAACAAGGAGGAAGATTTTCTGCAAAGTTTATAAAGAAAAAAAGGTCAAGGTTGTGGAGGGAGAAGATTATGAAATGGAACTAAGTGAAAGAAGTAAAAGTTATATACTTAAAAAAAATTTTTTTACAAAACCATCTTTTTGTTTAAAAAAAAGTATATAGAAATGTTCATGGAGAGTTCAGTACAAGGAAGGAAGTCTGGGAAAAGTGGTAGCAGGATTCAAGCTCCTGTCAAAGGGGGAGAGTGGCACCTGGAAAGGAGTAGCAAAAAAAAAATTGTGCCAAAGGGAGGGGTTCTTCCTCAAGAGATTCCATGGGCTTTCAGAGCTCTACATATACGTCACTATCGGGGCGGGAACTTTGTCTGTTTTTTCTTAAAGGGGAAGGATCATTTTATTATTTAAAGAGTCAAAGAGATTTTATTGTTAAACTGTTTTAAAGAAGAATATGGATAGAACATTAAAAAGTATCAGTTTTAATGTTTATGGAATAAACGGGAAGATGAAGAGAAACAAAATGGAACTTGCAAAATTAAAAAGTGGATGAGTGGGGCAAGTAATATCATCTTCATTTGCATCTAAAGCAAGAGGTGTAGTGATTTTAATTAATAAAAATATGCCAATAATAATAGAAGAGACTTTAGCAGATCAAGATGGAAGATTTATAATGGCACACTGTAAAATTTATGCAGAATCATGAACATTTATGCCCCAAATTATGATTGTCTTTATGAAAGATATCTTTTTAAAAACCACAGGGGGAAGTTAAAATATATTGACTGCAGGAGATATCAATTTTTGTTTAGATCCAATATTAGACAAATCAGTGAGAACAGTAATAAGGGGGAAAGCTGCAAAAACAATATTGTCATTTATGAAGGATTTAAATTTAATTGATATATGGAGGCAGCTCAACCCCTTAGAAAGAAACTACTCATTCTATTCAAGGGTACATGATTCACATACAAGGGTTGCCTTATTTTTAATGTCTGACCAGCTTTCAAGTAGAGTGGTTAAAATGGAGTACTCGGCAAGACGTTTATCAGACCACTTGCTGTTAATGATAGTGATTACAAGAATGGAAATGCAAGAAAGTATGTATAGATGGTGCCTTAATGCTACGTTATTAAAGAGCAAGGATTTTTGTGAATTTATTAAAAGACAGAAATATTTTGATAAAACAATTTTCCTTTCATTGACATCAGTTTTCTAATATGGGGTACACTTAAAGCTTATCTGAAGGGACAAATTATTTCTTATACTAAAAATCTTCAGAGAATATGCAAGAGACATAGAATGTCTAGAGAAGGATATAACAAAATTGGAAAAGGACTATCAGATATCAGGAACACAAGAAAAAGAAAGAATATTGCCATACAAAAAGTTACAATATAACACACTATAAATTCATAGATGCATCCTTAGATGCATAAAAGGCATTTGACTGACAGGAATAGTCTTTCTTACATAAAATGTTGGAAAAAAATTGGTATAGGTAGAAAATTTATAAATTGGATAAAAACTCTATCATAAGCCACAAGCTAAAATTATAACAAATAATCAAATGCCATCTATTTTTCCCTTGAATAGATCAAGTGGACAGGGTACCCTCTATCTCCAGCATTATTCATACTAGTTATTGACCCTCTGGTAGAAATTATAAGAGATCTGGATGTTAAGGGCTTCAAAGTTGGACAGAAAAAACATAAAATTAGTTTATTTGCTGAAGACTTGCTATTATTTATATCTGACTCAGCTGAATCACTGATAAGATTACAAACATTAGAAAAATATGGAAGAATATCAGGATATAAAATAAATATGGACAAAAAAATTTTCCATTGCAAAACTTCGATTATAAAAGATACCAAAGTGGTAGTAGATTTAATTAGAAGAAAGATGGAATTAAATATTTAGGAATAATGACAGATAATAATTTACAGAATTTATACAAGCTCAAATATATACCTCTATTAGACAAAATAGAAAAATATTTACAGAAACTGAAAGATCTACCAATTGCATTAATCGCTTTCAATCGTTACCAATGACACTAGCTAAAATTTTCTTTAAATTATTACTTAATTCTTTAAGACAATTCCTATGGAATAACAAAGTACTGGAAAAATTAACACGTTATCACCAAGCAGTGGGCTTTATTTACACAGCGGAGAATTCACAAAAGGGAACGTACACACGAACACACAACTCGGAATAATACACAAATAGCTATACATCCGGTACAAGTAAATTCATGTTAAACATTCTGAACCCTCGATTGGGAATGCAAGGGTAAAACACACAATCATCATTCATCCACAGGCACAGCACACTAATGAACAGTAAATTAACTTGGGTGGCACAAACTCGTGGGCCGAAATGGTCTGTTACCATGTTGTATATCTAAATAAATAAATGAAAACATCACAACTAATAAGTACTGTATGTCAAATGAATCAGGTTTCCAGCATTGACCACAGCATGGGATCCATGATGGGCCAATTGCAGTCAGCCCTCAGGGAGTGTGAACACATGTGGGGGGATTGCAACATGATGAAGTGAGGTTAGACTGCAAATCCCTACTCTCCTCAAAAAAGTTGAAAAAACTATTTTAAAAAGGTTGAAGAAGATAAAAAAAATGAGAAGGAACAAGTGTCGTAAGACTTGGAAAGTAATTTAAAATGGCGCCAAAGAAAGAAAAAAAAGCTGTAACTACACAAATAGCTGAACAAAAAAAACAAGATAAGGAAGTTAGGCCTACCTTGAAGAAGGATTCTGTAGCTCTCCAGAAGGTAATGTCCCTTGGAGACAAGCCAGAAGCTGGTGTGATTAAATATGTGATAGATGTATTTGGGAGATAAATTGGTAAAATTAGAGTAGGTTACATACATACACACACTTTAAAACAGATCTTATTTGAAATACTGAATAATTCATATTTTTGTCATGATGTCATTAAAGCAACAAGCAGGAGACACTCTTGCTGTTGAAAGCTTTTGGCAAGGGTTTTAACAGAGTGCACAGAAAGGTCACTCTTGGATTTTTGTTTACCTAAAGACAACACCTTGAACAAGAAAACTAACCCCTATTTGCTGGAGAAGGTCAGGGGCTTTGCAAATAAGAGAGTCATATGGGTTTATGGCAGTTGGGGGGGGGGGGGGGCAGAGAGAGAGAGACAGAGACAGAGAGAGACAGAGAGAGAGAGACAGAGAGAGAGAGAGAGAAAGAGAGAGACTATTTAACTTTCTGCTAATGTAACCCTATCTGCCTTATGCATGAATGAAGTGGTTTGTGTAATATTGCACTTTATTACAGGACAATCAATTGAATTTTGATCTTGGCATGTTTAGCAGAATGTTCTTAAAGTGACAGTGACCCAGGTTCATATCTGTCCCCGTGTAAGGAGTGTTTTTATCTCACCCTTCACAAAATGGGAAGGTGAATGGGGGTATTTGTGTGGTTCTGTTCTGAATGTTTAAAGTTCCTGTCTCTGGATGTACAGTTCAGGAGTGAAATGTCCTGATGTCAATTCTTCTTTGTTCACACGTAGTAATAACTCAACCAATTTCTGTAGCGATGCAAATGCTGGAGAGGCTCAGCAGGTCAAGCAGTGAACTTTATATAGTACAGATACTTGCCCTGATAAAGGGCTCAAGCCTGAAATGCTGGTTGTGTGTTTATCTGAATACTGTCTGGAGCAAACAAACCAGGGTCTCCAATCAGAATTGGGTGGGGAGTTTTGTGCATTACAGTCCTATCGATGCAACATTTAAAAATCTTTAGGTTCATCTGTGTCTTAAATCTTTAAAGTTATACCTGCAGGACAATAACAGGCCCTTCACCCCCCAATTAACCTCCAGTCTCCAGAGAACAATACAGCAAAGAAGCAGGTCCTTTGGCCCTTCGAGTCTGTGCTGAACTATTATTTGGCCCATTCCCACTGACCTGCAACCAGTCCATAGCCCACCATACCCTTCCCATCCACATACCCATCCAAATTCTTCAATATTAAAATTGACTCCTCATTCACCATCACCCAGCAGCTCATTCCACATTCCCTCTACTCTCTAAACAAATTTCTTCCAATTTTCCCTCTCAACTTTTCCAATTTCACTCTTATCCCAAATCTGCTGGTTTGTCTTTGAGTGGATAACGCTGGCCTACCTTTACTGTTGTGAGAGATAATAGAATATAGGAAGTAAAGCTAGTTTGAATGAAATAAGGAATACTAGACTGGACTAGAGGAAGTTAAGTAAGTGCTGAGTAGGGATGAATTCCGATAAGAGTGTGAGGAAGGGTTATGCAAGGATAATAGAATAAGGGTCTTATAGTGATAGAAAGAATTAGCAAGTTCTGATATAGAATTAGTAAATCCTGGGGGTTGAGATGTGTGAATAAGGACAAAGGCAGATTCATGAATAAGGATAATGACATGATGGGACCCAGACAGGATACCCCATGGTCTTTCAAGTTTACAGAAACTGCACTTAGGCAGACAGAATTACCAAATGCCAAACCAATCCAGGAGGTAGAAGAATGTTAGGGGGGGGGGGGGGTGGAGGG
This sequence comes from Narcine bancroftii, assembly GCF_036971445.1. Classification (NCBI taxonomy): domain Eukaryota; kingdom Metazoa; phylum Chordata; class Chondrichthyes; order Torpediniformes; family Narcinidae; genus Narcine; species Narcine bancroftii. The sequence continues at coordinate 132,762,264 of NC_091471.1, read as the reverse complement.
TACCTCTGCACTGAAATGAACTGTATAAAAGTTGGGTGAGCCCCAGTATGTGTGTGCATTCCCAGGGTAAGGGGAAGCACCCAACTTTGCATTGTTGTACAATAAATGCTCTTTGTTCTCAATTTTTGTATGAGCGAAATCTGTGAAGGTACTTCTGTTTCTCACAAATGGGGGCTCGTCCGGGAAGGAAGTTATCATCTGGAGAACCCTGAAGGGACAAGTTTCATCAGCGAGACATTGAGGTGACTAATGGAGGTACCTCAGCTGTGGAAATCCTGGAATAACAAATCTCTTTCTACAAACCTACAAAGAACTTTCCTGAGCAGTAAACATTTACCTTTTGAGCACCAAAGCCTGCTGAACTTTATACATGTTAAATTTTGTGCACAGTATAAGAATTGCCTGCAACCAGTGAACTTGAGAAGTGAGATTGAATTAGTAGAAGGTTAGGTTGGGTTAGTTAAGTTAATAGAGATAAGTTTGATTCTGTTTTCATGTTTAAAGATAATTAAAAACAACTTTTGTTTAAGTAACTATGTGTCTTGGTGGATTTCTATTGCTGCTGGGTTTTGGGGTCCTTTGGGCTTGTAACACTGGGGAGACCTTGGACATTGCTGTGCAAGATCTCCCCCGACAATGGCCGCCTGTTACAGGTGAAGAAGTGACTCTGTGCATGTGCGATTAATGAGGAGGAAAGTTTTAACCTGTAAGTGATCTATATATTTAACAGATCCATAAATGGCTAAGAATATACAGACATAATGCAACAGGAGACCACTGCATTTTGAGTGAGTTAGTTGGGAGTATGGAACTAACTGCTGCGGAGTCATGAGTGCTGGTGTGATTTCCACCACAACTCAAATAGATTAGGATTTTAAAGATGCTATACTAATATTGTGAACCTTTTGGTGGAGGGTGGGAGGGTTTATCCTTTTATTGTTTCCCTTTCTTTCTTGTTCACCTAAATTAATCAAGAGCATTATGCAATATGTTGTTAATGTTATGAGAGCGAGAGGGGTGGGAGTGGAAAGGTGGATTGCTGACAAATTTAATAAAGATAATTGATGGTGGGAAAATTGAATTTTATTAGTATTACTATTAATGGGATACAGAATCAAATCGAAGAAAATATTAATATATATATATGAAAAAAGCAAAAATAGATATTGCTTTTTACAAGAAACACATTTGATGGAAAGAGAGCATAAAAAATTGAAAATATACTGGGTTGGAATGGTATTGGCATCTTCCTTTAATTTAAAAGCTAGAGGCACAGCAATATTGATAAATAAAAATTTATCAGTAAAAATATTATATACTTTCTGTCGATATAGCTGGAAGGTATGTAATGGTCAATTGTCAAATTTATTTAGAACAATGGACTTCAATGAATTTATATGCATCTAATGTAGATGATAGAAAACTTATACAAGATATATTTATGCAATTATCAAATGCTAAAGGGAAAATTTTATTAGGAGGAGCGTGGAAAATGGAGAATTTTGTAACAATAGACAGATGGAATACTGAAATGCAAAACTGTATACCATTAGAAAAATATTTTATAGTTTAAGGAATCAGATTGGGAGTTTTTAATAAGATTTGGGAATCATACATGGATTTCGTGAATAAAAGTCCATCCACGTCATCCATCTTACCTACCCCTCTCAGCTAATAATTAATAAAAGATTGTTAGTAAATATTAATTATGATAATAATGATTAAAATATAGATTTAGGTGTTTGCTTTGTTCTTTATTCCTTTCTTCCGGGTAGGGGGAGGGGAGTTGGAGAGAAAATAGAAAAACTTATTTTATCATTTTTTATTATGTTGTTACAAGTTACTATTTTCATTGAGTAAATGTTTGTATTGATGCAAATGATAAATAAAAATTTCCAAAAAAAGGGAGTCTGAACACAGATGGTTACAGGGAAAGATTAAATTGGTTAGCATTGTGCAAAATCATTGCAACAGCACAGGGACAGTCGAAGCTCCTTGAACCCTGCTCGCAGCGCCAAAAGTGTTCAAGTATAGGTTCAAAGGTTTCAAAGAGAAGGAAGGCTGGACAGGTATAAACAAATAATAGTATTAATTTACGTACAGGGAAATTCACAAAGGGGAACACACACACACATACCAACCCAGAATAATACACAAATATGTACACATCAGGTGCAAATAAATTGCTGCTGAGCATTTTGAACTCACGATTGGGAATATAAGGATTAAACATACAATGTCCATCCATCCACAGGAAACCACACTAATGAACAGTAAATTAGCTACAACTAACAAGTACTGAATGTCAAATGAACCTGGTTTACAGCATTAACCACAGCACAGGATCCAGGATGGGCCTATTGCAGTCAGTCCCATGATGCTCGGCCATGGCCAGCAGCTTAGACTTCAGTGCTGTTCTCAAGGCAGCGCCAAAAAAAAGACTAAACAGGCCCCATGCATTGCTCTTTTCAATGCAGGGCATGTTCACGTGACTTGCTTGAACCAATTCACGTCAGACACACCTGTGGGCAGATCTAACAATTGATTGACACCCAGAGGACCAATCACACATGAGCTGCAAGAACCAATCACACATCAGCCTCATGGATAGTCAGATCTAACCCTTGATTGGCAGGTGAGGTCACTTCCGATCTCAGGCTTACTGGAGAGGTCACTTGACCACCTACAATCCACACTACAGAGGAGAATGTTAGACACCTGTCAGTTCTGGCCTGAATATTGCTGCATTTGGTTGCCATCAACTTCATTATCTGAGCTAACACAAATGGTACTGAAATGTGCAATCTGTGAACATTTATTTATGAGGTGTCCATTCCTTTTGCAAAAACAACAAATGCATACACCCTGTATGTGTGTGTATATGGTAATATATGGTAACCTATGACTATGTTCTCCTTTGGAATGGCCACCCTACTTACAACTGAAGGATAGTCATTGGTGAAGCAACTAAAGATAGTTGGGCCTAGGACATGATCAAAAGACTTCCTGCAGAGATGTTCTGTGGGCCAAGGTAATTGACCTCCAACTACCATGACCATCTTCCTTTGTGCAAGGTATCATTCCAACCAATAGAGAGTTTTACTCCCAATTCCTCTTGACTCCAGTTTTGGCAGAGCTGCCTGAGACCAAACACAATCAAATGGTGCCTTGATGTCAATGTCTGTTACTCTCACTTCATCTCAGGATTTCAACTCAGGAAGATCCCAAACTGAGTTTCCATGAATAATGTCTTTCATAGGCGAAGCACGTGCTGCTTGATAGCACCAATGCTCATAGCAGCTTATATCTGACATCAATTTACTGATGATCAGGAGGAGACTGATGGGGCAGTAACTGGCCAGCTTTGATTTGTCTTGCTTCTTGTGAACAGGGCATACCAGGGCAATTTTCCACATTGCTGGGTAGATGCCAGAGATATAGCTGCACTGGAACAGTTTAGCCAAGGGAGCAGAAAATTCTGGAGCTCAAGTATTCAGGACTATTGCTGGAATGAGGCCAGGGCCCAGTAGCAGATATCTTTAGTCAATTCCTGATATTACCTGGAGTAAACTGAATTAGAGATTGACTAACATCTATTGTTCTGGGGACAACTAAAGAAGGCTGAAGATTCTTGCAAGAGCTTCAGCTTTTGCTCTAATGGGCTGGGCTTCCCCTTCTTTGAGAATGGGGATATTCTCCTCCAGTGAGTTGTTTGCTTGTCCACCATTGTTTGCTGCTGGATGTGGCAGCCCAAGAGCTTAGATCTAATTCGTTGGATGTGTAATTGCATAGTTCTAACTATTGCATGTTGCTTATTTTGCTTGGGATGCAAGTAATCCTGTCCTGCATCTTCAGCAGATTGAATCCTCCTGATTTGGAATGCCTGGTTCTACTACTGGTATGTCCTGGTGCATTCTTTGCTGAATCAGTGTTGATCCACTGGTTGATTTTTTTTTATTATTCTTTAAATGTTAGCTTTTGCCTGTCTATCTCATGCCTTGTGTTGAATCTTTCCAATTGATCAGAGCCACCTCACTTCTCAAGCCTTGATCCTTTCTTTTGTTTATATTCTGTTCCCTTATTTCACATTGAACTATTATACTTTCTTTCTTGTCATGTATTCTTCAATTTAACTCTTATCATGGGGGCTATACAAGAGGCAAAATTGTGGAAGATTAACAGCTCCAATCCTCTAATAACTTCCTGCTCAACCTTAACTAAAGACTTAAGATACACAATAAAAACAGACATTTATCACAAGCTTCCACAAGTCTTCTCATCATTAAGTAATTTGATGCAATACTTAAGTTCACCATTCCCACTGTGATAAACAAATATGACATGACCATGGGGTATACTGGTATGGGATGGCCATCTCAAGAAAGCTGAGAAGGAAACAGCGTTGTTGATTCAGTTCCAATAAACTCTTCAAGAGATGTATCAAAACATCAAGTCACAAAGGACTGATGGAATCAGGATAAGGAGATCAATAGACAAAATGTTGAGATATGAAATGTACCAGCTGGCTAAAATTAGCCATAAATGTAGAGCAAGATTTAAGCATTAAAAACATAAGACATTTTAGAGTGAAGATATTTGGCACCATTTAACAAGGCATTGAAGCTAAACATCTTGGAGTTCATGTGTTTTCTAGCATTGAAACACAGAAAGGGAAACAAAAATGATTGGGCCCCATGTCTCAGACTTATGCATGGATCATGGGAAGCTCTAGGTTAGTTACTTTTCCATCTGGGTACACCAAACATGGTCATGGGCAAGTTTGATTGTCACTCTATCTAAAAAATCCAAAATTTGATGCATTTTATGTTGGGGATGGCTTGCCAACAGATCTCCCTTGCATGTCAGCTTGTGCTGAATAAAGGCCTGTTTTATTTATGGCTCTAGACCAAGTGAACCACTGTGGTAACAACCTATTTCAATAGTGTTGTCAGTATCAACATTATCAATCAATGCCAATAATTGCAGTTTTATTAAACATCCATTTGATTCAATTAATTAGCTGTGTGTTGCCAAGACCAAATGTTGTTGACACAACTGTGCTTATAATTTGAGACACAAGCATTGGAGATGCTGGAATCTGGAGTTTGCCTCTCCCTTGTTCATCATTCCCCGACTGACCTTTGTCTCACTCCTGTTCCCACCCATTTGTCCTTTTGTTGCCTGTCTCCTATCAGTCTTGGTGAAAGGTTTTAACCCAAAATGTCAACAATTACTTTTTAACCTCTACAAATGCTCTTTGACCTACTGAATTCTTCTAATGGATTATTTGGAGCTTGTAAATTCCTTTGCTGCAGTTGCTATAGGATCAAAGAGGTTTTTGTGGACTAGACATTGTTTGAAGGCTAGAGTTTTATTACATTATTCATTGTTGCTTGTAATTCCCTATTAATCTATAACTATGCTATTCTCTCTCTTGTCCCTCTCCTTCTCTCTCTCTCTCTCTCTCTCTCTCTCTCTCTCTGCCCCTTGCAAGATTTACAATGATGGTTTACATCAGATACAGATTTAAATCAATTGGCAACAGAACTAGAAAAGAGGTAAAAAGAAATCCTTTTAGATTGCCTGTTGTTAAGTTCTGATTTTTGCATCCTGAGCAGAAGAGCAAATTCAAATGTAATTTTCAACAAGCCAATGAGATATGTGTTTTTTAAAAGAAAAAAATTTCTAGGCATGAGCAACTGGATCAGACTTAACTTAGAATCCCCTAACGAAACTAGCACAAAGACAATTTTGTTCATTACTAATGTCATACACAATGGAAATTTCCTGAGGGAGGGTAAAGAGCTAAAACTGATGACTCTTGCACACAACTTTTCCTCCATCTCAGCCCAGAAGAATGAACAGAGTAAGAATTGCTAGAGGAGTTCAACAGTTCTGGCAGCATCCCTGGATGCTGTCCGACCTTCTAATTTCCTTCAGTAATTCTTTGTCTGAACAATAATAGTCATAAAAAATAAATCATAACATTGAACAAACAGAAACTTTAGAAGAAGAATCAAATGCATTTGATTTTTTTTCTTAATTTAACCACAGTAAGTTAAATGGATATAATTTAACTTCCTTTCTTCCCGGAACAAAAACTCCATTCAAATGATTGGGTCCTTATAACCTGTTTGGGTCTAAACTGACATAGGTTAAGTGGAAATATTTCTCATCATTGCCACATATCTTATCTTGATTTTTTAAAATTATTTTTCCATGTTTATTAATATCTATTCAATGTTTATACGGTATATATTTTATGTGTTTTTATTACTTCCTTTTTCCCAGAAGTTTGCTGAAACTTTTAAAAATTGAATTTGGCATATTTTATAAAGATAACAAAAAAAGCACAGAATGTGGAAAATCACCAAGAAGTATATCTACTGATGTCCAGAAATGTGGACAAAAAAAAAAATCCCACACCATGAGGTTAACTCTACTTGTTCTATCTCACTGATCTATCCAGTGATTCATGAGTAAGTCTCCAAATACCATCTGTTGTAGACCACTGTTATGCCATGTTTGGCTGGATGGACATGCCTCCTGAGACCGATGATACCCATAGCACCTTGCATGCTCCCCCTTTCACTTTGCTTCTATAAGTCAAGAGGTAGACTGTTATTCCAGTCTTTAGTTAATAAAAGCCTGAGTGTTTCACAACTCCAGTTTTTTGTGATTATAGATGGTACATCACCATCCATAAAATAACATCAATTTTTTAAAATCTTTGTCTCTTCCTGCTCAGCCACTTCATAGCAAGAGTGGACAGGATAAATTTTCAATATGGAGCAAAGAAGGAGATCACCTGATACGATTCTGGTGATTCATTCAGAGTTTTGCTTTTTTCCCCAGATCCTTTGTTTTTTTTAATCAGATTTGGTATTTTGCCTGCTGTTTCTCTTAGTCACAAAAAGCAAGACAAATCTAATCTGGTTAATGAACTTCCAATCTGGCTAATCTAAATCAACAAATGAAAGCCGTTGTCAACTATCCTATCAGGTGGCATCTACTGATAAATAATTTCACCATTGCCCAGTTTAGGTCTTGTCAGCTACAGACCTCTTGACAGCTTTGGTCAGGATATGGTCTAAAGAGCTGAATTCCAATGTGCATATGATTGCCCTTGACATCAAGGCAGAATTTGACCAAGAGTAGCATTAAGATACCCTGGTAAAACTGAAATCAATAGGTAATGTTAGAAACAGAATTACCTTTAAAGAAATTGCTCGAGACAAAAATTGAGAACAAAGAACATTTATTATACAACAATGCAAAGTTGGGTGCTTCCCTTTACCCTGGGAATACACACATACACTGGGGCTCACCCAACTTTTATACAGTTTATCTCAGTATAGGAATAACCACCCCCCCTTACATTCTTCTGCCTCCTGCTGGAGAGGTTTGGCATTAGGCAATCCTGCCTGCCTACGTGCTGTTTCTGTGCACTTGGAGGACCAGGGGGTATCCTGTCGGTGTCTTCTCATGTCATTATCCTCATTGTCCTTATTCACAACCTTGCCCTTGTCCCCATTCACACCTCTCAGAGCTACAGTCTCTTCATATGCAGAGTTCGCTAATCCTGTCTAGGGTTTACTAGTTTAATATACATAACTTGATAAATCTGTGTAAGGCTTACTAATTATATATGTAGAACTGGCTAATACTGTCTAAGGTTTTCTAATTATTTATGCAAGCCTTGCTAATTCTATCTGGGGCTTGGAGACCCTTATCTCGTTCAGACTAACTCTACTTCTATCATCAATTGTCTGTCCTTATCTCCTTTCAGTTAGTGAACTTGCTGATTCTCTAGGAGATTCTTATCTTACTCAGACAGTGTCAGCTTCCTGCCTTCTAATATCCATGTCTCATGTTGTTTGTACTGGCTTCATTCATTTACTTATGTATCAATTTTATTTTCTTCATTTCTTCATGTTCATATTGCAATATCAGTTTTTCTCATCTCTCACAGTAACAATGGGAAACACCCCAATGGCTGGAGACATAAAGGTTGTTGTCTCAGGCCAAATATCTACATTGCTTCATCATTGACCTACCTTCCTTCATAAGGTCAGAAGTGCAGATGTTCACCAGTGGTTCCGTGGCATTGCACTCCATTCTTATCTCCTTAGCAAATGAAACAGTCCATGTCTGCAGGCAGCAGGACCTAAACTCCATTCAGGCATAGACTGACAGATGACAAGTAAAATCTGCGACACATAAGTTCCAGTAGAGTCTACCTCCAACAAGAGATTATCTAACTATTCACCTTCAATATTTAATGGTATTACCAACAGTGAGCCCTCCATCATTAATATTATAGATGTCACTATTGAACAGAAACTCAACTAGACCAGCCATATTAATGCTACGGCTATAAGAGATATTGGATAGATAAGAAAAGTCCAGACTAATGAATGACTACAGCCAAACAATTAATTTTTTCACACTCCTGGACGCGTACCTCCTCCCTCGAATTTGGACATGGTAAATGAAATTGCACAGTACCGGATCTATTCGACCATCGACCTGAAAGCTGCATACTATCAGTTAACTATCCCTTCTGAGGACCGCCCCTACATAGCATTTGAGGCAGACAGATGGCTCTATTGGTTCCAGAAGGTCACTTTTGGTATCACCAATGGGTCTTGGTCTTCCAGAGACAGATGGACAAAATGGTTGACCAGTACAGGTTGAAGGCAACTTTCCCTTATCTTGACAACGTCACCATTGGTGGACACTCTCTGGAAGACCATGACCATCTGTTCTCAGTTCTTCAATCACAATCCATTGCAGGAAAGAAACTTGTAACCCTGGTGCTCAGGGAGTCATGGAGTTATGTTTGCCTCAATCTAAACGGAAATAGGACAGTACCAATTCACAGCTGCATATTGGATGGCAAGAATTGATGACACTGAAATTGGGATAATCTAGTAGAGTTGCAATATTTTCCAACAGTATTGAACAAAGGTGGTGAGGAAGGGGTGTTAAGTTAGGATTGAGTTTATTAAGAAACTTGGAAGGTGAAGATGCTTAAGGGTTGGGCTAAAGCTAAAGGATTGAGTATGAGCATGAGGGATAATGTCACTTACACCAGTACAACCAAAATTTTTAATTGCTGCAGCACACAGGTTAGACACACCAACTGCAATAGCATAAATTAAATAAATTACAATAACATGCCAAGACAGAAAAAGAGATAATAAAAATATAAGGATAGATAAATAAATATTCATGTTAGAGTTAGCCCATTGAAAATAAATGTTTCAATTGTGCAGGCTGATCTATCGATGATCTCAGAGTAGTTTATGGTTAAGGTGAGGGTTGCAAAGGGAGGTTCATAAGTCTGATAAATGATGAAAAAGAACTGTTCAGTGTCAGAGGTAAAGAACAGAGAATGAAGAGATGATTTATCAAAGGCCAACCATTGAGATAGGATAAAGGCAAATGCATAAGTTGAATATGCAGTGTGTCTGAAAAAAAATATTTGATCCATCAAATAATGAGTCCTGTGTTTCTTATCATTGGTTTTAGGATTGCATAACTTCCTGTTTTCAAGTCAAGAAATTCCAGCTGGAATTCCAACTGAAATATAAAGACTGAGAAACAGACCACAGCAGCACAACTGTGAAAAATTATTTTTTAAAAAGCTGCACCGTGAAAAGAAAATGAACTCCAAAGTTATTTTCACCATCTTTGCTCTTTTTGTACTATATCTGCCTTCGACACAAGGTAAGAAATAATCAAAGTAACATCTTAAACTTTCAGCTATCATTAAAAAATCCTGCATGATGAGTCAATAATGGGAACAGGGCCAGGTTCTTTTTCTATTGTTCAGCATGGGAATCTGGCAGTAGGATAAAGTATTGCCTCTAGACATGCATGTGCAAGCAAGAGTGTTGTATATCATTTTGTTCTGGCTTTGAGTTTTGCAATAGGAATTAATGCATGATCAACTTCTGAAGATGACTGAGGTGCATTGCAATTTGTTCAGCCGGAGGGGAAAACCTGAACTGAATTAATACTCAATGTCGGGGGCAGAAGCTGATAAGGGAGAATGTTTGTGACCAAGTGGTGGAGGAAGGGCATGGGTGGGAGCTCGGGGTGAGAAAGAACAAGCAGAAATTTCATTCTTTACAAGAGATGAAAGGATAGGGACTTGTCTACTGAGGTATCCTTGCTTTTGCCATTCTGATCTTCTCTTTAGCCTCTCCTTGCGAATCACAAATTTCCTTTCCAATCACCTCGTGATTCTGATCCTCCAATCATCTTGGGGATCCCAAGCTACCCCTCCAACCACCTCAGGGATCCCAATCTTCCTCTCCAATCACCTCAGAATTCTGATCCTCCCTTCCATTACTCTTGGGAACCCCAATCCTTGTTAACTACTTTCTCTCATGAACACTCATAGTAAGTCCCATTACAACCTGCCCTTATTGATGGGACAAAATTATGACAATCCTACATCAGCATGAAAGTTGATCCAATGAGAAGAGAAATAACCAATTCCACCTTTTAATAGTTTCATTTAGTCCTTGAATGATGGACTGGCACCAGCATACAGGAGTGAACATCACTATAATCACAAAATGAAACAATGCGGAAGAAGCTATTTAATTCATTCTATAGGCTTTTTGAGTCTCAATTTTGACTTTCTCCCCATAGTATTGCAGCAAATCTTCATCCTTTTGATATATATTAAATTCCATTTTGTAAATGACTATTGAATTTGCATCTACCAATCATTTAGGAAGAGCTCTCTTGATCATAGTAGGGTCATAACAATGTCACTAAAAATTCTTTTGCCAGAAATCTGTTTTCTCTAATCATTGAACCTGTTGGGTCCCTCCTCATTTAACTTTTTAAAACTGTTAACACTTTTGGAACATCTATATCAAATCTATCTTAATCTTCTCTCCTTCAGAGAAAATAAATCAGTCTCTCCTGGATCTCCACATAATTGTGGACCCAGTAATTCCTTTCATAGATTTTGACATTTCAAAATTTATGGCATTCAGAACTTGGTTAATTCTCCAGCTAAGATGTAACCAGTGTTTTCTCAGGTTTTAGAATGATTTCATTGCTTTCAATCTCACTATTTATAAAATCAAAATCATTCTTAACAGCCTGAACAACATGTCCTTCTACCTCAAAGAGTTATAATATCTCTGTCACTTATAATTTTGTAGAGCTCTGTAGGGTCTCCCATCAGCCTCCTCTGCTCCAAAACAACCCAGCTAATTCACTCCCTTCTAACTTTGATGCTGTATTCCAGGAAATAACCAGGTTAAAAATAGCATGGTGGCTTTTAGCATCCTCCTCCCAGCTGATCCTACAAATATTCTACTCTCTATAAAATTAACTGCCATTTATAAACATAATAGTCTGCAGCTTTATTTTATTTTGCACTAACTATAGTATTGAGAGGTTGATTTGTTTGGATAGCCCATAAGACAAAGTTTTCCATTGTATCTCAGTAGAAGTGATGATAAACATTTCAGTTCAATCAATTCAATTTCATCTCCTCTGCACCCTTTCCAGTGCATTTAAGTCCTCCTGTAGAGCAGAGGGAAATGAAAACAAAGAAGAGCATTTAAAAATCAAGGCATTGGTTACCTGGGAAGTGATTGAAGAATAGGGTAAAGCGGTAATGGTAAGCAAGAAATGCTTCAATTTAGGATGAGAGAGGCAAAACTTTGGATGACCTGAAGCTCATGCAATGTGAAAGGTGAGTCTAGAAATGCCTCAAGCATTAAACTGTCAGGCAGATGGCCTTTCTATTGGGAACCATTGGCTGTCAGCCAACTTGCCTCAGTCACCCAGGAAGTTGGGCAGACATGACCTCCAAACCTGCAGTTGGATTTGCTGTCACCCAAGGGATGGAGAATTGAGGATGGGTTGGAGTTCCTTTAGTGTTTGCAGTCATGTTTATCTCAATCATTTGCATTGATTTCAATGGTTCTTAAATGCTTTATAATTAGATACATTTAAAAACATCATAAAAATAACAGCCAAATGATGTCAGAATATTCTAGGGCAGACACCTCTCGAGGGAAGAAGGTCAGCTCATTCAGTCCTTCACACTGTGAAAGTGGCAGGTGCACAGTGAGTCTGGACATTAACTGCCATTGGACATTGGAGGACTTTGGGGGATGCCCACACAATTCTGTATTGCATATCCCTTCCACCGTGCAGATATTTTCTTTCTGCTGAATATCAAGTTGAATTTATTTGAAACTAGACTTACAATATATCAATTACTAGATAGCATAGTTTTACCACACAGCATAAACTCAACATACTGAGTTTCCATGGGTGACCCTGCCTGTTAGTAAGGGCCTCTAAATGTATATGGAAAGGAAGAGAATGCCAAACTTAAGTATGAGGCCTCTGGCCACTGAGATGGGAAATGAACAACAATAAGTGAGGACATGCCAGATAAGTTAAATTGATACTTTGCATCAATGTGCATAGGCAAAGATGTAGCCAATATCCCAAAGATATTAGATGGGCTTATTTCAAAGAGATTAGAAAAATTTGCAACATTCCCTATCACAAGGGACAAAGTATTATAAGAAAGGCAGATGAACTTAGAGCTTGGATTGGCATGTGGAATTATGACATTGTAGCCATTAGTGAAACTTGATTAGAGGAGGGGCAGGACTGGCAACTCAATCTTCCAGGCTTCTGTTGTTTTAGATGTGATAGAATGGAGGGGATGAGAAGGGGAGGAGTGGCATTGCTCGTCAGGGAAAATATCACAGCTGTGCTTAGGCAGGACAGATCAGAGGGCTCATCTACTGAGGCGATATGGGTGGAACTGAGGAACGGGAAAAGTATGACCACACTCATGGGGTTGTATTATAGACCATCCAATAGTCAGCGAGAATTGGAGGAGCAAATCTGTAGAGAGATAGAAGACAGCTGCAGAAAACATAAGGGTGTGATCATTGGAAATTTTAACTTTCCACATATTGACTGGGACTCTCATACTTTAAAAGAGCTGGATGGCTTGGAGATTGTTAAATGTGTTCAGGGAAGTTTTCTAAATCAATATAAAGAGGTGCTAACTAGAGAGAGTGTAATACTAGATCTCTTATGAGGAAATGAGACAGGACAGGTGACAAAAGTATTTGTCAGGGAACATTTTGGGTCCAGTGATCATAATGCAATTACTGTAGTTTCAAGTTAATTATGGAGAAGGATAGGCCTGGGCCTCAGGTTGAGATTCTAAATTGGAGAAAGGCCAATTTTGAGGAAAAAAGGTTTTTTAAAAAAAGTAAAGGTTCTATTATTGTCACATAATATTACATTTAGAATGTAACATATGAGAAATTATCTCAAATGCATGGATTGAGATAAATTGTTTTCGGGCAAGGATACGCGAGGTAAATGGAGGATCTTCAAAGGTGAAATTTTGAGAGTACAGAGTTTGTACGTTCCTGTAAGGATCAAAGGCAAACTTAGAAGGCATAGGAAACCTTGTTTTTTGAAGGAAATTTGGAAGAGAGGAGTATACCAGGTATAGGCAACATGGAGCAAATGAGGTACTTGAGAAGTATAAAAAATGCAAGAAAAACCTCAAGAATGAAATCAGGAAGCTAAAAGAAGACATGAGGTTGATATGGCAGACAATATGAAGGAAAATCCAAAGGGCTTCTAAGTGCATATTAAGAGCAAAATGATAGTAAAGGACAAAATTAGTCCCCTTGCATATCAGCATGGTTGGCTTTGTATGAAGCCAAAAGAGATGGGAGAGGTCTTAAATATTTTTATTTTAAATCAATATTCACTCAGGAAATGGACACAGAGTTGTGGGAAGTAAGGAAAACAAGCAGTGAGTTCATGGAACCTATACAGATTAAAGAGGAGGAGGTATTTTCTATCTTAAAGCAAATAAGGATGGATACATACCCAGAGCCTGACAATGTATTCTCTCAGACCTTGAAGGAGGCTAGTGTAAAAATTACTGGGGCTCTGGCAGAAATATTTAAAATGTCCTTAGCCATGGGTGTGGTACCGAAGGATTGGAGGGCATCTCACATTGTTCCGTTGTTTAAAAATGGCTCCAAAAGAAACACTGGAAATGATAGACCAGTGAACTTGAGTCAGTAGTAAGTAAATTATTGGAAGGTGTTCTAAGAAGTCCAATATACAAGTATTTGGATAGCCATGGACTGATTAGGGATAGTCAACATGGCTTTGTGCGTGGTAGGTCATGTTTAATCATTCTTAAAGTTTTTTGAGGGGGTTACCAGGAAAATTGACAAAGGAAAGGCTGTGGATGTTGTCTACATGGACTTTAGTAAGGCCTTTGAAAAGCTCTCACATGGGAGGTTAGTCAGGAAGGTTCAGTCACTGGTAGTGAACTGGATTCAACAATGGCTAGACGGGAGAAGCCAGAGAGTAGTGGTGGATGATTGCTTCTTAGATTGGAGACTTGTGACTAGTGGTGTGCCTCAGGGATCGGTGCTGGAACGATCGTTGTTTATCATCTATATCAATGATCTGGATGATAATGTGGTAAATTGGATCAGCAAGTTTGCAGATGACACTAAGACTGGAGGTGTTGTGGACAGCAAAGAAGGATTTCAAAACTTGCAGAGGAATATGAGCCAGCTGGAAAAATGGGATGAAAATTGGCAGGGAGTTTAATGCAGACAAGTGTGAGGTGTTGTATCTTGGAAGGACAAGCCAAGAAAGGACATACATAGTAAATGATAGGGCACTGAGGAGTGCAATAGGTCAGAGGAATCTGGGAATACAAATACAAAATTCCCTGAAAATGCCATCACAGGTGGATAGGGTTGTTAAGAGAACTTTTTGTATATTGGCCTTCATAAATCAAAGTATTGAGTGTAGGAGTTGGGATGTTATGTTAAAGTTGTATAAGACATTGGCAGATAAAGGGTAATCTATAGATGTAGCATTTTCACATTTCCAGAAGGCATTTGATGAGGTAACTGCATGAGTATTGAGGACTGTTTATCACAAGGAGGAGAGAGAGAGAGAGAGAGAGAGAGAGAGAGAGAGAGAGAGAGAGAGAGAGAGAGAGAGAGAGAGAGGATAAATAGGTCTTTCTGAGACTGAAAGGATATAACTTTGGGAGGTCAAATGTAAAGGGAAAGATTTCAATTAATGTAGGAATCTTATAAGCAGAGATGTGCAGAGACACATGGAGGTCCAGGTTCATAGCAGGTAGGCTGGTAAAGAAAGCATATGGAACGCGTAGCTTCATTGGATAGGGAATTCAGTATAAATGTAGCTATGTTGCAGCTATGTAAAATTTGGGCTAAGGCATACTTGCAATACTGTGTACAATTTTATCTGCCCTATTATAGAAAAGTTATGGAGGCTTTGGAGATTTACCAAGATGCTGCCTGGATTAGAGGGTATGAGATATGGGGAGAGGTTGGATAAACTTGTGTCGTTTTTTTTCTGGAACATCGGAGGTTGAGGGGAAACCTATAAAAGTTTATAAAATTGTGAGAGGCATAGACTATAGACAATCAGAATCCTTTTCTCAGGGTAAAAATGAGGGATTTCTAAAGAACAGTTTGACTGCACCAATCATAATTGGCCCCAGTGACCTGGGTTCGAATTCAGTACTGTCTGTAAGGTAAATAAAGATAAGGGAGGCAAAATTTAAAGGAGATCTGCAGGGCAAAAGTTTTATAGAGATTGGTGAATGTCTGAAACTGTCAGCCAGGGTTAGTGATGGAAGCAGATATGATAGTGGTGTTAAGAGGCTTCTACACAGACACAGAAATTTATAGATACTCAAGGGATATATATCATGTGCAAGCAGCAGTGTTTTAGTTTAATTTAGGAATTTTAAAAATGTTTAATTTGGAATTTTAATGATTTAACATGATAGAACTCTTCCAGCCTATGGAACCCACATGGCTCAACTTCACCCAATTAACCTACCAATCCCATACACTTTGGAGAGTGGGAGGAAATCAAAACATCCAGAGAAAACCCATGAGGAGAATGTACAAACTCCTTACAGGCAATACTGAATTTGAATCCAGCTCACTGGTGCTGTAATAGCGATGTGCTAACATAATGTTTGATGCAGTCAGCCTGTTCCTGTGCTGTACTGCTCTATGTTTTAACGTAGTTAATTACCTGAGAGAACTCATTAGGTCAATATTAAATTAAGAAACAATTCAAGAAAAGAAATGCAAAATTCCAAAATGTTAAATTGAAATACCAGCTACAATAATTCCAATTCTGAAATGTTTTTACAGGCATGTCTATCATTATGCAGACTGACGAGCTTCGTTGCATGTGCATCAACTATGTCTCTAATTTCATCCCTCTGAATAAAATGAAAGATATTGACATTTTTCCAAAAGGACCTCACTGTTCAAATGTTGAAGTGATGTAAGTTAATTCATAAATGACTGTGGAATTTATGAAGTGCTGGCTTTACCTTTATACATGTGTTCTGGATTGATTAGGGTCTATTAAGTCTGGTAATGCAATGAGGAATGGAGAATGAGACAAAGAAATTAAGCTGGATACCCTTGGTGATGTTGACCAGAAAGGTGTTCATGGGAAATGAGTATTGATTAGTGGGTAAGAGCAACAATATAAATCTTCTTAGGACCAACGAGGTAATACCTGAGTGATTCAATATGGCTGATATCGAAGAGAGGTCCACATGGTATTATTAGTATTGTACAATTTGAAATGCAGCCAGCATCCTTCTTCGGTGATAAAAGAGCAAAATATAGTTCGAAGTTCAGATTTATTGTCAGAATACATACACAACAACACATGTAACCCCAAGATTCTTTTTTCCTATAGGCTCGTCAGAATTTCTGCTAATCAATAATGCAAAAAACTTTAAGAGAAAAATATAAATATAAATAAGAAGGAAATGCAAACAAACTGTCCAATTTCAATACATTTTCAATAATAAATAATACACAAAGTAAAAGTGCTTAAATGAGCCTCTAAATGAGTTTGTTATTGAGGAGTCTGCTGGTGGAGGGGTAGTAACTGTACCTGAACCTGGTGATATAAGTCTCTTTCCTGATGGCACCAGCGAGAACAGAGCATGACCTGGTTGGAGTGGATCTTTGATGATTGCTGCTGCTCTCCAAAAGCATCTTTCTCTGTAGATTTTCTCAATGATAGGAAGAGTTTTGCCTGTGGTGGACTGGGCTGAGTTAACTAGCTGGCCTTTTCACTTAGAGCTATTGGTGCCCCCTATGCTAGGCCATGATGCACATTTGTAAAGGTTTGCCAAAGTTTTTGATGTCATACCAATTTTTTGCAAATTCCCGAGGAAGTAGAGGTAATGACATGTTTTCTTCACGATGAAGTTTGTGTGTGGCATCCAGAAAAGGTCCTCTGAAATAGTGATTCCCAGGAATTTAAATTTGCTTGCCCTCTCCACCTCTGATTCCCCGATGATCATTGAATCATAAGCCTCTAGTTTTCCCCTCTTGAAATCCACAACCATCTCCTTGGCTTTGGAGATATTAAGCATGAGGTTGTTGTTAGTACACCATTCAGCCAAATTTTTATTCTCTCTCCTGAATGCTGACTCATTGCCCCACTTTTATTTAACTCATTAGCATGTCAGCAAATTTGTAGATGGTGCTATTGTCACACTGAGCCACAGTCATGGGTGTAAAGCTAGTAGAGCAGTGGGGTAAGAAAGCAGCCCTGTGGTGCTTTGGTACTGATGGAGATTGAGGAGGAACTTTTCTTGCCAAACTTCACTGATTATGGTCTTGAGTTGAGGAAATCCAGGATCCAAGTCTTGGAGTTTACTGATCAGTTTTGAGGGGATGATGGTGTTAAATGCCGAACTGTAGTTGATAAAAAGCATCCTGATGTATGGATCTTTACTGTCCAGGGCTTTGTGTAGAGCTAGTGAGATGGGATCCGCCATATTGGAATGGATCCATGTCACCACTCAGACAGGAGCTGATATACTTCAACACCAACCTCTCAAAACACCTTCACTGTGGACGTGAGTGCCATTGGTCAGTCATCATTTAGGCAGGTTACCTCACTCTTCTTGGGCACTGGTACAATTGAAGCATACCTGCCAGAGGGGGATTTTGAAGATATTATTACTTCATTGGAAAGTTGGTCAGCACAGGTTTTCAGTACTCAAATGGGAATTCTGTCCGAACCAGATCCTTTCCTCGGATTCACTCTCTTTAAGGCAGTCTGCATGTCATCTTCAGAAACTAACAGTAGAGAATCATTAGGGAACATGGGTGTGCTCAGGGAATCTTCCTTGTTCTTGTGCTCAAATCGGGCATAGAAAGCATTGAGTTCATCTGGAAGTGAAGCTTTGCTGTCTCCTAGTGCATCAGATTTGGTTCTGTAGCAGGCTATGTCATTTAGATCTTGCCACAGCTGTGGAATGGCCTTTGCTATTTCCATTTGCATCCAGCATCTCCATTTCTCCCAGGAGATGGCTTTTTGTAGGTTATATCAGCTCCTTGTGTAGTGTTCTGGATCTTTGGACTTAAATACCTGTTATCTGGCTTTCAGCAGGTTCTAGATTTCATTATTCATCCAGGACTTCTTCTTGTGGGAACTCCTGAATGATTTGCTGGGGACTCACTCACCCACAATTTTTTTGATAAAGTCTGTAATGGCACTGGTGTAATCGTTCAGATCCTCAGCTGAGTTCTTGGACACCGCCCAATCCACTGACTCATGGCAGTCCTGTAGCCATTCTTCAGCCTCCTGAAACCACCTTCTGCCTGTCCTAATCTCTAGGGCCACTCTTTTTAATCAGAAATTGTCCTGCCAGATGATCCAACTTACCAAAATGCGGTCTCAGGAAACAATGGTAGGCCTTCCTTATCTTGCAGATTCTGCAAGTCGAAGCCAACAAAAGAAAGAAGATAATTAAGTTATATGGACAATTGAATATGAAGAGATGTGCTTAGATATGCATATTCAGAACCTGGTCTGTCCCTAATTATCCTGAGAAGTGACAATGAGGTGCCATCATGAACATCTGCAGTTCCTATGGTGCTGTTGACAAGGAACTCCAAGATTTAGGGTCAGCAATATGATAGAGCCAAAATTCTAGTCTATTTACAAGTCTGCTAGCATTCATCTTGGTAGAGAACCTGCAAGTTATGATGTTCCTATGGTACTGGTGCCGTTGAATTTCTTGTTGGTCATGGTTGCGGCTTGGGAGTACTTGTTGGATAAGCCTGGGCAAGTCCAATGTGCATCTTTTAGACACTACAAAAGCTATGTGCTGGTGGTGAAGGGAATTGATGTTTAAAGAGGTGGATGTGGTCCCCATGGAGTTTTTTACCAGCACTTAGAGCAATCCCATTCCCCATTTCTTTCTTGGTAACCTATTGTCAATTCTTCTTTGATTCTACTACCAGTCACCTACACAATGACTAATTCATAGGAGCCAATCAGCAACCAATCATCACGTGTTTGAGATGTGGGACGTAACTAGTGCATAAATTCACAACAGGAAGATGGTAGCTCCAACACCAAACCTGGGTCACTGGACCAATGAGGCACCATGTGCCACCTGTGGCTACTTTGACCTGGCTGATGTAAATCATCTTGGAAAGCTATTTGCATGCAAGTGGAAAGTTTTACATCACATTCTTAACTTGTGCCTTTTGGATGTACCTTGGGCTGTCAACACGTGAGTCATTCCTCAAAGAATATCCAGCTTCTAGCATGTCTTTGTAGCCACACTATTTGATCCAAAAATGTGTCTGGATAATAGTGACCTCCACCATTGATAGTGAGAACAGAGTGAT
Source organism: Narcine bancroftii (assembly GCF_036971445.1). Taxonomy (NCBI): domain Eukaryota; kingdom Metazoa; phylum Chordata; class Chondrichthyes; order Torpediniformes; family Narcinidae; genus Narcine; species Narcine bancroftii. The sequence goes on along the minus strand of NC_091471.1, from coordinate 132,742,486 downwards.
GGTGATACAATTAAACGTCGAGGGTAAAGGTTTAGACTCCCTTTAGTTGGAGCAGGTCTTTTGCCAAGCACTTTCATGGCTTGAAAGTTACTTACTACATATCTTGCCTGAAAATAGTCTAGTTCCGCTGCCTGCAGGTGTAAGTTGTTTCACTTAGTGAGGAGCTCTGATACTTTTTTTGCTGTGTGAGGTGTTAACTGATAAATTGAAATAATGTTTTTTTTTTCCAGAGCTACACTGAAAAATGGCAAGAAAATTTGTCTCTTGGCTGAAGCTTCTTGGGTGAAGAAAATGATTAACATAATTTTGAACAATATTTGAACAAATTTCCTGAGTAAGTTCCCTTTACTGTTTCTGGTTAGTAAATAAGGAAACTTTCATTTTGACTTTCTCTAATCACTAGGAGGGACAGATTATCAATTTGAGATAATTAGTGGCTGCTTATGTGAAGCATGTTTCATTTCAAAAAGTCAAGTCTACATCCATCTCAACAACATCGTGAAACTGTGGCTACTAACATTTATGCTAATAGTGGAAATGTGCCATCTCTTTCATTTTAACATTCTTATATTGAGGCACAACATCTACCAAAAGCAATCTGCCTATTCATTCCATTTAATTAACAAACTGAACCAGGCCCACGTGAAAAGAAAGTACCTGAGCAGGATACATTTTTATCGAAGAGGGTGCAGTGAAGATTTATGAGGAAGTTGCCAGGATTCGGGAGGCCTAAGCTGTAGTGAGAGGTTGAGCAAGCTAAGGCTTTATTCCTCAGGGCACAGGAAGATGAGGTATACACAATAGAGAGAGACAAAATCATGACAGGAATAAATCGGTGTCTTTTTCCCAAAGTAAGGGAACCAATAACCAGAGGCCACAGATTTAAGGGGGGGGGGAAATGGGAGAGATTTAATAAGAACCTGAAGCGTAACTTTTTTAAACAGTGGGTGGTGTGCATATGGTACAGGCTGCAGGAGGAGGTGATTGAGACAGATACTATTGCAGTATTTAAGAAACATTTGGACAGATTCATGGGTGAGATAGGTTTAACTCAAGCAGGTAGGACTAGTATGTTTTGAGGGGGTGGGGGGGTGGGGAAACATTTTGATTGATGTGGGAAAGTTGACCAAAGGGCCTATTTCTTTGTTGCATGGCTCAAGAACAATTTCCACTGTGACTTATCTGTCCTTGGCTGCATCCACTGTCAGGGTGAAGCTAAATGTAAACTTGGGGAACAACACATTATACTCTTCCTGAACAACCTAAAACCTAATGGCATGAACACTGATTTTTCTAATTTTAGATCACCCTTACACCCATCTGATCCTACTGTTTTCTTTATCGACTCTTTATTTATTCTCTTTCTCTCTACCCCTTCCTAATGGTTTTCCCCTCTGCTGTCTCTCTCTGCCTCCCATACCTTCTATCCTATACTCTATCACCTCTGCGACCCTCCCCCAGCTTCTTTTCCCCTTCATATAAATAATTTAATCCATTCTATCTTTGTGAAAAACAAAAGTCTGCAGATGTTGTGATTGTAGTAAAAACACAAAATTGCTGGAGGAACTCAGCAGGTCACTTAGTGTCCATAGGAGATGAAGATATATAAACAACGTTTTGGGCCTGAGCCCTTCTTCATACCTTGTCAACTATGAATATTTTTTATTTATTTTTGTATCTATCTTTTCTATGTATTGTCATTTGTTTTTCTTTTCTCTGGCATCTTAATTGTACTTAAATGATTATTTGCTTTAATTATATAGGAAGCTGCAGCCAGTCAGACTTCTAGTGCAGCTGCACTTTGTACTTACTATATGCAATTGACAAAAATCTCTCATTCATTCATTCGTGTCAATTAAATTAATTAATCAATTTAAAACCTCCAAACTACAATTGATCTAATTTCTCTTCCCTGTACAACATGCATCTCTGTATTTGAATGGATACATCATTCTCAGCTAGAATTTTACCAAATCAGCACAGATAGGATAACAGTTAGCACAACGCTGTTACAGCGCCAGCGACCGGGGTTCAAATCCAGCGCTGTTTGTAAGGAGTTTTTACGTTCTCCCTGTGCCTGCATGGGTTTCCTCCCACTGTTCAATAACGCACTGAAGTTGTAGGTCATTTGGGTGCAATTAGGTGGCATGGGCTCGTGGGCCAAAAGGGCCTTGTTACCATGAAATAAAACATAGCAAGTCATCTTTCCCTGCCCTTGCACACATCTCAATTCTTGATGCTGCTTCACAAGTATTTTCCACCCCTCCCCCCCCCACCCCCCACCACCAAAGTGAGACATTTTGATTATTTACTATTAAGAAACATGCATTTAAGTATCCCAGAGCACATTCAACAAAAGATTGAAGGAGTTTTTTTTCTGGCAGAATTTAATATATCATTTTAAAGAACCTCAGGGATATAAACAATTGCTGTTTTAGATTTGTAGATCCATTTGCTGTTTGAATGAAACATAAAATTGCTGGAGGAACTCACCAAATCACAAGCATCCAAGGAAAGCAGCTAGCATTTGATGTTTCAGGCCTGAGACTTTCACCAGTAATGCCAAAAATCAGGAAACTGCCTGAATAAGTTGGGGGGGAAGGGAGGAAGAGGAAAGCGCACAAGCTCATAAACATTGATGGCAGAGGGTAGAATAAAAGGAGATATGAGATGATAGGGAAGGGACAGAGGGATGAGAAAGATCCTCTCTGATTGGAGGAAAGAAGGGAAGAGGCTGGGGAGCTGGAGGCAGAAAGGTGTAGGTGACTGGCTGAGAAAAGGAAAAGAAAGGAGTCAGAGGGATGTGGGAAAGCGATGGGAGGGGAGAAAAGTGAATGGGGGAGGGGGTTACTGGAAATTGTAAAAGTCAGTACAGATGCTGTTTGATTGGAGACTGTAGTGATGGAATTTAGGGTGTTGTTTCTTCAATTTACACGTGGCCTCAACCTGGCAATACATGAGGCCATTGGCAGGCAAGACAATAGGATGTAGAATTGAAGTAGTTGGCCACTGGGAGGTCCTTGCTGTTGCACCAGATGGAGTGAATGTACTCAATGAAATTATCTCCCAGACTTCGGGAGAGGTGCATCAGGAGCTCCGGATACAGTAAATGACCCTCACAGATTCACGTGAAAAATTACTTTACTTGGAAGGATTGTTTGGGACCCTGAATGGTGGGGAGGGAGAAAGTGAAAGTGCAAGTGTAGCACTTCTTGCAGTCACAGGGGTAGGTACCAAGGGGGAAATTCGTGGGAAGGGGTGAGTAGATAAGGGAGTCGTGGAGGGAGTGATCCCTGCGGCAAGTGAAGAGGGGGAGGGAAGATGAATGGAAGGTATGTCTGGTGATGGGATCCAGATGTTGGTAGCAGAAATTGTGGAGAATAATGCAAAGGCTGATGGGGTGGTGAGTAAGGACAAGGAGCACCCTCTCCTTCTTATTTCTGGTGAGACAACTGGGTGGTGGTCAAGGGGCTATGGCAGGGGTGCAGGAAATAAACTAGATGCAGTTAAGAGCTGAGTTAATGGCAGTTGAGAGGAAGCCACATTTTCTGAAGTCCTGGAATGGAAAGCCTCCCCCCCCGGGAGCATTTACAACAGAGATGGAGACTGGGTGGGAAGAGATGTAGCCAAGATAACTGTGGGAGTCAGTAGGGTTGTAAAACATGTTTATAGATTGATTGTTTCATAAATAGAGCTCAAAAAGGGGATGGAATTACTGAAGATGGGCCAAGTGAATTGAGAGAAGGGTGGAAGTTGGCGGCAAGTTCTTCATGGGTGCAGGAGCCAGCATCAATGTCGTCATCAATGTAGCGGAGAAAAATTTGTGTAAGACTGCAGCATGGATCGTTCCAAGTAGCAAATGAAAGGACAGGCATCGCTGGTGCCTGTACCATTACTCACGAACAGGAAAGTTTGCAGATGCTGAGATTGTAGTACAATACACAAGAGTGCTGGAGAAACTCAACATGTCATGCAACATCTATAGAAAGTAAAGGGTAACCAACATTTTGGGCCTGATCAAGGTATGAGCTGGCAGGTGCCTGAGTAAAAGATGAGAGCAGGAGAGGGGAGAAAGGAGGAGGGGCAGGAGGAGGGGCACATGCTAACATGTAAGAGGTCAGCTGAATATGGGTGGGAGGGTAGAAGAGAAAAAAATCTGAGATGATGGGGGGAGGGAAAGGGAAAGGAAAGGGTGTGGTGCTGCAGGGAAGGAGTTGAGGGGTAAGGAAAGAGAGGCACTCGGAGGAGGGATTTAATGGGAACTTGAGAAGTCAATGTTAATGCCGTCAGATTTGAGAGTGCCAAGAAAGAATATTATGTGTAGTTTTTCAAATTTGCAGCTAGTCTCAGTTTGAATGTCCATGAGGCCATGGACAGATATGTTAGTATGGGAATGGTGTGTGGAATTGAAATGGTTGACCACCTGGAGGTCCCTGTTATTGCAGCAGACAGAGCGAACATTCTCATTGAAAAGATCTCCCAATCTGCATTCGGTCTCTCCTATGTAGAGGAGGCCACAACAGGAACACCATATGCAGTAGATGAACACTGCAGATTCACCTGAAGTGGAAGGACTGTTTTTGGCCCCAAGGGAGGAGGTGCCTTCGCTTTGTCCGCTGCCATAACAGTGGCAAACTGTTTTATTTCCACACACCATTTCTACACTAATATGTCTATCCATGGTCTCATGCATTGCCAAACCAAGCTACCCGCAAATTAGAAAGACAATACTTATATTTCCATCTGGGCACTCTTCAGCCAGATGGCATTAACATCAACTTCCCCAGTTTCCACTGAATTCCTCTCCTGAGTTCCTTTCTTTCCCTATCCCTCTCTCCTTTCCTCCAGCTCCCCACCCCCTACCCTTCCCTCTCTATTCAGAAAGTTAGCCCTCCCCATAACTTCTCAGCTTTGTTCTCTTCTACCCTGCCATCTTCTTCCACCTACGACCTCTTACCTGTTAACCTGTACTCTTCCTGCTGCCCCCTCCTCCCTTCTCTTCTTTCCTTCACCCACCTCTTTATTCAGATGCCTGCCTGCTTTTTGCTGAAGCCTTGATGATGGGTTCAGGCCTGAAATGCTGGTGACCTTTACTTCCTATAGATGTTCTGTGATCTGCTGAGGTTCTCCCGCATTTTTGTGTTTTGCACTATTGGAGAAAGTGGGTTGAGCCACAGGAGAAGTTATTAAGAGTGAGTACGAGTCCTACCAGGTGGAGGAAGGTGCTGGTAGAGGGAGACTGCTTGGGACTGTTATCTCAGTGACCAGCCACATCTATTCTATATCTCATTACCACACTGAGATATCTATCCATGGCCTCATCTTCTGCCAGTTTGAAGCCACTTATATAAATTGGATGAACAGCACCTTATATTCTGCCTTGGGAGTTTCCAACCAGGCAGCACCAATGTCGACTTTTCCAATTTTCTAGTAGCCCCTTCCCCATTCTCTTTTTTCTCCCCTTTCTCTTTCCCATATCCCTCTGACCCTTTCTTTCCCTTGTCCCTGCCCTTCACCTGCACCTCCCATGCATTGAGTAGTGTACTACAAATGAACCTGAAATATCCCATTTTTCTTCATTCTGAAATATTTATTTCTTGATGCAATAATGTATTCTGATTTTATTTATTTGTTCTTTCTGTAGATCATATGATACTGAAGAAGCTCGGAAAAGATAGGCCATCATTGACGCAGACGGATCAGGAAAACATCTTTGCTTCATCTACGCATAAGTGCTGGAATGTAACCTTAGCCTTTGGTTTGTTTCATTTCTGGCTGAATTTCACAAAACAATATATTTACTCATCTACATAGCTTCTTCATTTACATTTAATTAAACTGTAACCAGAACAGTGATAATTAAACTAAGAATAAAATAAAGATTGGAGTGATGTAACCAATCAGAATCATCGAATGGTATGGTTCAGAAGAAAGTGGTTGACTCACCTGCCTCTCTCTTCATCTATAATCAGTAATCCAATCTATTCTCACTTCCCTATTCTTGATAGCAGTTTGTGGGGAACAACTCCTTGATATTTAGGTAAGTTTGGATACAAAGAGTCGCAATACCTGTACCAGATGTGGGTTCAGAATCTTTCACTAAGAGGGAAAAGAATTATTCTGCCTTTGAATCCTGTAACCTTTCTTATTATTTTAAATTTATATGGGCCTGGTTAATAAACACCCTAAAATAAATAGTTCTTCCTATTTATTTTGTCCTGAGTGGGCAGAATTTGATACACCTCCAAGTAAATCTACCTTCAATCTCCTGTATCAGAGAAAAGAATCCCAGTTTAGCCTCTTGCTAACATTTTCCTGTCACAGCAGCCCTCTTGCTGTGAACTGACGAGCATTTTATGCTTTTCGAGCAACCTCACTGTTTGTCTTATAATTAATTTTTATATAATTTTTTATAATTAAAAAAAGTATTCATACACCTTCCAAAAATTCTAAACTTTTGTTTTGTTACTTTTGAGGGCCTACAGGGTCCACTGAGTATTGTGTTCCAACATCCCTTTGCTCCTCTATACTTCTCAATATTATACCATAAGTCCTCTGTATTCTTGACACATGTATCGTGCTACATAAATTCCATTTCCCACTAATCTGCTCACCAGCCCTTTGTCAACTTCCTGTAATCCATATCCTTCTTCCTCACGATGAACCACAAAATACATCATCAAGCTTATACCATATCAGCTTTCTTACAGATGTAAGAAGTCTAGTGCTGGGGCCTGAGGAATCTTATTTGGAAAAGGTTTTTCAATTACTAACAATTACTAAACTGTTATTGTTTGATTCCATTCACTGAATTAGTTTTGGATCCATTTCCACTTCCTCTAAAGTCCCATTTTATTTTCCTGATTCACTTAAATCCAATACCTTGATAAAGTTCTTGTTAAAATTGGTGTAGTGGACACAAACTCATTATTCTCTTTATTCTTCCTTATCTTATCAAATGTAATTGTTAGATACAGTCTTCTCCTAATGAATAAATGAAACCTTTGTAAACTTTATACTTTTAACTGTTCAATAAGTACATTACATGTCCCTCTGACAAAGCAAAAATGTCTATTTCTGTTCATACAAAACATATATTCATTATTTTTGAAATATTATGAATTGGCTATTTCACTATTTGTTTATGCATGTTTACATATCACTTTCTTTGCATATATGGATTTATAATGCTTTTGTTTTGTGACAACCAATAAAACATTTCCATAGGATTCATTTATAATTAACAAGAATATAAATAAACATTATAATCACCAGCATCTGTAATTTGTCACATATCTATCCTAGTCTTATCATCAGCTTTTAAACTAAATAGCATTTTGGTACCACAATATCATGTAAACCCAAGTATAAATGTGTAGAGCGTCAATCAATCTGGAACAATTTCTGTTTTCACATTATAAAGAATACCTGGTTCTATTATCTTATTAATTACCATATTTTATACATATAACCAGTGACTAATGTGTACACTATACAAGAATATTTTTACACGTTGAAAGAACATGCACAATTAATAGCTGCCATGGGAAAGACATGGCAGCAAATTATAGTGAGCATGGTAACATTAGCAAGCGTGGGAATATAATAGCAGCATTGAATAAATGCACACAATTAATCACAGACATGGGAAAGATGCACGGCCAATTTATAGTGAGCAGGGGAATATTGTAGCAAGTATGAGAACATAATAGTGCCAATGAAAGAATGGGCACAATTTATAATGGACCTGAATGCCATGGTATTCCTATAAACAAGACATTTTGGCTAGGGCACTGCACCTTATCAATGTTAATTGTCCAGACTCATCCCTGAGGGAGGAGATTAACATATCAAGTGCCTCTGACAGCATTAGAATTTCAAATCCTGCTTAACTCTATCCCCTTTCACACTTACATCCCACTAAATTGGCCATTCAGTACCATGAGATAGGAATGGGGGTTTGGCCTTTCACTCTAGATCACTCCTAACTGGGACACTTGCAAGGGTTTATCCCTGCCATTTGGTCTGTTCTACCTTCAATAGGAAGTGCTTGCAATATAATTGCCTGTTTCACACTTGCCTAATATCAATGCTGGCATCTACAGACACCAGGGATTATACTAGGGATCGAGGCCGGCACTCCCCGGCGTGAGATGACGTCATCTGATGCTGGCATTAAGCAGATTTTGCTTTCACACTTGCCACTTTAAAGGCCAATGGGCGTTCGATTCCTGGGATCACTGGCTAGTGTGAAAGGGGCTTCTGAAACCTATCTTTGATCTATTTAATTGATTTTCCTAAAGTGTGTTAATGTGTTGCAGCAGGATATCATTTTTTAATGGTGATTGACACCTCTGGGGGGAAGTTGATTGGGTGTTAATTGCAGGAGATTAACTGTGACATGTGCTTTGTCTCATGTCCCATTTAAAGGCAAATTGATTTTGCCAGTCAGAATTTAGAATACAACACCAATACGTGAGATGTGTATGCGTGTTATACAAAAATTCTTTTACAAATTTATGATTTTCTGCATGTTATATGCATGTGTGCGTTATGAGTGAAATATGGTATACGTTGAAACAATGGACTTGCACAAACATGGAAATCAATGCAACAATTCTGGAGTTATTGACTTTAAAAATAATTTACCTCCATGACTTAGTTTACAATGGAAACAGTTTTGTAAAATGCTGGAAAAGTTGGCAAAATATTTGTATGAAGTCTAAATTAACCTTCATTCCATGAGAAAAGAAAACCAACAGTAATTTCCACGAATAAAAGGAAGAATTTAAAAAAGTTTACAGTATAAACACATGTGAGAGATAAGTAAAACTAATATGAAAATATGAGAGATGAATAAAGCCAGTATGAATAGGATAAGGATAGATAATAGAATGTAGGAAGTAAAGTTAGTCTGAATAAGATAAGGGTCTTCTAGCCTTTTAGACAGAATTCAGCAAGTTCGCCAGTATGAATAAGATAAGGATAGATAATATAGGAAGGTAAAGTTAGTCTGGGCCTTCTAGCCTTTTAGACAGAATTAGCAAGTTCTGCATATAAGAAGTTAGTAAGCCCTGAGGGTCGGGAAGGTGTGAATAAGGACAAAGGCAGGTTTGTCAATAAGGACAATAAGGACAATGACATGATGGGACACCGACAGGATACCCCTTGGTCCCCCAAGTTCACAGAAACAGCACGTAGGCAGACAGGATTGCCTAATGCCAAACTTATCCAGGAGGCAGAAGAATGTTGGGGGGGGGGAGGGGGAGGGTACCTCTACACTGAAATGAACTGTATAAAAGTCGGGTGAGCCCCAGTGTGGGTGTGTATTCCCAGGGTAAGGGGAAAGCACCCAACTTTGCATTGTTGTATAATAAATGTTCTTTGTTCTCAATTTTTGTCTCGAGCAATTTCTGTGAAGGTACTTCTGTTTCTCACACAGGCAATACTGCAGGAATGCATGGATGTAAGCTACACTTGGGATGTCTGAAAGTGCCATGGTGTTGTTGTGGTCCCAGAGATCATGGCCTCTGGGCCACTCTGCCTGTGGCAGTTAATTAAGGTCTTTTTGGCACCTTCCTTTCTGCCGCTTGCCTTTTGTTTTCCAGTTTGAAGCATCTGACTCCAATAACATTTTCCAGCGCAGCACTGAATGAGGCCCTATGTTTCAACACACAAAGAGGGAATTGTTTTCTTTTTCAAACAACATCTGTGGAAAGAATTAACATTTTATCAGAACTCAAATAATATGTTTTTAAAACAGCTTGCCCTTTCCCTAGTCAGAGATGGAGGGGAAAGAGTGAGAGCAGATGTGCGGGAAATAATGAGATTGTAGTGGCTCACCAGAAGCTTAATCAAACTGACTGGGGAGGTTCCAAGTGATGACACCATTTGGAACGCGCGGCATTTTAAAAAGCTGCATGTGACTGTTTGAGCAAATTACTTTTACTGAACTTCGACTCAACTATGTCTGATCATTTTCTTGTTCTTCATTTCGCACTGTGACACAGTTCCTACATTGGTGACCCCGACAGGCCCAACAGAATTTGGACCCAACATGGACAATGCAGCGGTTTTGTCAAACTGCCTGTCTTTTGGACGACTCAACCTGAAGATTTGTTTGGGCAGGCTGAGGTGCAGTTCCACATTCGCAAGATAGAAGTGGACGCCACTATGTACTATCACGTAAGCACCCTCGACCACGACACGGCCAGTTGAGTAGTGGATTTCCTTTGGGAACCACTAGCTCTCAGCAAGTACAAAGGCCTAAAAGTTCTGGATTTATGGTCTCTCATGGCTTGAGCAAGCTGCACGTCTCCTCCATATTGATGGCCTGGGGGAACCATGCTCCTTCGGAGTTAATGAACGACATGTTGGCACTGGCAAACGGCCATAAGCCTTGCTTGCTCTTCAAGAAGTTGTTTTTAGAGCATAAACCGGAAGACATCTGTCTCATGCTGGCTAACGAGGACTTTGATAACCCTTGAACAGTGGTCACCCATGCAGCTATTCTGTGGCGTGTAAACCAGCAAGGCGCAAGGCTCACAGAAATT